>NC_091785.1:11227361-11534202 GCF_029378745.1 Bos indicus
ATGGACATGAGTTTGAGCAAATTCCGGGAGAGAGTGAAGAACAGGGGAGCCTGGCATGCTGCAGTCCAAGGGGTTGCAATCAGACAGGACTGTGTGACTGAACAACAACCTTCTTACTATGACGATTGTTGATGTAACAGACCACCTCCATGAGTCTTAGGAAAGGGATAGGAATTTTAAATTTCAATATTCTTTGATTATCATAATATTTCATATCAAGACAGTGCGGAAAATAACAGTGACATCAAGTAGAACTTTATAAACTGTAAAAGAAAATCTATCACCATTTCCTGTCCAAAGACTTCACCGGGAGGCATTCACATGGATCCTGAGGCTGGGTGTGAAAGCTGTTTTGAATGCACATTTCTCTGTGGAGGCTTACAAGACGCCCTTAGGCCAGCAACTGTAAATAGTAACACAACACAGCTCAGGGAAAAAAAAGTCTTAAAAATAAAAAAGAAACTCACATTCCTCTGACAGGATACTCCTCTCCAAAGAGTTCCAGAGGTTTCCCCATCCCTCAGCTATACCACTGCCCTTTGAAGCCTTTTAGACTGCTATAAATATGAATGCTGAAGCACAGACCAGGGCACTTGGCCTGGGGTCAGACACGTCTGGCTTTGAATCCCAGTGCTGACAGTTAATAGCTGTATGAACTTGACATTTGATTTAACTTCCTGAGTCTGTCTCCTGCTCTGTACTTTGGAGTTAATAGCTCCTCTTTATTAGGGCTTTAATGAGGATTAAAGGGCAAAATATGTGTTAAAGTGCCTGACAACTATTAAAATATTCACATAATAACATATATTAATCTCCTTCCCTATTATACCAGCTGGTACATTTTTCATCTATATTTGTACCTTTCAATAATTTTCCTAATTAAAAAGTGAAGCAAAAAGAAAAACAAAAGCAAAGCAATTATACAACTATATAGTAGACACTCAAAAAATGCTTACCTAAGTTAGACACATACCAGTTACGATTTCAAATAACGACATAGTTGCTGCTAAGTCGCTTCAGTCGTGTCCGACTCTGTGCGACCCCATAGATGGCAGCCCACCAGGCTCCCCCGTCCCTGGGATTCTCCAGGCAAGAACACTGGAGTGGGTTGCCATTTCCTTTTCCAATGCATGAAAGTGAAAAGTGAAAGTGAAGTCGCTCAGTTGTGTCTGACTCTTCGCAACCCCATGGACTGCAGCCCACCAGGCTCCTCCATCCATGGGATTTTCCAGGCAAGAGTACTGGAGTACTTCTCCACGACATAGTTAGCAAAGTATTAATAAATAAATATCTTTATCATGGGCTTCCCTAGTGGCTCAGCAGTGAAGAACCCACCTGCAATGCAGGAGACACGGTTTCAATCCCTGCATCAGGAAGATTCCCTGGAAAAAGAAACGGCAACCCATTCTAGTATTCTTATCTTGGAAATCCCATGGATGGAGGAGCACCGTCTTGCAAAAGAGGCAGACAAGACAGCATCTAAGTAACAACGACAATCTTTATCATAGCTGAAAGCACCCGTATTTCTTGTCATTTAGCCAAAGGAAAAAAGTCAGGGAGAGACCCAGAGATTTTATCTATGTCAATTTTCCCTTACATTATTGGGACAAGACAAAGAAGTTAAATAATTGAATGAGGGAGCGTGGCAAAGAGAAAATGATGGGGAAAACAGTAAATTCAAGAAATACTATGCTCTTTGAACATTTAAACTAATTTTCACTTCTCTGCAATATTAATTGGTTCTTTCTTTTGAATTGCACACTGAAATGCTTTGCAGGCAAATATCTATATATCAAATAATAAATACGTCCATGTCCTCTTCCCTTTTTAATGACTTTTCCTAAGTAGTACACAGACGGCAAGTCCCATCCATGGATAATTATAAAGCCTTTACAAAGGACGGTTATGAGGACTGTAGCAGCGCGCAAAAAGGCCCGTGTTGGGCTAACTCTTAATCAGAAGATGAAATGTACAAGCTATGAGTACAACCACAAAAATGCATATGCGCAAGGGCACCAAGAGAAAGGAATGCAGAGAAAAAGAAAATAGCTGTGTGAGGAAAGGAAGATTATGAATGTTTTCTTCCTATATTTTCTGAGCTTCTTGGAATATTCTTATACCCTTCTTATAAAAAGTAATAAAACCACTTTTACACATTGTAACTAAGTATATTCTTACTGCTTTTTTTGTTTTGCATTCAACATCGATTCATATATTCTTTTTCACATTTGGACAGATTTTACATTTGACATTTCATATCTGTATCGTGGTTGTGTTTGCCCTCTTCATTTAAACTTGTCAAGATCTTATTCTCTGGAGTACTTAAAGGGGCTTTTTACTTGGGGACCAAGTACATACACGTGCACTAAAAGTTGCCCTCACTTCTTTTCTTCCCAACAGACCGAAAATAAGACATCTATCTGTGGAAAGAGAAAATTCATGATCATATGTTAAGGCTGTCTAAAGGAAATAATTCAGTTGACCAAGTTCAATTTTAGGGTTTTTTTTTTTTTCCCCCAAAAAGTGAATGTGTGTTGTGTGTGTGTGTAAAATAAATTTATTCCAGCATGCTCTTTCACTATAATTTTCAAAACTGCTTTCCTCTTACAGAGTGATGCAATATTTGATGAGTAAATAACAAGGAATGAAAAAGTCCACTTTAAGGCAACTGTAACCAGACAAAATGAGAATACAATGTTCTTTTTGTGGCATTTTAGGCTCACTCAGGGATATCACTCCCTCTTCTTTGACAGACTTCTTGAGAGAATGCTGAAAATGACAGAACTGTCTCTGCTGGGGGTTAGGAGAGGAAGAGTTCTTAGTATTTTCAGGATAAAAATAAATAAATGCTTGATTTATACCGAAAGAGTTTAAGGATCATAGGATGAGAATAGAAAATAAATATTTTAATTTCTAAAAAAAAATTAATCACCTATAAAGGTTGAAAATTGCAGTTTTGTCTGTAATTAACCATTCATGTCTTAAATCCTTACTCTTCACTTAGAAGAGAATGATGAATGGCTGAGGTCTACATTCCAAAGTCCAGTGTCATTTTTACTGGTAACAAGGCAGATTTTATGGGTGTCAAGCCTACCAATGATAAGCCGTAAGCACAGTGTGAGGGAAAAGATATAACAGACAAATCTGTAGTCAAGCACAGAATCATTGTTAAGAGTCTAATGGCAATAGAATCAACCAAGTAAAAAGAGAAAGAAAAGAGAAAAAGAAAATTCAACAGCTTGGAGTCATTTTGTGTAGAGAAAAATACATCAGCGTGTCTTCATTCAGAGCCTCCCAACTGCTGAACGTGTGGGATATGGATCTGTATTAGTCAACTTAGGCTTGTATAACAAAATATAACGTAAGACCACTGACTGGCTTAAACAACAGACATTTATTTCTCACTGTTCTGATGGCTGGAAGCCCGTAACCACGGTTCCGATTAATCTGGCTTCTGGTGAGCGCTTTCTTCCTGGCTCGTTGATGGCTGCCTTCTTGCTGTGTTCTCACATGGCCTTCCTTGGCAGGTGGGGGTAGGGGGTGTTTGGCCAGAAATAGAGGAATGTGGGAGGAGCTCTCTGGTGTCTCTTCCTATGAGGACACTAATCCTATTAGAAAGGGTCCCACCTTTATGACTTCACTTCGCCTTAATTATTTACTTAGAAGTCCCATCTCCATGGTGGTTAGAGCTTCCATATATGAATGTGAGGGGGGACAAACATTCAGTCCATAATAGGATCCCTCAGCTGGGCAGAACCTTGGACTGGGAAGGGCCCAGGCCAGAAACAGTCTCATGGTTTTCCCAAGTGTGGCTAAGAAGATCATGATTTTTGAGGTCTGGATCCCTGAGAGAGGTTGGGAAGCACTGATTTATGGACCCTGAATGCACCACTGCACTGTTAACCATTATGAGAATAAACTCAGTGATCCCTAGGAGTGAAGAAAAATCACAATAATGATGCTTAAATAACATGCAGTATATGCCACACCTGATCTTAGTGTTTCTTTACACGTTAACTCATTTAATACTCACAACAGCCCTCTGATATATAAAGTATTATAACACCAGGCTTAAGAGAGAGTCCTTGATCTGAATCCAAATCTTGTCTTCTGCACTTTTAGCTCTGTAACTGTGGTTAAATTACTAAGTCTCTCTGAACCTGTTTCCTCTTCTATAAAATGGGACGGATATAGAAGCATAGAATTCCAAAAAGCTGTGAAAACGAAAAAATTTCCATACATTAAGTGTACTCATTTTGTTGCTAGATCTAAACACTCATAGTTTTTATTTACCTTTCTGGATGGGACAGTCTTAAAGGTTTCAACTCATAGTTGTGACAATTTAGTTAATTCAATTAACACACTTAGGATAGAGCCTGGCACATGTGGGAAATGATATACTAGTATGAACTATTATTGTTGTTGTTCTTATTATTATTACTACTGCCATTCTCTAGATGAGGAAACGGAGGCAGAGAGAAATCAGTCTGTCCAAGCATCAGCCAGCATGTGGCACACTGGAAGTGAACCCCAACAGTATGGCTTCGAGGACTGTGGTCTTAAGCACTGCACCATCTCCACAAATTACATACATTTCTTTCATGTTTATGTATGTTCAATCATATTTAATGCTCCATGTTTAAGAACTATTAGTTGAAAAAAAAGAATGAAAGCCTGCCATTTGTAGTAACATAGATGCACCTAGAGGTTATCACACGAAGTCAGACAGAGAAAAACAAATATAATATCACTTATATGTGGAATCTAAATAAAGATAAAAAAAAAACTGTTTTATAAAACAGACTCACAGACTTCAAAAACAAACTTATGGTTGCCATAGGGGAATGGTATGCTGCTGCTGCTGCTAAGTCACTTCAGTCGTGTCCGACACTGTGCGACCCCATAGCGGCAGCCTACCAGGCTCCCCCGTCCCTGGGGTTCTCCAGGCAAGAACACTGCAGTGGGTTGCCATTTCCCTCTCCAATGCATGAAAGTGAAAAGTGAAAGTGAAGTTGCTCAGTCGTGTCCGACTTAGCGACCCCATGGACTGCAGCCCACCAGGCTCCTCCGTCCATGGGGTTTTCCAGGCAAGAGTACTGGAGTGGGGTGCCATTGCCTTCTCTGGGGAATGGTATAAGAAGGGATAAATCAGGAGTTTGGGGTTAACAGAAGCACACTACTGTATATGAAACAGATAATCAACAGGGACCTACCTCTATAGCACAGTGAACTCTAGTCAATATTCTGTAATAACCTAAATGAGAAAAGAATCGGAAAATCTGTAAAACTGAATCACTTTGCTATACATCTGAAACTAACACAACACTGTAAATCAACTAAACTCCAATAGAAAATAAAATTTTTAAAAAGGCAATGTTTTAATAAAATATTTTAGAAGTTTTGTCCAGCTCAGCTTCAAGGGAATTCAGCTCCATCATTCAGAATGATCCAAGAGCAGGCCCTGGGGAAGGGGGCCTGCAACCATGTCAGTGCTCTATGATCTGAACCCCTGGCCTAGCTCACCAAACCAGGAGTCCACACCTGATCCCCAAGAGCCAACCAAAGGCTGAACCAATTCTACATCGTTTGAACAGGCAATGCATTCTTGCCTGGAAAATCCCACGGACGGAGGAGCCTGGCAGGCTACATACAGTCCATGGGGTCGCAAAGAGTCTGACACGAATGAGCGACTTCCCTTCTTCTCCAATGGGAAAATGAAGTGACTGAGTCAGGCTGGAGCTGGAAGGTGCTGAGTTAGGCTGGAGAGCCATCCTCTGCCATGAGTATACCCAGAGGAGCTAAGAACTGGGAAAGGAAGATCGCAGTTCCAGGGAGACCAATGGTTCTCAACCAGGGACAATATGAGCCATCAGGGGCCATCTGCAACGGCTAGAGACACATTCTGCCATCGCAGTCAGAGTACTTTTTTCAGCATCTGGTAGACAAGTTAAAGGTGCTGCTTCAACCCCACAGTGCACAGCACAGCTCTGCCAAAAAAAAAAGTATTATCTGGCTCAAAATGTCAATTATGACAAGGTTGAAAACTCTGCTTTAGACTCGGAGGAAGCAACCATGTAGCACAAGGAGAGGGTGAGATAGAGGAGTTATTTGCTTTAGTTCCAGAGGCTCCTCAGGCCCCGATTCCAGCTGCTCACAAAGCTGTATAGCTCTTCCAGCCCTAAATTCACCCGAGCTTCTTTATGGTCCATGTTCCTCCTGTCCGTTTATCATTCCATAAAAGTTCCCCTTTACGTTATACCCGTTTGATGAGTTGATGTTTCCTGCAACCAAAGACAACGGCACCCCACTCCAGGACTCTTGCCTGCAAAATCCCATGGATGGAGGAGCCTGGTGGGCTGCAGGCCATGGGGTCGCTAAGAGTCGGACACGACTGAGCGACTTCACTTTCACTTTTCACTTTCATGCATTGGAGAAGGAAATGGCAACCCACTCCAGTGTTCTTGCCTGGAGAATCCCAGGGATGGGGGAGCCTGGTGGGCTGCCGTCTAAGTGGTCGCACAGAGTCGGACACGACTGAAGTGACTTAGCAGCAGCAGCAGCAGCAACCAAAGACACTAGAGCAGGTTTAGGGGAGAGCAACTCAGGATGGTGGAAAGAGTGCTTCAGGCAGAAGAAATAGTATATGTAAAGGCACAGAATTTTAGAAGGCAGGTGGAGAAACACAGCGGGGGAAATGAAGAATAAAACAAAGGAGAGGAAAAATATGAGTCAAAGCACAGAAGCAGCATTAAGCATGGTATGTTTTCATGTAGAAAGGAGAGTGGTCTCACTAGGTCAGCAGGTGCATCCTGGGGAAATTAAAGAAATTAAGTGAAAACGAAGCATCAGACTATACAACTATAATTGGAGAAGGAAATAGCAACCCATTCCAGGATACTTGCCTGGAGAATCCCATGGACAGAGGAGCCTGGCGGGGTACAGTCCACAGGGTCTCAAGAGTCACATACGACTTTGCAACTAAAACAACAAATAAAAACATACAACTACAATACAGGCTTGAGCTTCCCAGGTGGAGCTAGTGCTAAAGAATCTGCCTGAAACGCAGGAGCTGCAGGAGACTCAGGTTTGACCCCTGGCTTGGGAAGATCCCCTGGAGGAGGAAATGGCAACCGACTCCAGTATTCTTGCCTGGAGAATCCCATGGACAGAGGAGCCCATCAGGCTCCTTGGGGTCTCAGGGCCATGGGGTCTCAAGGAGTCAGACACGACTGAAGTGACTTAGTACATAGCATAATACAGGCTTGCATATCAGTGACTCTCTTAGGCCTAATTCATCCTTTGAATGGATAAAAGAAAAAAAAATATCGATGTGTTTGGGAATGTATACTTTCTTGGCAAGCCATCTCTACTCAGTAAAAACATTGCCCTATCAGTTAAAAGAAAAGAAAAGGAAAAAAAAAAAAAAGCAACAAGCAGGATTTCCCCAATATGTGAAATAAACTAAAGCAGAGGCAGAAATCTCTATAGCATTTGTGGCAATCAGACAGAAGTTTTTAATCAATAAGTTCCTTGATTCCCCTTTCTGTACTGTAGGGAGGATGCAGCATTCTCACTGTCTGGCACTGAGGAGGGTCTGACGTAGTACCTAAAAGCCCCATATGACTCACTTTCTTTTTTAATGAAAAAAGAAAAAGTCCACAAAGACTGGGAAATGGGCTTCCCTTCACCTCAGTCAAGGAGAGAGAGGATTCGCAAAAGCATCATTAAATCTTTCTGGGGAAGAAAAAACAAACAAAAGAGGGAAATATACATGTCAATTACGTGACACTGACATGGAACAGAAATAAGTTTAGAAACAAAAAGAGAAAAGGAAATGAATGTTATTAAAGCAGAGGCCCCCACAAGGCTTTGTTTCTCTTTTTCCTTCCTGCTTTCTAACAGGGATAATGTGATTCCCGAGGAAAAGCTGCTTTTGTAGTCAGCAGGTCAAAGGTCTTAGATCCAAAAAGAGTGGATACACAATGTTCCAGGAGAGATGTGTGTGGCTTCCTGGTACTGAATCGACCCCTGCAGGTCAAAAGACACCCGGGATGAAACACCGAACTGTGGAATGAAATGCATACCCCTTCACTGCCAACAGGCAGTTCTTCAAGGGTGGTGGACAGCCACCAGGAACCTTTTGACAGCTGGCTGGGAAGGAGGCCTGGGCTCGGTGGGATCGGTACAAAGGGTCAGATTCCTCTGAGTGAGCACCGCCATCCTGGGGAAAGGCAGCAAGGCTCCTCTAAGAGGAAATAACATCCGGCTGATGCATTGAGTGTTTAAAGGAAATGCCCAGGATGGTGTAGCAAAAAAAGACAACTCAACATTTTAATTTCATAGGTGAACATCATCACCACAACAGCAGACACTACTTTTTGAGCACTTATCTGTGAGCCAACCACTGTGCTAGGAGAGTCACAGACATTAGTTATAGTCATTCAGAAAGGGATCTGAGGGACCTCCCTGGTGGACCAGAGGTTAAGACTCCATGCTCCCAAGGCAGGAGCCCCAGGTTCAATTGATGGTGGGGAACTAGATCCCACACGCCACAATTAACTATTCCACATGCTGCAACAAAGACCTGGTGTGGCCAAATAATTAATTTTTTTTAAAGTATGGTATCTGGATACCTGCACTTCAGCATCAGTGCAGCTTGGCATCATGGTACCACAGTTTTATACGTCAGAATTTCACTGTCCTTTCTGAATTAATGCCGTGCCTATAAAAAGTGCTAATAAGGGCTTAGGAGCCAAACCCATCCCTTCCAAACTGGCAGGCGATGGGAGGGGTTCAGTGAGACTTGGAAAACAAGCTGGCTTTCATTAGTCGGGTCACTGCAATGCCCATGACTGAGACAGCGGCAGTGATAACAAACCGACAGTCCCACCAAAGGATGCCTCAGAAATCTAAAAACACTCCTTCTCTGAGCAGTTTGGAGGATTTTCAAAGAATTACCTCCCTCATGAAAAGGAAGCAGGGGAACTTCCCTGGTGGCCCAGTGGTTGAGAGTCCACCTTGCAATGCAGGAAATACAGGTTCAATCCCTGGATGGGGAACTAAGGGCATCCATGCCACAGAGCAACTAAGCCCGTGCGCTGCCAACCGCTGAGCCCACACGCTCTGAAGCCCACGCGACACAACTAGAGAGCCCGAGTGCCACAACTAGAAAGTCGGTGTGCCACAACAAAAGATCCTGCAGGACGCAATGAGACTCCGGGTGCCACAGTATAAAAACAAAATTAAAAAAATAAAAGAAGTTCGGAGGAAGAATGACCAGGATGCTGAGCGCTCATGGTGGACCAAGACACAAAGTATACCCAGAGACATCAAGATCTGGTTGAACTTATTCTGCACGATATTAGGATAAGTAGAAGCTCTGACGTGACAAGAGTCAGAAATGGGAACTGATACATCCGCAAAGTGACTGGGAAGTCACTTTGCCAACTTACACCCCTGTTGGCACAAGCCTCTTGAAAGGAGTCTTTTGACAGAAAAGAAAGGGTGACTGTACTTCTTACTTTTAAATACTCATCTCTAAAAAATCTGACTATTTTTACAATGGCATTATATACTGAAAAATCCTTTGAAATTACTCTTTGTATTGTTTTCAAATCCAGGTCATTTAAATAAGGAATTCATGCTCACCATTTTGTAGACAAAGTATTTTGACCCCAAAGTACTGCCTAATTTGATCATCAATAATGCAAATCAGACTTGGTTCCCAATGACCTTTGATGTTTCCAAAAATTATATTCACCTTCTTGAAGACCAGACATTATTGAGGATATTCAAAGAATAAATTAAAAGTTTAAAGTAGCTTCAAAAAATGAAAGTTCTAAAATATAATGAACCATGATAGCTTGACCTTAAAAGTCCCTAAGGCTACTTTTAAGAGGATAATATCAATTGGATATATATTTCACACTATATTTTTGAGTCAATATTTTACTACATGTATTTATACCTGTGAATATTTAATAAGGTCTGTTATTTCAAATATGCTGAAAAAAGGTATAAAAGTTATTGTTAACTCACCCCTAAAGATATCAGTCCAATGTCCTTTTATGATCATAAAAGTCAGTATAATTGCTGGTCATCATCAAGGAGAAAGTGGAATACACTGAAAAATATAATCCTGCTTGTATCAAACATCAGCATCCATAATGCTGCATATAATTCTGTTCACTTGCAAATAATATATATTTCAATCTCAGAAGAGTCAGATGACTAAAGTGTCTCAAGATATGAAGTCTCCATGTGAAGAGGAAGTAAAAAGTAGGGAGTTTCTTCAATAGCAGAGAAATAGATCAAAGAGTGATGGGCTTGAATCTCACAAATTACAGGGCTCAGCCCACCAGACTGCCCCATGCTGGTCTCAGGCCCTGGGGCACCCGTACCCGTGGCTGATCAACTAGATTTCTGGGTGACCACCCCCTTTTCAGGTTCTAAAATTTGCTAGAATGGCTCACAGAACTCAAGAAAACACTACTTACTTTTACTGATTTATTATAAAAGATATAGATGAACAGCCAGATAGAAAGATACATAGGGCGAGGTCCGAAAGGGTCCTGAGTTGGAAGCTTCTGTCTGTGGAGTTAGGGTGTGCCACCCTCCCAGCAAGTGGATGCCAAGTTCACCAATCTAGAAGCTTTCCGAATCTCTAGTTCAAGAGCTTTTATAGAACTCAGTCTCCAGCCCCACTTCTTTCCTCTCCCAGGAGATGAGTGAGTAGGGCTGAAAGTTCAAATCCTCTAATCACTGAGTCTTTCTGGAGACCAGCCCCACCCTGAGGCTATCAAGCCACCCCTCCAACTGCCACTGCCCCCCTCCAAAATTATCTCAGTAGCATAAACTCAGGTGTGCTTAAAAGAGCTTCCCTGGTGGCTCAGTGGTAAAGAATCAGCCTGCCAGTGCAGGAGATGCTGGTTCGATCCCTGGGTCAGGTAGATCCCTTGGAGAAGGAAATGGAACTCATTCTCCAGTATTCTTGCCTGGGAAATCCAAAGGACAGAGGAGCCTTGGACTACAATCCATGGGGTCGCAAAGAGTCAGACACAATTTAGCAACTAAACAAGACAACTAAGTATAACAAAGTACACTCCAATCGCTCAGAAAATCCCAAAGGTTTTCAGGATGCCTTACCAGTAGCTAGAGACAATAACTATGTTTTTTTATTTACTATAAAATTTTATTTTTACTATACCTCAAAGTTTCAATTGAGGTAATGATATAAAATTAATGTGAAATTATATTGTGATGAGCCAGATGACCATCTTCAGAATTTACACCAAAAAACCTCATTTCACATCTCTTGGGTTCCTCACTCAGCTTTGAAAATACAAAAAGGCTGGGAGAGTGAAGATTAAAAAAGAGGCTTTTGGGGAATTCCCTGATGGTACAGTGGTTAGGACTCAGAGCTTTCACTGCTGTGGCCCCAGTTCAATGCCTGGTTGGGGAACTAAGATCCCGCAAGCCATGTTGCAGCTTCAGAAAATAAAGAAGATTTTTTTTTTTTTAAGAGACAATTTCTTTATGGAGGATGGCTCGACCCCTATCTCATGCTTAGAAAAACGAGGGTGTCAAGGAATCCAGGGCCTAGTTGGGACTCTGCGTTTGAAAGCACAGTGGAGGGGGATCAGATTCCAGGCCCAGGGGACCAGAAGAGAAGCTGGAAAATGACTCTGACCCTGGCACAGAGGAGAGTTGCCCCCTTCTGGCAATAGTAACTGCATGTTCCCTTCTTCAGGAGGACTCCAGGGATCCAGGAAAGTTTCCCACAGGTCATGACAGACTTTGCTGTGGAAAAAGCTGCCTGGAGCCATTATCTATGCTAGCTGAGTCACTTAGCCTTATCTGACTCTTTGCAAGCCCTCCAGGTTCCTCTGTCCATGAGATTCTCCCGGCAAAAATCCTGGAATGGATAGCCATGCCCTCCTCTAGGGGATCTTCCCGACTCAGGGATTGAACTAGCATCCTTTTCATCTCCTGCATTGGCAGGTAGGTTCTTCATCACTAGGACCACCTGGGAAGCCCTCACAGTCCCACCCAAGAGGGTCTCTAGGAAGGGGAAGTGGTTCTCTCATGCACGGCAAGGGTCCATAACTATCAGAGAGCCAAGAACTGAGGGGGTTACAAGCAGCCAGGGAAGCACCTCATGCCTCGTGCTTGTGCCTAGAGGGACAAGCAAAAATAAAATTAAGTTAAAATGAAACCAGCCCCTGGATAAAGAGCGTACATACCAAGTAAGATTGTGCCCTCATCTCCTAATCTCCTCAACGACTGAACTAAGCCCTAGTGGAGCTCAATTTTTTTTTTTTGTTTTACAACAAGCTGGGAGAAAAGAAACACTAGTCCAAAAAAGAAGGAAGGATGATGCCTCCCTCTCCCTCTCCAAACAGCCAACTTCATAGCAGTGCTGCCTGGGGAGAAGGTAAGACATCATTAAGTTAAATTTTACATTTTTATAATTTGCGTGGGTTCAGTTCAGTTCAGTTCAGTTCAGTCGTGTCCGACTCTTTGCAACCCCATGAACCGCAGCACGCCAGGCCTCCCTGTCCATCACCAACTCCTGGAGTCCACCCAAACTCATGTCCATTGTGTTGGTGATGCCATCCAACCATCTCATCCTTTGTCATCCCCTTCTCCTCCTGCCATCAATCTTTCCCAGCATCAGGGTCTTTTCTAATGAGTCAGCTCTCTGCATCATGTGGCCAAAGTACTGGAGTTTCAGCTTCAACATCGAGTCCCTCCAATGAATACCCAGGACTGATCTCCTTTAGGATGGACTGGTTGGATCTCCTTACAGTCCAAGGGACTCTCAAGAGTCTTCTCCAACACCACAGTTCAAAAGCATCAATTCTTCGGCCCTCAGCTTTCTTTACAGTCCAACTCTCACATCCATACATGACCACTGGAAAAACTATAGCCTTGACTAGACAGACCTTTGTTGGCAAAGTAATGTCTCTGCTTTTTGATATGCTGTCTAGGTTGGTCATAACTTTCCTTCCAAGGAGCAAGCGTCTTTTAATTTCATGGCTGCAATCACCATCTGCAGTGATTTTGGAGCCCCCAAAAATAAAGTCTGTCACTGTTTCCACTGTTTCCCCATCTATTTGCCACGAAGTGATGGGACCAGATGCCATGATCTTCGTTTTCTGAATGTTGAGCTTTAAGCCAACTTTTTCACTCTCCTCGTTCACTTTCATCAAGAGGCTTTTTAGTTCCTCTTCACTTTCTGCCATAAGGGTGGTGTCATCTGCATATCTGAGGTTATTGATATTTCTCCCGGCAATCTTGATTCCAGCTTGTGCGTCTTCCATCCCAGCGTTTCTCATGATGTACTCTGCATATAAGTTAAATAAGCAGAGTGACAATATGCAGCCTTGATGTACGAATTGAGATGGTGTGACTTGAAGTGACCAAGAGTGAACAGAAAGTTACAGAAACCGTTCACGTTTTCATCCAGAGATAGTGGTGGGCTATTCTCTACTGAACAAGTTTTAAAGAGAAAATGGGAAATGGGGAAAAAAAAAAAAGAGTTGCAGTTTCAATACAACCCACAAAGGAGGGCTGTTCAACATCAATAAGAGTATCACTGTGACCCATAAAAATTTTACAAAATATCTCCGGAGGCAAAACCAATTGAAGTAGAAATAGTCAGGAAAAGTTTAGACCAATTCATAGATAATATAGTAAGTCCCCTACCTATGATCATTCAAGTTTCCAGCTTTCAAAGTTGTAAGCGTGCATTCCCTCAACATTAGGCGTGAGTGAACTGCAGCTCAACCTCCGTCTCCTATTGCTGACAGTCCTTCGGCTCTACCAGCTCCCACCTCCTCTCCCTCCCCCAGTCCGCAGCTCTACTTGCCTGTTCACTCGATGCCACCCTGTGTGCCAGCTGTTCTACTGCACCACTGTACATTTCAAGGTTATGTACTGTAAGATTAAAAATGTCTATTTTTTCTGCTTTTTCGGTATTATTGTATGAAAAGTATTATAAACACAGCACATAGAGCCGATTGTGTTAACTGGGTACCTAGGCTAACTGTTGGACTTACAAACTGGACTTATGAACGAGCTCTCGGAACATGTGTATGTGGGGACTTATTGTATCAAAATAGGTTTCCCAGACCAAGAGGGAAGATATTTGGAAGCTGCTGTCACACTTTGATGCTAACATGATATCCATGTCCTCCCACTGGCTCCATCTGTTTGTGGTGTCACACTTACAAAAGAACCAAAGGGCAATTTTAATGTTTTAAAGCTGCACATATCTTAATTGACCATAACCATAATATAGCAAAATAGAGCAATCCATCATGATCAGTACTTCATTGACCAAGGCACTTTAAATAAGACTCTATAAAGATGATGATAAATGTATATAGATTATCCACTAAAGGTTATTATTGATTTTCTCTTGAAGTCATCCTTTATCTTATGTGGCCTGAGAGAGAAGAGCAGTTTAGGCACAAAAGTGGGAACAACCCAGCCATGCCTAAATGAATTAGCAAAAATTGTCTATAAATAATTTATTTTAGTAAGTCTGTACTACTTTGTCATGGTTGCACATCCATAAAATAAAAGAATAACTTACATTTGTTGTACAGTGCAATGGACTTTCTATCCATAACTATTACTGTATTTAAGTCTCAGAGATCTAGTGAGGAAAACAGAGGACGTAATGGTCATATCTTGTTTTTTCTTTTTTTTCTGCCCAGCATCCAGGCCAAATCACTTAGACCACAGCATCTCATTTTTCCATCAGGAATCTTACCCATTCTCAGATAGTGTGCTTTGGGAACCTACATGTTCCTGGAGAGGCATGGCTGGTTAGAGGCACAATGATTCATTCAGAGACTTATGAACCAAACTAGACCAGTAAGAGTCAGCCTTGCAGCATTTGCTGGAACAATTGGGAAGAAGTGCCTTCATTGCATGGGATTCCAAGTCATAGAATGGATACAGTGAGCTGCTGGTGGCCATTTTTGTCTCCACTGGGAGACACCCCACCTAAAATGAAGTCAACCCAGGAAAGAGAAGGAGTGAGATAAATACATATTTCTGAAACTGTGTAAACATTTGAATCAGCCCTAACTAAATCCCACCCTTGGAGCTCTCTGTTCAGTGAATAAATGAATTAGTTTTTGCTTATAGTCACATTGACTTTTATTTCTATTATTTGCACCCAAGCTCCTGATTAGTTTTTTGATGTCAAATTCATCTTTTCAATTCCTCAGCTTGGCTCCCCATCCCATATAGTTGTACTGTCTGTGTAGCTGTGCTGTGCCTAGTCTCTCAGCCCTGTCCAACTCTTTGCGACCCCATGGACTGTAGCCCGCCAGGCTCCACTGTACGTGGAATTCTCCAGGCAAGAATACTAGAGTAGGTTGCCATGCCCTCCTCCAGGGGATCTTCCCAATCCAGGGATTGACCCCAGGTCTTCCGTGTTGCAGGCAGATTCTTTACTGTCTGAGCCACCAGGGAAGCACCACCAATGTTTTATAGGCTTAAACACTCAAATAATCAGATAAGCCAGCAATCATCAGAACCAGGAGGTTCAGAAGAATGAGTCTGTAACATACAGCAGATATTTTAAATGCAGGGTTCTCACTAAAGTAATTTTGTCAAAACAGACTAGTACCAATCAATCCATTTCCCCTAATGCTAAAAGTTTTGGATGCCTGGGAAATTGAAGCATTGAGAGCTACAGAAATACAGTAGAAATAAAAAAATCCAAGTAACTATATTGGCTCCATTCCTGTTAGCAAACAAATTCAATCATCCACACACTATTTTTTCTTTTCTTAAAGAACTGTTAATAGCAATGTTTGGGATCAGGTTTTTCAATTATATAATATGAAAATCTGCCAGAATTATTACATAAAGCAAATATTTTAAATCTGACAATGAAACCAATCAGTCAAGGATCAAAGAGGACATATATAGCTAGTTCATTAACAAAAACATATGTTCTATCTTACACTGTTGATAGGATATTAGTTGGTTCGATTTTTTTGGAGTGATATTTTGCAGCATCTAGCAAAAGTTTAAATGAACTTAAATTCTGACCCAGTACTTCTACATTTATTTAGGAATCTGTCATATAGTAACACTCCCCTAAATGCTCTAGTATATTTGGATAAAGGTGCATTAGCACAACTTGTAACTACAAACACACTGGAAGTAGTTTCTATTTGCAGGGAATCAGCTGGATAAATTGTGGTACATTCAGACTCCAATTTACTACAGATTGAATATAAATGTTTATCTTTGCTCTCTCCTAAAATGCCACTGATGGTAAAGGCATAAAAAACAGAAACAAGTCACAAAGATAAAGTGAACAGGAGAGATGATGACAGCAGATAAGAAATGTGAACCAAACACTGGAAGCTGGGAAATAAATGAACAGATGGTATAGGACTTAGCCAGAGAACGCTGAAACCTAAGCCAGCAGGGAAGGAATACAATAAGGAGTCAGCCAATTGCAGAATCACAGGAAGAGTCAGAAATGGAGGAACAGAGGATTTCTTAAAGGCAGCAAATGTGGTTAAAAACAGGATAGACAGAAAGTCTTTAAAAGTTCTCCTCCTCCCCACCCACCCCAGAATCAATGTCATTTGCAACAACACGGACGGACCTAGAGACTATTACAACCGAAGCAAGTCTGCTGCTGCTGCTAAGTCTCGTCAGTCGTGTCCGACTCTGTGCGCCAGCCCACCAGGCTCCCCCGTCCCTGGGATTCGCCAGGCAAGAACACTGGAGTGGGCTGCTATTTCCTTCTCCAATGCATGAAAGTGAAAAGTGAAAGTGAAGTCGCTCAGTCGTGTCCGACTCTTAGCGACCCCATGGACTGCAGCCCACCAGGCTCCTCCTTCCATGGGATTTTCCAGGCAAGAGTACTGGAGTGGGGTGCTATAAGTCAGACAAAGACAAATAACCATAAGATATCACATATATGTGGAATCTGAAATACAGAAATAAAGCTGTCTACAGAAGAGAAACAGATTCACGGGCTGTCAAGGTGGAGAGGGTTACGACAGGGATAGATTGGGAGTTTGAGATTAGCAAATGCAAACTATTTTATAAATAGGATAGATAAGCAACAAGATTCTATTGTACAGCACAGGGAACTATACTCAGTATCCTGTGACACATCTTAGTGGAAAATAATATGAAAAAGAATACATATATGTGTATATTTTATATATATATATATAACCGAATCACTTTGCAATACAGCAGAAATTTTAATATAACATTGTAAATCAACTATATACTTCAATCTCTGGAGTAGGAAATGGCAATCCACTCCAGCATTCTGCCTAGGAAATCCCATGGACAGAGGAGCCTGATGGGCTATAGTCCATGGGGCAGAAAGAGTCAGACACAACTGAGCATGCACACTGATACTTCAATAAAACTTTCTTTAAAAGTTCTCCCCCTCACACCATGAGAAAATTGGTCTCCCCTTCTCTGGAGAAAAAAATGGTGTTTACTCTGGAAACACTGCACACTATGATATTGGAAACTGCAGATACAGTTGGGGGTGAAGGGGGAAGGTGAAGCCCAATATGACAACACACAGGTTAAATGAAAACCATACTGAAAGGTGAAACACTCTGTCCCAAAACCTGTGCTTCATTTAACTCCCAGAACACCACCAGCCAAACTTCTAATATCGGGGCAAAAGACTGAGATATATCTTTGGAGAAACTGACCACACTGAGAGCGAAGGTACTAATTTGGGAGATGCAGGAACTACATTCTACAATACTGCTGGATCCAGAGCCCCTCTTCACAATGCGGCTTGCCAGTTCACCAATTCTTCCACCCAATCAGCTTTCTAGCACCTCATTCTTGAATGAATAGACAACCACAGATCACAGATAATGAAAGCCTCTAGTATAAGCTAGGATAGAGGGAAATCAGGAGGGGGATGGAAAAGTCAACTCAGAGGAAACAAGGATCATGACAGTTGAGGGCATGAAAGAAAAGGAAAGGTCAGGAAAGAATTAAAAAGAAAACACACAACTTTTGTTAGTATCTTCAAAAAGTTAAAGAAAACAGTGTAAAAATGAAGCATGAAATGGTAGGCTATAAAAAGAACCAAAAAAGAACTCTTGGAATTAAAATATGACTCTTGGAATTAAAAAGTTTATGGAAGGACTGGAAGATAAAGTTGCAGAAATACCCCAGAAAGTAGACAAAAACACAAAGATAGAGAATACTAGAGAGAAAGAATAAGAAAATTACATTGGTCCAGAAAATTAAATAGTCAAATAATAGGTGTCCCCATAACAGAGGAAACAGGAGGAAATACGTGATGAAAAACACTATAAAAACATGTCCCACATTTGAGTATCCAACAAAGTTAATGAAAATCCTTACAGCTCCCAATCTCACACCATTTACAAAAGTCAATTCAACAACATATGAAAGGCAAAATGATTAAGCTTTAAGAATATAATACCTTCATGAGTTGGAGGTAAGGAAAGAATGCTAGAACAGAGCTCAAAGAGCCTTAAGCACGAAGGGAAGACACTGATTCATTTAACTGCATTAAAATTTATAAATCAGAAGATATGATTAAAGAGTTAAAAGACAAAACAGAAAACAGAATATATCTGCAACAGATATAACCCACAAAGGGTTTATGTCAAGAATATAAAAGAAATTCCTATTAATCAATATGATTAAAAGGACAATACAATAGAAAATGGACTTGCACAGACAATCCACACAAATAGAAATCCAATGGCCAGTGAATATATGAAAAGATGCTCAACATTATCTGCAGTGAAACATACAAATTAAAACACGAGATAAATGTGAGCCCTAATGTAAGCTATGAACTTTGGTAAATTGCTTCAGTCGTGTTCAACTCTTTGCAATGCTTTGGACTGTAACCTGCCAGGCTCCCCTGTCCTTAGGATTCTCCAGGCATGAATACTGGACTGGATTGCCGTTTCTTTCTCCAGGGGATCTTCCTGACCCAGTAATCAAAATCATAATAATAACATATCAATACTGGTTCATCAACTGTATTGAATATACCACATCAATGCAAGATGTTAATAAAAGGGGAAAACATGTGGGGCCAGAGAAAGAGTATATGGAAACTCTGTATTTTCTCTTCAATTTTTTATAAACCTAAAACTGCTCTAAGAAAGTCTATTAATTAAACACAAACACACACACACAATGAGATACCAACATACATGCACCACACTGACAAAAAATTTTAAAAGGCTGGTGATCTCAAGTGTTGGCAAGGATGTAGAGCAATGAGAACTCTCACTTACTATTAGTGGAAGTGTAAATGGATACAAATATTTTGGAAAACCACTTGGCACTATCTAATAAAGTTAAAGACAGGATTTCCACATGACCTCTCCTAAGTGTGTATCAATAGAAATGCATATACAAATGTATGAGAGCATGTGTATGAGAGTGTTTATGCAGCCATCTTTTGTGAAAACCCCAAACTGGAAAAGTCCAAATGTCTACTAATATCAGTAACTGGAACAAAGGAAAACCAAGTTGCAATGAAACATGCACCCATACAGATGAATCTCAGAAACTTAATAATAAGTGAAAGAAACAAGTCCCCAAATACTATGCACAGTGGTATTTCATCCTCATGAATTTCACAAAATTAAAACTAAATTGTATTATTTAGAGATGTACACAAAAATGATAAACATATAAAGAAAAACAAGGAAGTGAATTCCACAAAACATAAGACAGTGGCTACCTAGCTGGGGGAAGGAAATGTGATCAAAGAGATTCAGCACACAAGAAGTGGGGCTGAAGGGGGAGTATCTTCTAAGATATTTGCAAAGTTCTATTTCTTAATCTCCGTGGAGTTAGAAAAGGAAAAAATAAAAAAGAGCAAAACACGGAAAATATAACTAGTCCCTCTGGTTTTGTAACTAGTGGTTGCTTGCATTTTCCAGATCAGTCATTCTCATCGCAGCCACGTTAGAAGACCAATAAGCAGTTTTGAAATTAAAAGATGCTTACTCCTTGGAATCAAAGCTATGACTAACCTAGACAGCATATTAAAAAGCAGAGACATTACTTTGTCAACAAAGGTCCGTCTAGTCAAGGCTATGGTTATTCCAATAGTCACGTATGGATGTGAGAGTTGGACTATAAAGAAAGCTGAGAGCCGAAGAATTGACACTTTTGAACTGTGGTGTTGCAGAAGACTCTTGAGAGTCCCTTGGACTGCAAAGAGATCCAACCAGTCCATCTTAAAGGAGATCAGTCCTGGGTGTTCATTGGAAGGACTGAAGTTGAAGCTGAAACTCCAATACTTCGGCCACCTCATGCGAAGAGCTGACTCATTTGAAAAGATCCTGATGCTGGGAAAGACTGAGGGCAGGAGGAGAAGGGGATGACAGAGGATGAGATAGACGGTTGTATGGCATCACCGACTCAATGGACATGAGTTTGGGTGAACTCCGGGAGTTGGTGATGGACAGGGAGGCCTGGCGTGCTGTGGTTCATGGGGTCACAAAAAGTCAGACACGACTGAGCGACTGGACTGAACTGAACTGAACTGAACTGAACTGAAGCAAAGTTCTAGGGCCAGAAGAGACTAGCTCCCTCAAACTTTCATAGAACTCTGTGAACTGTTCCACTCTCCACCTTCATAAAGGGTTCTTAGGAGAGCTGTCTGGTTGAACCAGCGTCGTAAAGTGAGGGTAGTTGGCAACAATGTGGGGGGTACCAATAAGACTGACCGTTAAACTTTTTGTTAAAAGCAAAAATGAAATGAAGCAAGACCCTATGGTCTTTGCCCTCCACATCCTCCATCTGCCTTTTGTCTGTGGAAAAACTTATGCCAAAGAATAAGTTTAATCAAAGTGAGAAAATGTAGAACAAAAGAAAACAATCAAAGGAGACCAAATAATAGTTCAGTCATCAAGCAAAGTCAAGGACCTTTAGTTTCTCCTCAAGGGCTAAAGATAATATTCTGAGCCATATCCTGTGAGCTGCCCTGTAGATACTACAATGCTCACCATGTGGAAGAAGTTAACTGCATGATGACCAGACTGCAGCCATAAATAAGCTGCTACAGTTCTGAGAACTGGCCTCAAAAAAATGGAAACAAACCAACCCTGGAACTGAAGACTAACTTTACCCAAAACAATCAAAATGACGCTGGATTAGACCACCGATGATCTATTTCAAAATGACTGTCAGAGCTAACGGTGCTGCTTCTGCATGTAGCCCTCTCCCTGTGGCTCTCACGGCTTTTGCCCACTGGTTGTCAGTGGGGTGGAGGGAATCGGCTTTTCGACTGAAGTCGGCCCTCCTCCCCGATTGCCGGATTCCAAAATACGGCAAACTCTCCTTTCCACCAACCTGGCCTCTCTATTGGCTCTTGAGCAGCAGTTGGACTCCATTTTCAGTTCCAAAAGGATATGATCAATTCTAAGCAAAAGTTTTCTTAGTGATTTAAGTATTTGTTATTCAAGTGGCAAGAAATTTAAGAGCTATCTTTAACCTGATTGGTGGCATTAAGATATTGAGAGGGGAAAAAAAGAGTTGGATTAAGGATGGATAAATAGGCAAAAGGAATAAAATATTATAAATAAGTAACATAAATAACATAAAATACAAGAGAAAATGCACTCTGCATAAATCCACTTTGATACTGTATCAGAAACTAGGGGTTATAATCAATCCATTATAAAGAAAAAAGTGTTCTGGAGCAAAAAAAAAAAGTATAAATTACAATTATTCTCACCACCACTACCAGAACATTAAATAATGTTTCTGATTGGTTCTTACCTCTGTAATGACGGTAACTCTCAGGACTAAGAAAATTTAGAGGACCGTGTTTTACTTCCCTACTTCCTCACTCAATGAGAATGGGTCACTCTCTCAAGAAAGCTGCATTCACAGTGGCATAGTTTAGTGCTAAGTTGCTTCAGTCATGTCCAACTCTGTGCGACCCATGGATTATAGCCCACCAGGCTCCCCTGTCCATGGGATTCTCCAAGCAAGAATACTGGAGTGGGTTGCTATGCCCCTCTTCAGGGGATCTTCCAGATCCAGGGATGGAACTCTTATCTCTTCTGTCTCCTGCATTGGCAGGTGGGTTCTTTATCACTAGCACCACCTAGGAAGCATAGAGTTGCATAGAGTAAACCATATAATGCCTCCTTGCCCCACTTATCCACATTCTTATGCCACTGGATACAGGAAAATCCCACATAGGCCCACTCTCTGATCCCACCCCTCATTCACTTTCTCTGGAGTTTGAATTCTGGAAGGGAAGCCAGTTCATCAATGTTAAACTGAATCAAGACACATGTAGAAGACAAAAACCACAGATCAATAGAGTTCTAAGGAGACCCTAGGAGTCACTAGATCAGGCATGCATGATCAACTGGCATCCATGGGCCACATACAGTCTCCCAATATGACCTGTTTGACCCTCATGCTGATTTTTTAGAAATTAGAACCAGTTTCCAATACTTAAGAACCAGACAATTCTACAACGATCCAGATTTCTTGCTTTGCTTTAAAAATCTGGAGATTCTAACAACTCTGTGTCCCAAAACTTATGACATGACATGATCAGCCCCTGGTGTAGCTCAAGATCCTCATTTTTCAGAATGGAAAAGCTGATGCTCAACAAAGGGAATTCATAGATATCACACAGTAAGTTAGAACCATTAATGAGATGAGAACAGAGGCTATCGGGCTCTTGACTACATAACCCTGGAGACAACCCTGGAGACGTCAGCCAACTTGCCAACACATCGTCCCTAACGCTCGGACCTGTCTAGTCATATAAGCCACAGAGCAATGTCTTGACGAGTAGCCTGGTCCACCTGCAAGGAGCTCAGGGATTCAGAAAGCTGAGAAAAGCATGGTTCTAAGCTTACCTTTCTACTTGCTGGACAGGAAGTAAACTCCTTTCATGGTTGCAGCTGCATGTCAGGGAGGCTGAGCACCGAATCCCCAGGAGGTTCTGACACTTTGTGAGCTGGGGAGGGAGGGGAACTGAGCGAGAGGAGGCCTGTGCGCCTCTACCTCCAGTCTGCACTTTAATTAAAGTACACACTCTGTGTCTGTTCAGAATTGCCCTGTTTGGCCATGTGCCATGTTGATAAACATTTTCTCCGGATTTCCTGACTCCTCATCTAGCACACATCCTATTATATGCTATTGCTATCCTGCGTGCAGCTACTGATTTAAGGATTAGACCGGGATAAACATCAGAAAGAGATTAAAAAAAAAAAATGATTTCATTAAGAGAATGTTTCTCTGAAAGAAGACACTTTCTAATCAGATGTAAAGTAACTTTTTCCTATGGAGGTCAGAATTATATTTTACGTATGTATGTGAACTATGTAATTATTCCCCCAAAATCCTAAATTTATAAAGGCACACAGCCTACGTAAGATAAAACTAAAAGTACAATTTTCATTTTACCTACTTCTGTACTATTTGAAAATTTAACAGGAAACAAGTATTACTGTTATACCCAATAAAAATACAGTAACATTTCTAGTTCGACTGACTGAGATTAATTACATTAGCTATGATCTCTAATTTATATACCATTGGCTGAAGTATAATTACTGACAAGGGAAGTTGTTCCAGATATAATAGTTACGTGAACAAATTAAGTTGCAAAACTGTGTACCATCTACCACGTTTTTATCAAATATATAATACGTAAAATATCTATAAAACATCTGAACATTTTATTTTTAAAGGATAAGATATAAAAAGGAAAGACTAAGACAAAGGTACAAAATAAAATGAGGGAGAATATTAACACAGATAAAATCAATCCACTTCCTATAGGGAGGTCACAAAAGTTGGCCTTAAAATTTCTAGACATAGACAATAAAGGAAAACTAGCCTGAAGCTGAAGCTCCAATACTTTGGCTACCTGACGCAAACAGCTGACTCATTAGAAAAGACCGTGACGCTGGGAAAGATTGAAGGCAGGAGGAGAAGGGGACAACAGAGGATGAGATGGTCGGATGGCATCACCAACTCAATGGACATGAGTTTGAGCAAGCTCCAGGAGATGGTGAAGGACAAGGAAGCCTGGCATTCTGCAGTCCATGGGGTCACAAAGTGTCGGACGCAACTAATCGACTAAACAATAGCCAGATACGTGATCTGTAATGTCCCCAAGGTAATGATAAACCAACTAGACTAAAGCCATACAAGTTTTCCTAACAGTAATAATAGTGACGCTTACATAGTGTTTATTGCATGCCTGGGAGTCATTCATTTAATCTTCTCTATGATGACCAAAGGGAGTGCAAAAACTACTAGCCCATTGTAAAGATGGGGAAACAGGCACACAGAAATTAATGCATGACTTACCAAAGGTCACACAGGTGTTTAAATCCTGCCTGGAGTGCAGGCTCCAGAGTCTCCACAACTTCAATTTGAGGCTGAAATTCAGACAGAGTGACTTTTAACCACTGCAGGATCTCTTCCATCCCTCACAGGAAAAACTATGTTGTAAGACTAACATTCTCAAGATCAGTCTTACAGGAGGCACCGTGACACATTTTGGAAGGCTTTTCATTTTTTATTTAATTATTATTTTGCCATGCTACATAGCATGTGAGAAATCTTAGTTCCCCAACCAGGGATCAAACCCATGTCCCCTACAATGGAAGTTCGGAGTCCTACTCCCTGGACCACCAGGCAAGTCCCTTGGAGGGCTTTTTAGATGGGACTGTACCTGTATAGCAATGGCACCCAACTCCAGTACTCTTGCCTGGAAAATCCCATGGATGGAGGAGCCTAGAAGGCTGCAGTCCATGGGGTCGCTGAGGGTTGGACAGGACTGAGCAACTTCACTTTCACTTTTCACTTTCCTGCATTGGAGAAGGAAATGGCAACCCACTCCAGTGTTCTTGCCTGGAGAATCCCAGGGACGGGGGAGCCTGGAGGGCTGCTGACTATGGGGTCACACAGAGTTGGACACGACTGAAGAGACTTAGCAGTAGCAGCAGCATACATGTATAACTGAATGGAAGGCAGCACCCTTTATCAGACCAACCCCCGTCCCACCCCCGGCCCCCTCCCACCCCCCCCACCCCCGCTGCCACTTCTTAAACTCTCCAGCGGTTTTCTCCATTGGCCTGAGAATACCACCGACCCTCCTTACAACACACAAGGCCTTGAAGGATCCCCTTTAAAGCTTCACTTGTCACCTCTTGCCACTCTTCCCCTCAGTCTTGCTAAAGCAGCTTCCCATGTCTTCTTTCTCTGAACATGCTAAACTCATGTTTGCCTCTGGGCCTTTGCAACTGCTCTTTCTTGCCTGGAATCCCTTTCCACCCCCATGGTCTTTAAAAGGTGGTCTCTTCTTGTCATTCAGATCTCAGGTCAAATGTCTCTTTCTAAGAGAGCCCTTCCCCACCGTAACAATGCATGACCTCCCTTGTCCCCCCACCTCTAGTAACTCTATTAAATCAGGCTCTTTCATCTTCTTCATAGTACATTTATCACTCTTGGAAGCTGTTGCATTCACTAATTTTTTTATTGTCTTCACTACAAAGCCATAAGCTCTACGAGCAGGGGTAAATCTTGCCTATCTTATCCACTGCTGGATTTCCAGCACCTAGAACATGCTAATATATAACAGGTCCCCAGTAAATATTTATTGAGATTAAAAAATGAGTGAAGTCAAGGTGATCCTTACTGTGCTGCTTCTCATTTCAGTTATCTAGGCTGGCTATTCACACGGCCCAGATCCTTAACTGTTTGAAAGCATTGCTTCAGTGAGGACAGTGTAGGGAATATATGGCCTGCACAACCACCATTTGATGCTGGAATTCAGGCAGGATTGGTGCCCCCCCAAGTATTCCGGTCCAGCTGCAAACAAAAGGCCACCGCGGCATTCACCAGCTGGTGGGCAACGCTCCCGAGCAGAATTCAGCTGCTTGCCCAGGAGTTTGCATTTCAGAGCCGTGCACTGGACGGTTATCAAACATGTGTCAAGTGCCTGGAGCCCTTGGGAAAACAGAAGCAAAGAAACATCAATCATCTTGGCCGTACATCTGCCGAGCCTCGATACAGTTAATACCACTTCTTCAAGGAGCATGTATTTAAGTTTCCAGCTGCCACATCACGTTGGCTGCTACAGATCTAGGCCAACACAATGCTTATAAATACTGATTTGGCAGAGGACCAAGAATTCCCCACCTTTGTATCAACTAGGCTTCCATCTGTCCGAAGAAGCTGGACAGTGTTGGCACTCAGCTTTCTCTTATCTCTTCATCAACGATTAAAAAGATGAGGAGCAATGGAGGAGCAAAGCTTGTAGGAAACGTGTGCTCTAACCAAGATCAAAACCACAAGCTGAGGTCAGGGAAGGAGTTCCTATTTGGTAAGAAGAAACTTGTCAAATAGACACATACTTAATTTATTTCTCTCCGGTGAACATTCTCAAAGCAGCCCATGTCATTCAAAACAGTAGGCATTAAGGAAGATAACGCAGCGCTCCCTATAACAAATCTTATTAAATGATAATCCATCAAATGATGTGTTTCTCACATAACTGGCTTCTACCTTTTTTTTTTTTTATATTATTTTCCCTTGACATTAAATGTGCTCATGTGCCTCTGCTGCTGCTGCTAAGTTGCTTCAGTCGTGTCTGACTCTGTGCGACCCTGTGGACAGCAGCCCACCAGGCTCCTCCATCCCTGGGATTCTCCAGGCAAGAATACTGGAGTGGGCTGCCATTTCCTTCTCCACATGTGCCTCAGTTATATCCTACTCTTTGAGGCCCCATGGACTGTAGCCCGCCAGGCTCATCTGTCCATGGAATTTTTCAGGCAAGAATACTAGAGTAGGTTGCCATTTTCTCCTCCAAGGGATCTTCCCAACCCAGGTATCAGAACATTGTCTCTTGCATTGCAGATGGATTCTTTACCACCGAACCGCTGAGAAATCCCCTTGACATTAGCAATATCTTCCTAAAGTGGTAGGTCTTTGACTAGCCTCATTACATACACATAGCCTTGTTTTATTTGAAAAGGTGGTCAAAATGTGCTTTGGCAAAGAAGAAAACTCACAAACAATTAATGTAGTGCTAATCCATAGCTGTACCCTAATTCCACTTAGAATTATAAAAAGGTCCCTGTAAAATCACACTAACTTGTAAAGAACCTCTCTTCCTGGCTCTGTGTCTTCTCTGAGTGGAAGCACAGAGGGATGAAGTAGATGAAATATGAGGTGATTTCACGTCCAGGAGGGTAGAGAAGGGAGCCCTTGAGTACCCGGTAAGCGCCTTGAGTATGTGGATTTCTAGATGTGCATAAAGAAAGAGATGCAAATAGGTGGGTCATGGGCAGTGACCTGAAAAATGCCATGGGGCCAGGTGGGTCAGGAGAGGCGGGGGTGTGCAGTCATTGGCCAGATGGAGAAGAGATTGGGAGGAAGGGGCTCGCAGGGGAGTCTGCAATTGTCCCCATATGATTTAGACTACTAAAGCCACACTGAGCTGGTGCTTCAGTGATGGACAGGAATGGCAGCCCTCAGAAAAGGCTCTGGAGGAAGGCAAGTCACATGTCTATAGGCTAGAAAGGGGCAAGGGGTCTGCTTATCTTTTGAGAAGTTTGGGAGAAAACAAAGCACAAGAAATGTTGAGATGAACAGAGATGTCTTATCCAGATGTAATGATTAAGAAGTGAAATCACTCTTGGGCCTCTGGGATATACAATCTGTCCTCAGCTTCACCTCCTTCCAGCTCTACAAGGCCCAAATTTAGTCATCAGATCTTACCACTCTTTCTCGTAGCCACACAAAACCAGCACAAGTCCTAACAGCCCAAGTTAAGACCATTGCAACTGTCTCTCTGACTCTGCTTCAAATTCTTCAAACAAGGCAGCCAGAATTATCATGTCAAGAGAAAACAAACCAAAAAAAAAAAAAAGGTTCCTCAGACCAGAAAAAGCTCCCTTAAAAGGTCACTGATAACTGATTAAACCAGTCAATCACTTGTAAAGATGCCCTTAACTAGTGCCTTTCCTTATCACCTATTCCCTGGCTCATCACTCTATCTCTAAAAACAAAACATACTCTCTCTCACATATATTATTGTAAACTGAACAAGCCTTATTTTCATAAACGTAATTTTCTCCATGTAAGGATTTCTTTCAACTCTTTCTGAATTGATTCCTATGCAATCTTTACGGCCTTTTAAGCTGACGAAGGCACTTGCTATGAGCCTTAAAACTCTTTGGAAAATTACAAAATACATAATTTCACAGACGAGGAAATAAAGAAGCCTTCCCTTTCATTTGCAATCAACCAAGATGACCAGTCATAACCCTGGTGAGTAAACACACCGAAAAAGGAGATTTCTTCGTGCTAAAAATCCAAATGGGGCAGGAAGACGCACTTGGGCACCAGAAAGCCACCTGCCGAGGCCTAGTGATAACCGTGCTCTGCTGTGCTTAGTCACTCAGTCGAGTCCAACTCTTGTGCCCACATGGACTGTAGCCCGCCAGGCTTGTCTGTCCATGGGGATTTTTCAGGCAAGAATACTGGAATGGGTTGCCGTGCCCTCCTCCATGGTATTTTCCCAACCCAGGGAGACCCTGGTCTCCCGCACTGCAGGCAGATTCTTCACCATCTGAGCCATCAGGGAAGCCCATGAATACTGGAGTGAGTAGCCTATCCCTTCACCAGGGGATCTTGCCGACCCAGGAATCAAACCAGGGTCTCTGGCATTGCAGGCAGATTCTTTACTAGCTGAGTTACCAGGGAAGCCCCAGTGACAGCAGGCTCTGTAGTCTAATCTGCTGCCAAGAAGCCCTGTTTCTGCTTCACTGAACAGAAGAACGTGTGGCAGCTGGGCCTCCAGCGCTGGAACATCTACAGATGGCCTCAACCCTTGCAAAGTGGCAACGTGACAGGGGCAGCACCGAGTCCAAAGTCAACAAGCATGAGGACTCACGTGAAGTCCGCACAGTCCAGGGTAAACAGGAGCTACTGTCAACCTCTGAATTAAAACAGCTTGATTCTGAGTTTCAAACATTTTAAATTATGTGCGTTATACACGCTAAATTGGGGAAAAGGAGAGAATAGAGAAAAAAGACAATAATAAAAAATATTTACATCCTGCCAACTAATAAGCACTGTTTTTATGTGGAATAAATTCTTTGAATTTTTTTAATATTATATATGTACGTAAATGGGCAGCTGTGCTGTGCTCAGTCGCTCAGTTGTGTCCAACTCTTTGCCATTCCGTGGACTGTAGCCCTCCAGACTGCTTTGTCCATGGAATACATCTTTTTTTAAAGCAAACCTGAGAATTCATACCCATTACCATGGTTATTATTAAAAACAAAACCAAAAAAGTTAGCAAGGGTTCATAAGGATGTGGAGAAACTGAAACCCTTATGTATTGCCGGTGGGAATGTAAAACAGTGCAGCAGCTATGAGAACCAGTGTGGCGGTTCCTCAAAGAGTCAAAAGTAGAATTATCATATGATCCGACAGTTCCACTCCTGAGCACACACCTAAAAGAAACGAAAGCAGGAACTTGAACAGATATTTGTACATCCTTGTTCACAGCAGCATCATTCACAGTAGCCTAGGGATAAAAAATGTGGAAGTGTCAGTCACTCACTCGTGTCCAACTCTTAGAGACCCCATGGACAACAGGCTCCTCTGACCATGGACATCTCCAGGCAATACCGGATGGGTAACCATTCCCTTCTCCTGAGGATCTTCCCAACCCAGGGCCTAAACCAGGGTCTCCCACAGTGCAGGCAGATTCTTTACTGTCTGAGCCACCAGGGAAGCCCCAGCCAAAAGACAGCAGCAACCCAAATATCCAGATGAATGGATAAACAAATACCAGAATACTCTTTAGCCTTAAAAAGAAACCTCTGACTCATGGTACATCACCGATGAACCTTGAAGACATTATATGAAGTGAAATAAGCCTGTCACAAAGCGGCAAACAAGGTATGATTGAATTTATGTGAGGTATCTAGAATGGTCCAATTCATAGACAAAACGAGAATGGCAGTTGCCAGGAGCTGGAGGAGGGAGAACGGGGAGTTATTGTTTAATGGGCATGGGGTTTCAGTTTGAGGTGATAAAAAATGTTCTGGAGACAGATGGTGATGATAGCTGCACAGTAATGTGAATGTACTTTAACATCAGAGAACTGTACTCTTGTTTACTGAAATATAGATGATTTACAAAGTTGTGTTACTTTCACATGTACAGCAAAGTGATTCAGTTATATATATATATATATATTTCAGTCTTTAGAACTATACTCTTTTTTAATATATTTAATTGGAAGATAGTTGCTTTACAATACTGAGTTGGTTTCTGCCATACATCAACATGAATCAGCCACAGAACAAGACTCTTAAAAATGGCTGAAATGGTAAATTTTACATATTTTTTACCAAAATAAAGGATCATCCTATCTGTAATTTGCTCTTTTCACTTCATTTGATACCATGAGTGTTAATAAAGGTACTCTGTCTGAGCATGCAGACATGATTGCAAAGTATTTGACTGTATTAAAGTACCATAATGGGTTTCACCAGTCCTGTGTATTGGACAGTTATTAGGTTGCCTCTGATTTCTCTCTTCCCAAAAGACATTGAATGATTCAATCATGAGACGTATCAGGTCACAGTACATTCCTGACGATCCTTCTTTGGGATTCATTCTGGTCTTTCACAAATACACTGTAAATCTTCCACATCAGTCAGCAAAATTTCCTCACTATTAAGAAATATTTATTAACTACTTGTCCCTGGTAATATATTAATCATTAATAACAAAGATAATGATTGATACTTAATTTAAAATATTTGTTAAGTACTTATCTGTTTTCAAACTTACTGGAGGAAGATTAGCAACATTACTGACAGAACATGACACCCTGGGCAAGATTCAAAATATCTCACAAGAGACTGAGAAAGGCACTGGTCACTCAGAGGAAAGGTTGGCTGGACTATGGGTCAGCCAGACCACTGCCCACCGCCTGATCAACTCCACAGAAACCATTTAACCAGGAGTATGGGATAAAATGGGAGTTCTAAAGTAAAATTTTCAGAACAGACCCTATTTTTTTGTCAGTTGCCCAGAGGAGAAAGGGGCTTCCCAGGTAGCGCAGTGGTAAAGAATCCACCTACCAGTGCAGGAGATGCAAGAGACATGGGTTTGATCCCTGGGTCGGGAAGATCCCCTGGAGTAGGACATGGCAACCCACTCCAGTATTCTTGCCTGGGAAATTCCATGGACAGAGGAGCCTGGAAGGCTACAGTCATGGGGCCGCAAAGAGTCAGACACGATTGAGAACAAGGACACAAAGAAGGAAAAGCATAACTGGGGAAAGAGGAGCCAGACTCTAGACTGGTAAAGTTAAATACCCCTATGGAACACGGAAATGGACAGTCGAGAGGTTCTGTTGGATAAACTGGTCTAGAGGTCAGGAGAAAGATATGGTATCCAGCTCAAATGTGCACTTGGAAAAATCAGAGCACAGAGCTGGTCACTGAAATCTTTGAAAGCAGGGCTTTCAGACTTCTGTGGGCATCACCTGTTAATGTCAGAGTCCATTCTGCAGGTCTGGGAGAAGCCTGAAGCTTGCATTTCTGACAAGCTAGTGGGTGAAGGCCTATGGTGATGCTCAGACTATAAACTCAGGAATAAGGTGTCTTGAGGGTGGATAGAAAAGGAGAGAAAGAGTAGGACTTCAAGGAACCCTGAGGTTTAAGAGAAGATTAGGAGAAGAGGAGGCTGCAAGGAAATTGAGAAAGGAATGAGAAGTCCAAGAGAGTCTGGGATTACTGAGGTCAAAGAGGAAAGGAAGAGTATTATAGCCCTGCTGATGGGTCAGGTAAGACCTCAAGAAGAGGTACTTAGTCCACTTGGGCTATCACGACAAAACACCAACAGTGAGCATTTATTCTCCCACAGTTCTGGAGTCTGCAAGTCCAAGATCAGGGTGCCAGCCTGCTCAGGTTCTAGTGAGGGCTCTCTGCCTGGCTCGCAGTCAGCCACCTTCTTGCTATGTGCTCACATGGCCTCTCCTTGGTGTGAGTATGGACAGAGAGATATTCCTCTGTCTCTACTTCTTGAAGTGAAGTGAAAGTCGCTCAGTCATGTCCAACTCTTTGCGACCCCATAGACTATACAGTCAATGGAGTTCTCCAGGCCAGAATATTGGAGTGGGCAGCCGTTCCCTTCTCCAGGGGATCTTCCCAACCCAGGGATCGAACCCAGTTCTCCCGCACTGCAGGTGAATTATTTACTAGCTGAGCCACAAGGGAAGCCCAAGAATACTGGAGTGGGTAGCCTATCCCTTCTCCAGCGAGGAATCGATCCAGGGTCTCCTGCATTACAGGCGGATTCTTTATCAGCTCCGCTACCAGGGAAGCCCCTCTTCTTACAAGGACACTAATCCAAAGTCCAATCATGGGCTCACCCTCATGATCTCACCTAAACCAAGTACCTCCTAAAGGCCTTACCTTCTAATACTATCACACTGGAGGTTAGGGCTTCAATGAGTGAATTGCAGGGATGAGGGGAGGCAAGGAGGTGTACAAACACTGCACCCCTAACAGTGCTCACTGGACTTAGTCTGCTTGTGCTATCACAACAAAGCACCAACAGTAAACATTTATTCTCCCAATAAATGGGGTCTGCAAGTCCAAGATCACGGTGCCAGTCTGGTCGGATTCTAGTGATAGCTCTCTGCCTGGCTTGCATCCCAGCTCCATGCAGCACCCTCAACATAGAAGAGAAGACAGGAGCTCCTGGGTGGGTACACCTGCCAAGAGGCTCTGGAAACAGAAATCCAGGCCACAAACATTCACATCCCTCACACCTGTTAATTTGCTAAAAGGATACTTGCCCTGGGCACTACAGCCTGAAGAGAACAGAGTCAGAGGGCTCAAATCTCTGCCAGCAGCCTGCATTCTCTGTCTCTAAGACTACCAATTTTGCCTCGCTTTTGCAGGCCCAGCAGAAGTTCCGTTTGTGAAAACTGAAGACAAGTGCAATTGCAAATGCTTCTTGTCCCCATATTACCACAAGAAGCTCAAAGAAAAGGCACATGGGCTCCCAGGTCCAAGCTCCCAGGTTTGTTATTCTAGTTGGTCACTCTGCAGAAAGCCCTGCAAGAGCCTCACTCCCTTGGAACGGCTTCCTGGGGAGTTCCACGCTCAGCTCATGGTTCTCTGGTCCCAGCCTTGGGATCCACTGACGAGGGCAGCCATAAACTGCACTTAGCCATTATGAGTTAACCTTGGAAAGTCATCACAGTCAATATGAGAGATGGGATCTCCCACAGTGCTTTATTCTCAATTAAAAGTAAAGTCAAATAAACCAGGAGCTGCCTTGTACAGCCAACAATATTTTATACTGCAGTTATTAGAAAAATTAAGACAACAGACCAAGCAGAATGCTAATAAGAAGCTATCTCAATCTCCATTCCAACAATTCCAATAATCTCATTTATTTTTCCATTTATTTATTTATTCATTTATCCAGAAATATCAGCTATGTGAAAAAGGCCTAAAAGCTAACAACACCAAAATCTATGCAATTTATTCATAGAAACACATCAATGTGTCTGATTCACTTACTCTAGAGATAATTCTAACTGGTTTAGTTATCTGTTTTTCAAGGCAGCAACAAATTAGAATGTAAACTCCAGAGCAGGGATTTTTTAGGGTTTGTTCACTGATGTATCCCTAACACTGAGAACAGAACTCAAGTATCTAATGGATGGTGAGAGAGGGAACCTTTACACATTCTCCTCAATTTTATACCATATTATGTCACCACTCAGCTGCTTCATATACTTGAGCCCCCAAAGACCTCTGATTCCGCAGACACTGGTTTCAGTGCCATGACAGAACACTGGCTTGTGAATGGACATTCTAAATATTAATAACTAATACAAATTCTAGTAGGAATAAAAATATTCCCTCTGTGATCTTGCTTCCACTGGTTATTTGCTTAGCCGCTTATTTTTCCCAGGAAAATAAATGTCTACTTTGTTTCTTTCAAGATTATAAACTCGTTCACACTAGTTATTGGGGTAAATAGGTTGAATTGAGCTGGAAAGGGAAATTTTATCTTGGTCTTCAACATTTGAAGGCTTTCCAAACTGAAATCCACCTGGAGAGAAACAGGGTCTCACAAAAATTGATAAACAGAAGCCTCAATTAAAGAATCAGGAGATGAGAAAGGGGAGCATTTAAGCCCTGTGATGATAACATAGTCCAGCCGGAAGAAGAAACACTTCTCTTCTTTCCCAGCAACAGCTCAGCCAACTAAAAGCCATGGACTCAGTGTTTACTCTAGCCCTCCCAACTTCATTTTCCTCTCCCCTGGCTGTGTAGAGACTTACACGTGGCTCACCATGGGTGCAGACCCCAAACTGCAATTCTCTACTGATCCTGAATAAACCCATCTTGGTGAGAGAACTATCTGGCAGTTTATTTGTCTTAGGTCAACAGTGTGAGTAATTGTTTATAATCCCCTCTCATTACCTGGCATATCATAAGAACTAAGTGGCACTGTAATTACCCATTTGAAACATAGCACTTTTTTGGATTAACATTCTGATTAAGTTACAACAGTTTTGCGGCCAATCCGATATTTCCAATAATGGCCAGGAATCTACTAAATCCACGACATGCAAACAGCTCTTGCCAAGGTCTAATTCAAGAAAGATTCAAATGTTTAAGAGTCATTTTTTAAAAATTCAAAATGAAAATAGCTTATTGAATTCTATTGGAAGAATGGGGAGATTAAAAATGTACGTTCTCATAACCCAGAACACCAACTTTATTGAACAGGAGACTCACTACTTCTTTAATCAAGAAGTTCCTGTCTGGGCATCTCTAAGAAATAGCCCTGCAAGGGCAATTGGGTAGTTTTTCTGGTCTTTCATATTTATATATAACTCTACCATTCATGGGTTTCCCCAATGGCTCAGTGGTAAAAAAAAAAAAAAAAAAATCCGCCTATCGTGCAGGAGATATAGTAGACAGTTTTGATCCTTGGGTCAGGAAGATGCCCCGGAGGAGAAAATGGCAACTCACTCCAGTATTCTTGCCTGAAAAATCCCATAGACAAGGAGCCTGGCAGGCTACAGTTTAAAGAGTCAGACATAACTGAGAATGAGCTACCATTCACAAAGTGGGTTATCAGGCATCACTCGTTCTCTAAACCACTCCTCAAGGGATTGATTCCCATGTTCCCACAATAACAGAAATTATAAGTTGCCCCACAGACTTAAAAACAACTTTTCAAGATGAAGGAAAAATTAAGAAACTCCCCGGATATTAAATATATTCATCTACTGCTAATCACATCTTATTTCAGAAACATTAAAACAAGAAGCCAAAACAGTGTACCTTAGAAACCGAGACTAGAATCTTCAGATCTTCATGGGACTTGCCCAAAGCCACTCGATGATGTGACTAGGGCTAGCGCATCTTCATTTCTGTCGTGCAGCAGTACCACTGGTACATACGGGCACTGGGAAACAGAGATGAGCAAACGTCCTCCCCACCTCTCACTGGCAGGGGCTCTGCTCTCTACTCGGGCAAGGCAGGACAGAGCAAGGCAGGAAGTCAGGGCAGCACAGATGGCTCTCCTTCCCCAAAAGCACTGGCTCCCGGGACACTCAACTGCAGCTAAACCTGGGAGGATCCTGGTTCCCAGAGCCCAGCACCTAACTAGCCTCACCCAGGTAGGTCCTGGAGAGGACAATGCATTCCTGAGCCCCACCTCTGCCCTCTCGGCAGTTCTCACTGGAGACAGGCATGCCTGGCTCCTTTAGGTAATCTGTCCATGCAGAGAAGGTGGCCAGGGAGCATACCCACCAAACAGTTAGCTGTGTAGGCCTGTGCCAAGCGAGAAGCGGAGGTGGGGTGGGGAAGTAGTAGGCCCTTTATTCCCTTCTGCAAAGTCTGAATGATTTTAGAGGTAATTTTGAAAATGATAATCTGGAAAAAAGAAGCCAAGAGAAGCAAACACAAATTGTGCAATTTGGATATAGAAAGGTTTGGGTTGAAATCTGGGCTCTCCTATTGACTTGCTGGGTAACCAGGTCTCCATATTCTATCCACTTCACAGGGCTATTCCAAACAATGTAGAACCTCTCTGCCTCCCCTCTCCACCATCCTGGTCACACTGTGTGGTCAGTCTGTTAATCGGTTCCTCCAAGTGGTCCCACTCTTTGCTTTTTCCTGTTATCACATATGGCATATTAGTGTTTAAAATTACCGGGGGAAATACACAGACAGAGAACACAATTTGTATCATATACACTCCACTCCCAACTATGATTTTTAAGAATCTGTTTAAATATAGTGGCAGTTCCTTCCTCTGACTTTCTGTTGCTACGTAGCTCTGTATCTTGTAGACAATGGGAAGACTTGGGGAGAAGTATTTTAGGAATTGTTGAAAGAATTACACGGGGTCATAGGAATGAGTCTTTCTACTTGCTCCTCAAAACCAATAACAACTATTTCATGTTCATATTGCACCAGCAAAAAAAAAGAAACAGTATCTCTCACTTAATTTTTCCCATCAGTTTATTCACAGAATGTCTTAAGAGTATAGCAGAGGTCCCAGCATGAGGGCCAGAACCATGAATAAAAAGCAGATGTGCCTGAAAAATAGGCCTTTAGGGAGCCCATGTGCATGCAGATCAAGAAGTCTCAGGAGGGAATTCCCTGGCAGTCCAGTGGTTAAGATTCCACGCTTCCACTGCAGGAGACACGAATTCAGTCCCTGGTTGGGGGAACTAAGATCCCACATGCCACGCAGTGTGGCCCCAAACAAGCAAAAACAACAGACCAAAATAAACAAGAAGCCTCACGAGCAGGAACTCACACTATGGACAGGATGAATCAAGATGCGTAAGCTCAGTTTCTCTTCTGAACTTTACAACTAATGGGGAGGAATGGATGTGGGCTGAATTTCCTCAACATCCAGTACAAGTGGAGCCATGCAAGCACTATTTTTATGATAAGTGCAAAAGGGGCCTAGGGAAAAAGTATGTTATATTGTATCAGAGAAAACAGTTCAGATTTTCTGGAAATCTTTTATGGTCTTAGGCACTTATTATGAAATAGCAGAATGAAAAAACACATAATCCTCAAATAACGCTACATACAAGTATGGCATTTTCATCACTCAAAAGCCTTCCACGAGTCAATCAAGTAACTCATAACAATTTCAAACTCCATCACCCAGCTATTCTCCTTCAAAGAAACTATCGTAAGGATATAAACCAAAATACTCCTCCAGGAAACGTTCACTCCACAACATTGTTCAGAGCAAGGCAATATGCAGCATTCGAACAAATGATGCCCCACACTCACTGACTTCATTACCTGCTAGATCTTTTGACCATGAAGCCTCCATACAATACAAATTCAGTCCTGACCTCTTCATAAGGCTCAGATGACACAATAGATACAAGGACCTGAGAAACCTTTGTAAACCCCTCTACTATTTCAAATGCATAAATATGCAAAAAGCTTATACTTGGGGAAAGAAAGCAACAGCGGAAAGAAAAGCGTCACGTGTTCTAAAAGCACACATACACCCATGTTGTGCAAATCTCCAGAGCGGTGAGCCCTGAACTAGTGAGCCAAAGATGACGAGCGACAGGTAACCGAACAATTGTCTGGGGCCCCACAGCCAGCTGCCGTTACTCAGTCACAAAGGCCAAAGCAATGGAAGCCCTGACTGAAACTGAGCCCACAGCTGTTCACCGTCCCTACCTTGAGCTGTACTGTTGCAATTTCTGCTTAACTGAAATCAGAAATAAAACGTTTTGTAGGATGCCTCGAGTTGCTTGGTATGTGTTTAATGAATAATAAAGAGCATGTGTTTAAGCCTGTAACATGCAAATGTCAGTAAATAAAAGTTGTTACTCTTGTTAATCATTATCAATGCCATTATTATTATTAAATAAATAATTATCATTTGTATAGCTCCTTAAAGTTTATATAAAATGTGGTCTGACAATGATCCTATAAGAGAAAAAGAGGCTCACAGAATTTGGTAATTTATTCAAGGTCACACTGCCAGCAAATGCTGAAGTTGGGATTTGACTTCCATTTGAGGTGTTTTCCCCTTGATGAGTCTGGAATCTTAAGAATGGCCTCAAGAGTTCTTTCTATCATGGACATGATTCCCAAAATCCAGTCCTTCCTAAATGGCTAACCAAGAACTACAACAATCCTGTTCCCCCTGTCAGTCACGGACTGACTTAAGGATAGGGCAGTGACTTGAGGAAAAGTCTTTTGGGAGATTCTGAGAAAGGTTTCCACACTCCTGAGGAGATAAGAAGACATGGCTTCTTCCCTTCCCCTCGATGTTTTCTATCTCAATATGAACCTTGAAGCTATATTCCATCTCGGGATCATGAGAGTCAGGCTGAAATCAAACCAATACAGGGCAAGAACAAAGCTAAAAGAATCACAGAGAAACAAACGCAGAGCCAGACACTCTGCTCCTGACTACACTCTGCTTCTACTACACAAAGGAATTCTCTCCCTGACTAGGAAAGTTAGAGTTTCTGTTCCTCACACCCAAAATATCCTACCTGATACATTATCGACACGTGCCACCTTGTATCAGACCAAGCTTACATATTTTTTTTCCCCATGTAGTAGCTTCATATCTTCACATGTGGGGATTTCTAAGCTTACATCAGATGTAATTTTGATTTCCCGAAATCCTAAATGGGCAGAAGGAAAAAGGAGACAGTGGTATGCACAGCTGTACAAAGGGAACATATACAGCTGGTTCCCACCACACGGCTAACTATAGAAGCAAAGGACACCACGCTGAGTCAGTGAAGTTTCCGGCCCCTCTCCCACGATCCCCACCCCCATAAATCACAACAAAGCTCGAAGCCTGATGATCTCAACTGCCTCTCTGTGCCCAGAGAGAGCACCACACAGCACACGACCAGAAGAAAAGAAAAAGGAAGGAGAAGGAAGAGGAGGAGGTGATTTCATAACAGCATGCCCTCCTTTCTTTCCAAGGTGATAACAGCAATTTGGCTAAGCACCCAAAATTCCTTGTGAAATGTGTTGTTTTGTCAATTAACACTTCACATTCTTTTTTCAAAAATTACAACGCAGAGAACCTACTATATTGCTCAGGAACTCTACTCAGTGCTCTGTGGTGACCTAAAGGGGAAGGAAATCCAAAAAAGAGTGGATATATGTATACGTGTAGCTGATTCACTTTGCTGCACAGCAGAAATTGACACTATATTGTAAAGCAACCATACTCCAATAAAAATTAACTTAAAAGTAAATAAATAAAACAATGTAATAGTATCATGAAATTCAAAAAATTACAGTGCAAAATAGAAGTAATTCAACAGTTCTCTGCCAATGTTCTACTGAGACCATTGAAGTGATTTTTATTGCATGTCAGGTATCAGCGACCCTTATGTGCCTTTCCCTAAAACCATAACACACTTGAGTTGTAGCTTTCTAAACTCTAGACCAGTCTTCAGAGCTTCTCAGCACCACCCTCCCAGGAGAAGCAGGGTCTCCCTCTCCTGTTTGCTTTTATTGGCATCCTAATTATAATTGTTATTTTTTTTTAATTGAGTATTTTCTGTGACAAACATGCATGAAAGTGCTTTCCCCAAGTCTGTTTATTATAAACACATAGCGAGGCATTATGTTCATTGTTATTATTACCTTTGGTCCTTGCATTGAATTATTTTGTATAAATATTCTATTATTGACTACCTACAACAGCTCTCACATCTAATTTCTTTTGCTCATCCAGTTTCTACCCTACAGTTGTTCAAAATCAAAACAAGAAAAACTTGTAAAGCCCTATCACTTAAGCAGGAGGATTTAGTAAAAGGCTAACTTGATTGCTTGTATTATTCAGTGAACTAATCCTTGAAATGTTTTTAGAATTAATGGCTTTTTTATTCAGTAAATCAGAATCCACAGAAGAAAAAAAAACATCTACCCAATATCTCTAGTGATGTCAGCCTCGACCTTGACCTCATGAGGTTTACCTCCAATCCACTTGAGTCATCTCCTCCCAAAGCCACAACATCAACTTATCATCACCTGTGCCTATCCTTCTTTTTTTTTTAATCCTCACTTCTGAAATGTGGGGTTGTTGTGGGAATGAAATATCCCTCTCTAAGCCCAGCTTTCTATGCTCCCCAAGACTCTAGTTCCTCCAATCCTATTGCACCTAGCTTTCAACCTCCTTGAACCCTCGGGCCCCTTGATTCTCCGTTTTCTCCCATGTCATCAGCCAATCCTGCTCTAGATTCCTTCTCCTTAGAGGCTAAAGCTCATGATCCATCATATCCATTGCTCTCTTTCTGGCATCCCCAACCCTTCCAAGCCACCAATCTCCCACTCCACATCAGTCCAAACATCCAAACATTTCCACTCCTATAACTGGTAAGGCATGTTTTGCTAGAGGCACTCTCTCAACCTTGCAGATTAATGGTGTGACACAATTAAGATTTCCAACACAGGCTAAGTGCTTGGAGTGACTCAACAACAATATGTTACACCAATTCCATAAGCACTTGGGTTGAAAATCTTAAGTACTCAACGCACCTGCCATGTCCAGCAGGAGAGTGCAGTGGGGAAGAGCCTTGCATCCTGGCTCTGGCCCTTAGTAGCTTAAGACAGACAACTTGCTTAACCCTTCTATGCTTTGTCTCATTTGTAAAATTAGGATAGTAATTCCATCTTTAAAGTGTTGTTGCAAGAAATTAGCGAGTTAATATATGTAATTTTAACAAAGCTTAGATAATAAAAATTGTCCAAAACTATTGGTGTCAGTTACTATTTTAGAGAGAACTGGGGCCACTGGACAGGAAGAATGAGAGAAAAGAAAGAAGGGAAATGACAGAAAGAGAAGGGGTGAAAACTCCCCTTCTGCCTTCCCACCCTTTTTAGCTACCTCCAATCATTTTCTTTCTTCATGTTCCCAGCCTCTTAAGAACCTGTCTAGGCTGACTGTCTCCTCACCCCTTTTTTCATTCCCATCTCCATGCAATGGAATTTGCCACCTGCCTCCATACACACCATACAAGCTATTTTTGACATTATCACCAATGACTCCCAATTGTCAGTGATAGCTGTGCCATCCTTGATTAACTGACCCTCTCTGTATCATCTGACCCTGTTGACTTCTCTCTCATTGTTGAACTCTTTCTCCCCTGAATTTCCATGACAGGAGTCTCTCTTGTTGAGTTTCCTCCCCTCAAACCTGTACTTCCCAATTCTCTGGCTAGATCCTTCCTCCTCTGACCACTCATTAGATTTAATTCATTCATTTTGTGCTCAACCCTGTCCTACTCTTTGCGACCCAATGGACTGTAGCCCACCAGGCTCCTCTGTCCATGGGATTCTCCAGGCAAGAACACTGGAGTGGGTCGCCATTTCCTCCTCCAGGGGATCTTCCCAGCCTCGGGAGCAAACCCAAGTCTCCTGCGTCTCCTGCATCGCAGGCGGATTCTTTACCACTGAGCCACCAAGGAAGCGTTTATTCGTTTTTTCAACACATGTACTGAACACTTACCAAAGGGCAGGTACCATGACAGCTGGTGAAACCAGTTAGGCAGGGACAGCTGAAACACAGCTCCAGAGGGCTCTATTCACCGTGAGATGCAATGACTCAGACATCTGAGTGGTACTTCAGACATCTGAAGTTGTGTGATAGCCATGACATGACTTAGCTCTTGCCCTCACACTTTTTCTAGGGAAAAGATCAGCACATAACTAGACAATCAGAAAACATAAAGAAAGGTACAGTGACCAAGGGAGAATGTGAACACACTATAGAGACTCTTGAAAGCATAAGTTTTTGATCCATTTCACACTTCACTCTTCACATGCTGCTGCTGTGCTAAGTCACTTCAGTCGTGTCCGACTCAGTGACCCCATGGACTGCAGCCCACCAGACTCCTCTGTCCGTGGGATTTTCCAGCCAAGAGTACTGGAGTAGGATGCCATCGCCTTTTCCGACTCTTCACATACTGCCCAGGAAATTACATCCCATCATGGGATGTAATTAACTGAACCTAGTAGCCAATGATGCCCAAATTTTGCATTATTTGCATAGAATATTATATTGCCTACCAAACTTCTCTACCACATGTCCTAGAGGGCACCAAGCACCAGAAATATAAATATAAACAAAGCAGAAGTCTTACCCTGAGGCATTAATCTGACTTCCCATCCATATCACATCAACACACTCGCTGATTTGTCACCCTCTTGGACTTTCTAGAAGCCCGATTGTCATCTGTTAAACACAAGCTGATTTTATCAGCAAACCCCTAGTCCTACCCAACTCCCGTGTTTAAAAGCTTTCAAGGATTATTCGTAGGAGCCAAAGCAAAACTGAAATTCCTTCTACCTCAGTGTCCCTAAATGACCTAGCTCCCGCCTGCTCTTCCGGCACCTACGTAGTCACATATAACACACCCTGCATGCCAGCCACTCCAAAGCACCCTGAAGAACCAGGCAGTTCTTTCAATTTACTGTCCTTTCCACCTCATTGCCTTTGTACCTACTGTTCCTGTTGCCTAGAACTGCCCTTCCTCCGGCTGCTCACCTCATGAATTTCTACAATTGTTTGACCACTCTAGGCAGAGTTAAGTGCCTCTGTCTCTGAACTCCCATGGATGGCGATCACTTCTGGGACTCATCATTGCTATGATTCTTTGTCCACACACTCGTCTCCCTGAGGACAATGTAAGCCTCCGAGAAAGAACCCTGCCTGTTCTCTGTGGGTCCTCAGCACTGGGGGCTGTGTCTAGCACGTGCTGTGTACTCAGCCTGGTAAAGAGGTAAACTCACTGAGTTAACATCCCTTAATCACAATACCGGGCTTCCCTGGTGGCTCAGTAGTAAAGAACCCACCTGCCAATGCAGGAGATATAAGAAAGGTGGGTTCGATCCCTGGGTCAGGAAGATCCTCTGGAGAAGGAAATGGCAACTCATTCTAGTAATCTTGCCTGGGAAATCACATGGATAGAGGAGCCTAGTGGGCTACTTAGCAACTAAACCACAACAATAACCACAATATTCTTTATTAGGGGCTTTTTTTTTTTTTTGCCAAACTGTGCATTTTGCAGGATCTTGGTTCCACAATCAGGGATCAAACCCAAGTCCTAACGACAGGCCAGCCAGAGAATTCCCCAAAAGAGAATTTTAAGAGTATTAAAACTATTAAAAAAAAAAAACTAAACTGAAACTTTTCCTTAATGTAAGCTGTATTTGGAACCAATTAGGTATACTATGGGGCTTCCCAGGTGGCCCAGATGGTAAAGCCTACAATGCAGGAGACCTGGGTTCAATCCCCAGGTTGGGAAGATCCCCTGGAGGGGGGCATGGCAACCCACTCCCGTATTCTTGCCTCAAGAATCCCCATGGACAGAGGAGCCTGGCAGGCTACAGTCCATGGGGTCGCAAAGAGTCAGACACGACTGAGCAACTAAGCACAGCACAGCACAGGTATCTTATCGTGCAAGAATTTATAAAGAGAGCAGAATATATCAGGACACTTCTGAGATGCCAATCTGGTGGCGTAAGATGACTCAATTTGAAATTCTAGAATTTGAAATTCTAGTTAGACCTCCATCTCTAATAAAATTAAATATATGGGGAGATCAGCCCTGGGATTTCTTTGGAAGGAAGGATGTTAAAGCTGAAACTCCAGTACTTTGGCCACCTCATGCGAAGAGTTGACTCATTGGAAAAGACTCTGATGATGGGAGGGATTGAGGGCAAGAAGAGAAGGGGACGACAGAGGATGAGATGGCTGGATGGCATCACTGACTCGATGGATGTGAGTCTCAGTGAATTTCGGGAGTTGGTGATGGACAGGGAGGCCTGGCGTGCTGCGATTCATGGGGTCGCAAAGAGTCGGACACGACTGAGCGACTGATCTGATCTGATATTTTATGTGAATGTGGAAGATAATCAAAGAAGTCAACCTAAAGAAGTAAAAAAGGAATAACCCATATTAGAAGATAATATAAAAAAGAATATATACATATGTATAACTGAATAAACCTGAAATGAATATAGCATTGTAAATCAACTATATTTCGATAAAATTTTTGTTAAAAGAAGTGGGAAATGTGTGGGGCTTAATTTTTGATCCAGTGACCAGTCCCTTTATCATTGGAACACCCTACCTATTGAGCAAAATATTTTTGACAGTATCTTGTTTATAAACATTTATTCTTTACCCAGGTCCTTTAACTTTTTCTAAGGTTTGTGAGTATTTCTTAATGAAGTTAATACACTGTTGCCTGGTGAGCCTTGTAACTAAAAGTGACAAACAGCTGGCCAGTATGGAGGGCAGGGTTGTGTCGATGAAACAAAATTAAGTTTCAGATCCATGTGGAATGAACCTTACCCCTGGGCTCACTGGGATCACACTCAGAACCTAACAGTCACTAGGTCCAATTGCAAAATAGAGAATGAAGACATGGGGAAATGTCTGCAGTTTAAAAGTCAAGAAACTACAATACTTAAATCATTTTATGCCGAAAATACCACAATGGTCATCTACACTGCCAAAGCCACTGGTTAACTGCTCGAGTTTACCTTCTCATTCTGCACCTCAATACACATACAGCAGGAGCCCTGCAGTTTCTGTATAGGGTGTAGGGTTTTGAAAAGTGGGAGAACTTCCTTGGGTGGTTTCCACACCCAGTGCTCCGGCTCCCCCAGGTTACCCTACACCCCACCCACCCACATATACATTCATGCTCCGACTCTTTTGACAGTTATGCACAACTTATGTGGGGAAATAGCAATTTAAAATATAAAAAGGAAACAGCACTGACCAATGTGTACTGGATTAATTCGAGGACAGAAGAGGGACCTGACCTAGCACAGCTACTTCTCAGGACTTAATCTTTATCGCCTCTTTATAAATACTCCCAGTGAGTAATTACTTCACACACACAGACACACTCACACACAACGTGACTTAAATTGAGTTTCTATGCTGATAACTTCCAATCTATTATATATTTCTCGCCCAGAATATCTAACTGTTCATTTGGCTCTCTATACCCACAAGCATGAAGGATATAAAGTTAATACGACCCAAGTCTTCCCCGTGCTTTTTCAACACAGATGCACAGTCACACGGGGCTTCCCAGGTGGCTGGCTCAGTGGTAAAGAATCCGCTTGCCAACGCAGGAGCTGCAGGAGACCTAGGTTCGATCTCTGGGTCGGAAAGGTTCCTTAGAGGAGGAAATGGCAATCCACTCCAGTATTCTTGTCTGGAAAATTCCATGGGCAAAGGAGTCTGGCGGGCTACAGTCTATGGGGTCTCAAAGAGCCTAACATGATTGAGCAACTGAGCATCATGCATGCCTGCACAGAAGCATCTAGAGAACAATTAGGAGCTACCAGAACTACATAAACCAAATTTGGCAGGGAAAGAAAAGCAGAAACTTAGAAACATGTGGCCTAGGGATTTACAAACTTGTTTTTGCCAAAAAAATCCTTTGTTCAAATAAAATCTTCCTTGCACACCCACAATGTGAAACCAAGAATAGCCCACCTGGTCAGGTTGCAGAACAGACCATTGAAAGGAACTCTAAATGAACACTGGACTCTTGGACACACTCTACTGTCTGTCCCCATGCCCTGGAATGGCCCCTGAGGCTCCTTGAAACTCTCAGAAATCTGAAAACCTAGTTCAAAAAACTACTGGTCAACATCCATGACAATGCTATTTTTAACACAAAAATGAACAGTTGAAGCACAATTTGGGAAAGCTAATTGGTAACTGTGGGTCAGAGTTTCTATGAGTATTAATAGATACATACTACAATACAGAAAATAAATAACCAAAAAGGACCTACAGTATAGCACAGGGAACTATACTCAATATTTTATAATAACCTATAAGGGAAAGGAATTTAAAAAAGAATGTGTATTTTTATACATATGTGTGCATGTGTGTGTGTATATATATATATATATATATATATATATCAAACAGAATCACTTTGCTGGTTCAGCAACACAACACAGTAAATCAACTATACTTCAATTTTTAAAAAATTAAATAAATAATTAAATAAAAGAACAAATGTCATTAAATCTAAAGTCGATTCTAAGTAGTGAGCCAGATCGGTCTTTTACAGGTCCTACATCAACCACTTCACCACATTTTCTCAAAGACAGTAAATTGCAATGAGAAGGAAAAAACTAACATTAGTCATATTTTGTCTAAGTCACACAAGGCCAGGTTTAAGCTGCTTCTTTCTTACATAAAGTCCTATATTTTCAAAATCAATTTGGTACAATTAAATGCAAAGTATCCAGAGGCAAATCTGAGCATTAGGATGAACAACTCGATCAACTTAAAGAAACACATAAAAACGAGAACATATCTGTAAGTCATTACAGAGGAAACACATTGTTGGAGAGGAAAACCCCTACTTGCTGTCCTCAAGAAATAGACCTTTATGACATTACAGTTACCAAAACATGACATAAGTAAAGCTGCCGACTGGTTGGTTGACTGTCATGATATCAGTTTGGTTGCTTTGGCTCTTTTGACACTGTAAGCTCAGTGAATCTCACAGAGGGGAAAAATCAGGGGAAATTCACTCAACCATTAGGAAAGCTTCTCATATACTGAGTGGACCCTGTATAGAGAAATTACCAAACAAAAAAAAAAAAAGAGGAGGAAAAAATGATCACATTTAATTTTGTCTTCAGATATGATAAAACGAGCCTCTAACAACCATTTGTTTCAGTAACATTTATTTTGAAAAAGCATAAAATGATTAAGTATTATGTAGATTGGTGGTTCTCAACCCTGGCTGCACATGAGATTCACCTGAGCTTTAAAAATCCGTGATATCCTGGATCTATCCTAGTTCTACTGAGTCAGAATTTCTGAGGCTGGCCCTTGGCACCAGTGTTTTCTTTTCCTTCCTCAGGTGATTGTAATGTGTCACCAGGCTTCAGAGCCATCAATATAGTCTTGAATTGACTGATCAACTCAGTTGTCAAACATCAATCTGAACAAATCATTCTGTTGTGATAGCAGTGATGCCTGTGCGTTGGGGTCCCCCTGTTCATGATAAGTTAATAATGATGGGAAAGGGTGCTTGGGGCTTCCCTGGTGGCTCAGACAGTAAAGAATCTGCCTGCAATGCAGGAGACCTGGGTTTGATCCCTAGGTCAGAAAGATCTTTGGAGAAAGAAATAGCAACCCACTCCAGTATTCTTGCTTGGAAAGTCCCATGGACAGAGGAGTCTGGCAGGCTACAGTCCATGGGGTCGCAAAGAGTCAGATATGCCTGAGTGACTAACACACACATGCAAGGTTGTCTGGTCAACTCATATCTGACTAAAAAGGCTCTCTTTTCCTTTAAAGCAGATCTAACCTTGCCGAGTGTGGGTTTGGGGATTTAGGGGGTGGTTCTTTTGCTGGCTTCTTCATGAGCTGTGAATGTCATTGTTTTGATATAGGTTCAGCTTCCCTAGGGCTCAGACTGTAAATAATCTGCCTTCAATGCAAGAGATCGGAGTTCAGCCCTGAGCTGGGAAGGTCCTCTGGAGGAGGGAATGGCTACCCATCCCAGTAATTTTGCCTGGAGAATTCCAGGGACAGAGGAGCCTGGCAGGCTACAGTCCATGGAGTTGCAGAGAGTCAGACACAATTGAGTGACTAACACTCACTAACACTTAGAGAACTGAAATTGCTATTTCAATAAATACAACTGGTTTTGGTAGATAAATACGAGTCCACTTCTATGGAAGATATTTCATCAAATAAAAAAAGAATTATAAAATAAGCAATTATGGCCTTAATCTATAAGATGTTAAACCACAAGATGTGAAATGTGCTCAAAATATTTTGAAAAGTTATAAAGTCTACAAGTGTTTACTGATGGGTAGAGTTAAGATTTTATGTTGCTACTTTGTTTACATGTATATCCAGGAAGCCATAAGACAGTTTGGGGAAAAACAGGTTGTGATTTCTATGGTGATTTAGTAGATTGAAAATTAGGTTCCGGCCTCCTCTGCAAGCATAAGGGACTAATATGACATCCATAAGAGAACCTCATAAACATGGAATTTCCCTCTAGAGCCAAAGAGATGAATTATTTTCAAGATACACAGGGGTACCCTAAGAAGTTGGAACATTATAAGAGCTCATAATTGAAGCAATCAGAAGTCAGTAAAAGCAGGGAGTCAAAAAGTTGATACATCATGTTTCAAACATATTTCAATTTCAGTCACATAAATAAAGGGGAAATCAGTCACTAATTGTTGCATGTCCCCTGATGATTTCAGTTCTGTGTTGCCTTTCTTGGTTACACCATGGCCAGATTTCTTCCTTCCATGTCTTAAATGCATTTGTACCTTAAAAGGCACTTGTGAAAAAACCTGAGGGTAAAAATCCCTCTAGTTTTTTGTTTTTTTTTTTTACTAAAGTTTTCTAATCTTTTATAAAAGCAAACTATTCCATACCTGCAGAGCAGCAGTTTGCTAATTTTTTAAAAATTTAGCCTCCTAAAGTATATTTAAAAAAAGTATATAATTCAGATGTTGTAAAACCAACACCACTAATTCCAGAATCCAGCCATCACCCCAAAAATAAATCTTGTACCTATTACCATTCACTCTCAATTCCTGCTACCCTATACCCTGGCAACCACAAATGTACATTTCGTCTCTGTATATTTACCTACTGTGGATATCTCATACAAGTGGAATCACAATTTGTGGTCTTTTGTATCTGCCTTCTTTCACTCATCATAATGTGTTCATGGTTCATTGAGGTGGTAGCCATTTATATTGTTTTTTAATATGGCTTATTTTTACAAATCTCTGTGGCAATCAAGTTTTCACAGAAATAGCATTCCTTTTTGGCACTCCCATTATATCAGTTTATTTAATATTTAATTAAATCACAAAATTACAGTAGCAAGTATTATTAAAATAAACAAGACTGTGACCAAACACCACTGTAGGCGTGAACCTGAGCTGATAAAAGCAAAGTACACCAGTTTATTATGATGGCAGTTATTTGCCACAGTGGCCTCTGCGTTCTGAGCAACAACGGGTTCCTTTTTCAGAGGGAAAGGAGAGCAACAGTTAACACCATCAGGTGCATTAGTGTTGATGGGTACTCCATTACCTAGGATGAAGCGGTGTGTATGTAGAGGTGTAGAGGTGATCTGTGTCTATTAGATAACACAACATAACTTCAACTGTCCCAAAAGGAAGTCTTCCGCACGTCTAAGTCTTCAGAAGAAGCAAAGATGGGCTCCCATTGAGATAGGTATACCCTGCTCCCTCAATAAAAACTTTACCATCCTACTTATCTTTTAAGGATCAGCTCAAACATGTCCTCCTCCTAAGCCTTGACTCCTCATAGTGCCTACCTGCTCTCTCACCTTCCTTTTAATTTCTAAAACAGTTATCTATCTCTTATGGTCGTTATAACCGGTATTCTGTTGCTAGTTGTTTTATTCCCTAAGTTGTGTCTGATTCTTTTGTGACTCCATGGGCTGTAGCCCACCAGGCTCCTCTGTGCATGGGATTTCCCAGGCAAGAATACTGGAGTAGGTTGTCATGCATTCCTCCAGGGAATCTTCCTGACCCAGGGATCAAACCTGAGTCTCCTACACTGGCAGAGGATTCTTTACCACCAAGACATCAGGGAAGCCATATAGCTAGTTACACAATATCTTTTCTTACATATGAGACCATAGACTGCTTCAGAGGCAAGTAGTATGTTTTTATATCCCCTACAGCCACCGGCACAGGAAACGAGGGATGCAGGACATAATCTTTGAACAAATCTGTAATAAGAAGTTCAATAAATATTTGTAAAGTAAATAATGAATGAATACATTGATTAAATAATTAATTAAAGGTGTGTAACTTCTTACCTGGCTACAGAGCAACACATCTCTTTCTTCAATGTACATGGGGTGGTGGGGGGTAGGTAAGAATCTGACGGGGGCATAGTGGTAGGCAAAGGAGAAAATCAACTGCCCCTGGGTACCTAGCAGCTGTCAGGCGTCATGACTCTCCTCCAAGTGTTTAACAGAGATCACTTTCAAACAGGACATTGTTAGATAATGACACTTTCTGATGCCCTTTGATGAAGAACAAATTAAAAACAGAGACAAAAATCTTTGTACTCAAAACTGCCCAATGTCTTCAAGTGTGGATTTAGTTTCTCTAAATTAAATTATCATACAACTTGAATGGGTTTTTAGAAATCGTACAAAAAGGGACTCAGAAGAACATCGTTTCCAAATTGGCGATATTTAAAAGCAAAGCCATTGGTTAGGTAAGGAATGCATAAACAACCCCCAAAGCTGTATTGAATACTTTTTTTTGGCTATATATGCCCGAAAAACTGCCAACTTCATTTTGATAAGCCTTTGTTAAAAACAACAAACATGCCTGAGCTTGCAAACCATGCCATTCTGAAGAAAAAGCAATTGAGAAGATGAGGAAATGCTTAAAACGGCAACGTCTGATTAAAAAGAAAAACCTCTGTGGTAACAGGTTTAGCAATAAGTCACAACACTGTGCTGCCTATTAACATGGAGGGGAGCAGGCGACAATGCAAACAGAGAAAATCAAAGCACAACACTTACCTTCATAAATAAATAAGAAGCTACATCTTAAAACTAATACAATTATAGTCCACAACACTGACATCAGGGCACCAACATCATTGAGAAAACGAATCCTCTCATGCTTCATTAAGTTTAATGTCACCACAGTGATGTCCTTGCACTAAAGGAAGTGTCATTTCAGGGACTCTGAATGAACACACATAAAGTAACCAAGTGTGGGAATTTCCAGTCATGTAGAGTTCACGTACATCAGTTCATAAAAGTCAAAGTAACTTTACCTGAATTTGTTTCTGTATTTATTTTCACACTGATTATAAAATCAGCAGAATTATGGGATTGGAAGGTAGATAATTTGGAATATTTGTGTTCATTTCCCTATGGTAAAGAATCTGCCTGCCAATGCAGGAGAAGTGAGTTCGATACCTGGGTTGGGAAGATTCCCTGGAAAAGGAAACGGCAACCCACTCCAGTATTCTTGCCTGGAGATATCTGCCTGTTTTAGTCAAAACTGAAATTCTCTTCCATCTGCCAAACAATCCTGGAAAAATTCTAATAAATAAATTGTAACCTAAGGTTCATAAGACCAAAGTTCTTTGTTTTATTCACTGATATACCTTGAGTGACCATAACATCACTGGGCACATAGTAGGCACTCAATAAATACCTATTAAAGTAAACTGAAAAACATAAAAAATGTGTAATGTAACGCGGAAATGCTAAATGTGTGTGTTCAGTCCCTAAGTCGTGTTGACTTTTTCAGACTCCAAGGACTGTAGCCCACCAGGCTCCTCTAGCCATGAGATTTCCCAGGTAAGAATACTGGAGTGGGTTGCCATTTCCTCTGCCAGTATCCTCCCAATCCAGGAATCAACCCAAGTCTCCTTTACCACTAAGGATTCTTTACCACTAAAGATTCTTTACCACTAAGCCATCTGGGGAGCCCCAAATGCTAAATAAGTCTCTTTAAAAATTCCTTTCTCTGAGCACTGTTATAGGTCATCATGTTAATCACAACACACAAACTGTCCTCATATAAGCCACTTTTCCCAAGCCAGCTCCAAAGTCACAAATCACACTCTGAATTCTAACCAATGATCAGCACAGGAAGGTAAGAACCCAAAGAGACTCCAAAGACAGATGAGGATACATTTTATCCATCTGTAGTTTTGATTACTTTTCTTCTCCTGGTGGTTTACCTGTAATGTACCTGCATATTCATCTTCATATTATTATTTAAATACATGCATTTAAGATGTATTATTTAGAATTAAGGGTTTGTATTTTTTAAAATTATCCTAAAAGGCGGTTTGATAGACCTCTCAACTATTTCAGAATCCCACCAGTTTAAAAACAAAAAGATGAAAAAAAAAAAAAAGATGGACAAAAAATAATAACAGGAAAATGACATGATCAGATGACTCTAATCATTAATTTTGTTCTAAATGCCTGAAAGTAATATGGTTTGAAAACTGAACTGAGTTGGAAGGAGAGGGCCTGGATTCTGGTACTGCCTCAGTCACCAATGAACTTAACCAATCCTTGGCAACAGGAATCTGAGCTTCCCAGGCTGTCTGGTGAAGAGTCTGACCAGACGATCTCTAAAAACCTGAACAATTTCCAAGATCCTGTGATTATAAGTTACCAAATCCAGTCATTTAATTACTACTTCTGGGAGGGTCAGACACCATTTGCCTAGTTTGACATGAGGTTTATGGCGAGGCAGTTGATTTTAAAAGCTAGTGATCTCCAAACACCTGATGAGTGTTTCTAAATATGGAGGGTCTGAAGACTCTGCTTCTGGGTTAAGCTGACTGCAGCCACCAGAGTGCCCAACTCTCAGCAAAGAAAAGGTAAGTTAAACTAATTAGAGTCCCTCCAGAATGGAAGGATTGAACCAGTGCCCTAGTAGGTCCCAACTGACTTATTACAAAAAAAAAAAAAAATTTACCAAGAGATTCAGAATGAATGCTGAGTGGTGAAAGCCAAAGGCTAACCAAATAGCCTCAGGACTTACTGGAACCCTGCTCTCAAATTTTGCTTCAAGCACTTTTCCCTGAGTCTGCACTACTGGTATCACTGATTTTGAGGACAAGAAGCAACTAAGAAATTAAGCCAATGGAAATTAAGTAAACATTATCACCTGAGGGAAGGGAAGATCCGAAATAAATAAGATACGTTAGGTACAGAATCCAGAAGGAACCTTGCGCGATCTCTCCTGCACGAGAAGTCGGCATTTGGAAATCACAGGAGGTGAGGATCAAAGCCGCTCCCTGTCCAGCCACCTGCCCAGAACCTGCCCGAGCACCGGCCCAGCACCGCCGGGGCAGGTGGGCATGTGTCTTTCCCCAACACAACGGGCGCTCCGAGGGACCAAGCTATGGTGGCGGGCTCCCGGTGCGTCGCCGGGCAGCCAAGGGAGCGCCCTCTGCCACCTCCACCCAGCCCAGCCCTAGAGCCTGCCGCCCGGCCGCGAAGGATGCCCGGGTCACCTGAGCCACCGCGTCCTGAGAGCGGACAGAGGGTGTGCCAGTGGGCTCCCGGGCCGGCACGCTGGGGATCCTGGTACCAGAGCGATCGGCGGGAGACTGCGCCCCGGCAGCCCGGTGGGCCAGCCTCCAGCCCTCCGCAGCCCGCCCAGTTAGTGCAGATCCCCCTCTCCTCCCGGCCGCTCCTCTGGCTCACCTCGCGTGGACCGCTGCAGCCCGGGCGGTGGCGTGTGGACATGCCCCCGGGGTGCACCCACCGTGCCGCGTCCCCGCGCGGTGGCCCCTTCCCGGGCCCCAGGCGCCGTGGTCCGCGCTCCCGAGGGGCTGGGAGCGGACGGGGTGGAGGCGCCGGCTGGGCTGGGGCGGGGGCCCCACGGGCAGCGCGGGAGGCGGAGAGCGTGGCAGGGAAAATCCCCGCGCCCAGCCTCCGAAATGCACCCGGGAGTTCAACGCCCCCAGCTCCGCCGTGGACTCTGGCCGGCGGGTGAATGGGATTTATCCAGGGATCCGCTCTACCGGCCGCGGCTTGGCAAGGGGTGAGGGGCCGCCTCGCGGTTATGTAATGGACCTGCCCGCTGTGACCCGAGCCACCTCGCTCCGGACTGCCCGACCCTCCCCGGGAACTGCGGTGCCTTGCTCCTGACCTAGTAGGCAGGCAGAGGGGGCTAGGTATTCTCAAAAAGAACTTTCCCCTGCAGGGTCAAAGAGCAAGCTCTGCTTCAGGAATCCAAGGACTCCCAGAGGTGAACGCGGCAGGGATCTCTGCCCGTGCAGCCCGTCCATTTCACAGCACAGAAAACTGAGGCTCCGACGTGTTTAAAGCGCTGTTTCTTCGAGTTGGAGGACCTAGATTCAACTCTCTCGAAAAGCCATGACCGTAGGCAAGTTACTTAAATCTCAGAGCTCAGTATCTCCACCTGTAAAACGAGGATAATAGTGTCCACTTCCTGTGCTTGATGAGAGGACAAAATGAATGAGGCGCAGGAGCCCGGTATGTAACACACCCCAGTAAAAAATTACTGCTGTTGCTCGTGCTAAGGTTCGCCCCCTCCGCCAACGTCACTGTAAAGTCGGCTGTCCCACGGGCCTAAAGAGCTGCCCCAGGGACCTTCCTGTAAAGTCCACTTTTTGTCAGGAGCGAAGTCTCTGAACTGAGGAGGTCCGTTTCCAACTTCTTGGGGTCTACATGCTTGCTACTCCATAGCATCAGCGTCATCTGGGACCTTGCTAGAAATGCAGAATTGCAGGCCCAACCCCAGAGCCACTTGTAACAAGAATCCCTAGGTGATTTAGTCGGTGGTACTTCAGAGTTTCACAACGAATCCGACTTTTTGGAAAATTTGAGAAGGGGACTAGAAAGTTGTGATGCAGTGGCCACACAATACCTTAGGGTATTTTTAAAAATAGACCGCCAAAGTCCTTCCTCTTTTACATCTGGCTGTTTTGTTTCTTCCCCTCTCCTCAGTTTCCTGTTCTTTATAAATCTGGATGAGCTCTTGTCACTTGTAAAATAAAGATCTAAGTTATCTGAAAGTAAAGGCTAGTGAAGATACCTTTAAGGCACACTATAGAGGGACGTCCTTGGTGATCCAGTGGTTAAGACTCCCCTTCCAATACTGGGAGAAGGAGTTCCATTCCACAGGCCCACAAAACTAGCAAACAAAAAATGCAGCAGAATTTGCAAATAGAACTTGTAAAAGAATTCATTAGCATTGCGTATGGACTTAAAATGTTGAGGTTGCAGGGAGCCCTGAGCTTTCAACTGTGAAGCTCTTTTGGTTAAAGGCTGGAGTACTTTTTGGTTCAGAAAAATACTTTTTTTAGTTAAACATTGCTTTGGGAGGCTGAGAAGCCCCATTTTCCACTTCAATAATGTAGGGTAACCAGTTGTTTTTAAAAGTTTTGAAGAAGAGGAAGAAACCTCACAGGCTTTCCTCCATTTACATCATTTGTCATAGAGGCCCTAGAAAAGCCAAGGACAGTTCTTTTATTTATGTCATGAAGTGTTGGTTGGTTGTGTTTGCTTGTTCAGGTTTAGCTCGGCTGATCCTATCTCTGACAGAATGATTTTCATCTTTTGAGAGGTGAGTCTTGGTGGATTATTGATGATGGTGCTGATAGAGAAGGTCACTCCCATCTGCCTCCCCCTTCAGGGTCCCCCCCACCCAGCTCCCATGCAAGGATGGTTCCAAGGGGTGGGTGGTGTGGAGGTGGAGTTGGAGAAGATGGAAAGAGGAAAGGAATCTCTTTTCCGTGAGGCCGGAGGAACTGGGAAGGAGGGGGACAAACCCCTCTCCTTGCCTTGGAATCTAATGAGGAAAGAAGGGGAAAATGCAGCATTTCTCTTAAGAGTGCTATCCAATAGAATTTTCTGTAATGGTGGAAATGTTCTGTGTCTGTGCAGTCCAAAATGGCTATGAAATGTGGCTTTGTTGTTTACTTGCTAAGTTTGAGACCCTATGGACTCCCCATGGACTCCACCAGGCTCCTCTGTCTGTGGGATGTCCCAGGCAAGAATATTGGAGTGAGTCGCCATTTTCTTCTCCAGGGGATCTTCCTGGACCAGGGATGGAACCTTTCATCTCCCACATTAGCAGGTGGCTTCTTTACCATTGAGCCATCAGGGAAGCCCTAAATGTAGTTATTTACATTTAAATTTTAATCAAAATTCAAGTTTTTTGTGTTTGTTTCTTGTTGCTAGTCCGTTGCAGCAATCACATTTCACGCTCTATACCAATATGTAGCTAGTACCATACTGGACAGTATATCAGACAGTTCCTTCATCACAGGAAGTTCTGTTGGACAGCAGTGCCTAGAGGCCAGGATTTTGGTGAGGAGGTGAACCCACATATTTCACCTTTTCCAAATTCTAGTCAGACTCTCATCTGTCCTCTGGCAAGTGAGGAACTGATCATTAAACCTCAGCCATTGAGTCCTTGTGAGAGTCAAGCTGGAATAACCCATAGAATGTGTTGGTTGTCATGCCCTGCACATAGTTAAGTGTGCAAAAAGTCTTAACCAGTATTAATATTTCACAGTTTTTAAGTTTTATTAGTCAAGTAACCTTTTGCTGATGTGCTGAGCTACTCTGGTCCCTCAGTGACCATCTATAGCTGTGCTCCAGCCCCCTCCGTTAGCTTCTTCCTCCCCTTTGTGAGCTGGGCACTGCCTTTGCTGTTTTGGCCTGGAGATACAGCCTACTTGGTCAAATCCCTACCATTTGTGCCCAATAAATAACAAATGTGTGAACTAAAGTCACATTGTACCATGGTTCAGGGGAATCGATTGTCAAATGAGATTCTCAGAAGCATGACACCTTAGGGTACATCCATTATAGAAGGAGTTGTTTGTTCCTGTTATTTGGTCAAACAAGGATGTGTGGACTCAGCAGAGAGAAACGAGAACATTGGCTCCAGATAAGTAATATCTGGGCTGTCCACGTCAAGCTGGAAGCTACCAGGAGGTTGGAGGTGGAGGCGGATGGAAACATGAAGATTTTACCTAAATAGAATTTGAAAGTTCATTTCCATGGCTAATAAGGAATCCAAGGATAAACTGTAAACAGCATAAAAAAGATGCAAGTATTTTATGCCGTCAGGTATGCGAATGAGGGCAGTGCACAGAATGGGAAATCGTGAAATTCTCCGCAGAACACCAGGAAACAGCTTTCTGAATATCCGGCTTCTCAAATTCTTTCTCTTTGACTTCTTTAATAAGATCACATGCTGTGGGCACCTTTCAGATTCCACTTTGTGTATTGTCTTCCCTGGTTCCTGTTCCATCACATCACTTCTTCTGAAAGTTTTAGAATTCAGCATCTATTTCTCTGCTTTTCTTTCTTCACCCAAATCCTTACTCCTGCCTTGTCATGACAGTGACTGAACACCTGCCTGTCAGAGGCTGTGCATTCCCAGTTCTGACCTCTCTCTGAGCCCCCAGGCCTCCAGTGGATATCGTCACTTAAATCTTCCCCACCCCATCACTTCAAATGTTAATTTATCAAGAACTTGCTAGCTGGGTGACCTTGGGTAAGCTGAATAACAAAACTTCCGTTTCTTCATTTATGAAACAGCAAAATAGCACCTTCCTTCTAGGGCTATCTCGAAGGTTAAATCAGACATATATAAAAAAATAAAAAGAAAAAAAAGAGACGTATGTGTGAGTACCTAGCACAGTAGCTAACGTATTGCTGTTTTTGTTGTTTTAGACCCACAATCATGTATGACTCTTTGTGACTCCAGGGACCTTAGCCCACCAGGCTTCTCTGTCCATGGGACTTCCCAGGCAAGAATACTGGAATGGGTTGCCATTTCCTTTCTCAAGGGGTCTTCCTGTGTTGGCAGGCAGTTTTTTACCACTGAGCCACCTAGGAAGCCAGCTAGTGCATAGTAAGTACTTAATCCATGTTAGCAGAATGATTCTCAGTAGCCAAGATAGGGAAACAAACTTTGTGTCTGTTGATGGATTAATGGATAAAGAAAATGTGATATATATATGTATATTATTCTCATAATAAAGAAGATCCTGCCACTTGCAACTGTATGGTTGAACCTGGAAGACAATTTGCTGTATGAGTAAGCCAGACACAGAAAGACAAATACTGTATAATCTCACTTACATGTGGAGGCTAAAAAATTTAAGTTCATATAAGCAGAGAATAGAACAGTGGTTGCCAAGGCCTGGGTGCCATGGGAAGTGGGGAGATATTGGCCAAATGGTATGAAGTTTTAGTTATAAGATGAGTGAATTCTGGGGATCTAATGTACAGCGTGGTGATTATAGTTAACAGTACTGTATTTTACAGTGAAATTTGCAAAGTGAGTAGATTGTAAATGTTTTTACCACACACAAAAAGGTAATTGTGTTATATGTTAGTGATTTAGTTAGCTTGATTGTGGTAATCATTTCACAATGCATACATATATCAAATCATGCTGTACACTTTAAATATGTTTAATTTTTACTTGTCAATTATACCTCAATAAGTTGAGGGGGGGAATTAAAAATAAATGCTAGCTGAAAATACACCAAATACAAACACTCCTCCTCCCTTGACCGCATAGAGTGTAAACTGGTTGATGGCAGGAGACTTCCCTGTCTCATTAACTATTGCCCCAACGCTGACAGAGCAGGAACTTCAATAAATCTTTTGGAATGAGTAAATGTTAGTTACGCCTCACCTTTGCGGTCACCTCTGTGATTCTTCCTCTTCTAGATTCATTCAATTAGTACTTATAACATTTACCCTGAACTAAGTCACCAACCAAGGGCAGGACCATGACAGCCCCACATCTAACTCAGTGCTGCAACTTGCTCCCTGCCTCAGGGCTGATGTGCGGCTTGAGAGTTCCCTGACCCAGCTCGGTTGTCTTCTGAGGACACCTGAGATAAGAAAATTTACATGGAGATTGGAAACGAGAGAGAGTAGCTGCTGGTTTTTTCACTCGACTAGATGTGAGGTATGACCCAAAACACTGGTGAGAAATTCCCTGCGGTCTGACCACAGACCTTGTGACCTACCCTTTCTTGACCCATAGGATCAGCACACAGGGCCTACTGATGTCAATAACATTGAGCTTCATTTTCCAGTTAATTTCTTCAAAATCTTTCAAATTATTGCTCAAACTTTTATGTCATTTTCCCCCTGAAATGTACATTTTGAGTTTAGCACTTTGTATCTCTAAGTCAAACTTATATAAAATTATGTAATTTTCATAATGTTAAGAGATGTCATATACCTCCTTTCCTTATCTGAACAGTTGTTGGGAGAGTTGTGAGGAATTTATTGATATTTATTGAGTTCCTTTAATGTCCCCAACTCTGGGTATAGATTTCCTTCCATCCTCACAGGACTTATTTTCCTATTGAGGGACAGAGCTCAGAGTGGTTAAATAAATTGCTCAATATTATGCAACTAGAAAACTGTGCTGCCATATGAAGCCAGGTCTGTTTACTCTGGGGTAGACTGATTGCAAAAACAGCTGGTATTCTCCATTCCTGTTTCCATATCCTTCGCAATGTGAGTTAGCACCAACCATCAAGAAGTGGGGCCTTGTTTCCCCAACCCCTTGAATCAGGGCTGGTCCAGTGACTATTTTAACCAGTGGGAAGGAAGAGTGGTGGGCCAATACTGAGTCTAGACCTTAGGGGCCATGCCCCCGCTGGCTCAGTCTCTCAGTACCCTTCATTGCCGCAAGAATGAGCCTGAGCTAACCTGTTGGAAGATGAGCAAACACATGGGAACAAGCTCAGTCAGTTCAGTCACCCCAGCCAAGTCCCCAGACACCAGGAGAGCCAAGCCAAGGTTAGCAAAGCTGGCTGCTAGCCCCACAGCAGGCTCTGGGTGGACCAGTGAGCCCATCTAGACCAGCTCAGATCAGTAGAACTGCCCAGCCAACCTACACAGGCTCACACATAAAGGTTTCCTATTGTAGCTACTGTGGGTTTGTGGTGGTTTGTCACGCAGCATTATTTAACCAAGAGATAAGTAAGATAAATTCACAACATCTGCAGATCTTGTTTTTACCTTGTAATAGTATAAGAGAAAAGTTTTTGCAAACATGTCTATCAGAAGTCTTTCTTCCCCAGGGTTTATCATGCTATTATGCTCTTTTCAATGACTCGAGGGGAAAAAAAACTCTGTTGTGAGCAATATATTAGAAAAAGGAAAGTATTTGTGTTTAATGGGCCAATTTAATGAGCGACCGAATTGCAAACTGAACTACAGTGTGTGTCTCTTCATTTCTATCATCAGACAAATCCAGCATAAACAAATGAACCAGTTTTTTGAGTGTCTAGGCTGTGCGTGGCACAATAGTATTTTAAGACAGGGTTCCTGTCATCAAGGAATTACAATCTAGTTGAAGTAGAAATGCAAATGAGAGAAGCTGAATAACAATAAAAGATTTCAAAAACACCATCACCACAACCTACCACTTCAGAAGGATAAGGTGCATGATCATTTTGGTAAAGGAAGTCAGTGTTTGCTCTAACTCAGTTGTTGCTGTTCAGTTGCTAGGTTGTGTCTGACTCTGCTAGAATTCAGAGGAGAACCTAAACGCTTGGGACAGAAACTAGATAAATGCTGACTTTACAGGTGGTTCTGGAACTCCTTGGAGCAAGTCAGCAAGCAGATAGGAAGGCCCTCGTGGTAGTGTGAAACTGCAGGTAATAATATTAGCAGTGAGAAAGTGCAAGGTGTGTTTGGCGGTGAGTAAATAAGTCTTTTTGATGAGAACAGGGAAAATCAATAGGACAAAGTGACTGATTAGATAGGGAGTGAAAGAGACAGAACAAGCACATGTGTCTCCAGCTGGGAGGACAGTGATCATTAACAGAGAGAGGGGTTAAGAGGTAGCAGTTGGTGAACAATTCAGTATACACGTGGAGCTTGGGGTGGGTGTGAAATACCCATCAGGCTGCTGGAAATGTAGGGCAGGGGCCAGGAGAAAAGGTCAAAGTTAGAGATAAGGCTTGAAAATCTTCAGTTCGAGAGAGCTGAGATGAAACCATAGCGGAAGGACAAGGCCTGGACCTTGGGGAATGCCCACAATGTCTAGTGGGGAGATAAGGGAGATGCGTAGCTGACAGCTAAGCAGGATGGAGCGAGTGCTACATGAGTCACAGGAGAGTGATAACCATTCAGGGCTACGAGAGGTGTACAGGAGCAGAACAGAAACTTTCTCTTTCAGGAGAAGAGTGAGTGAGAATAAGCAGGGCCTGCTCCCAGAGGGCTTCTGGAAGTCCTTTGAAGAGGCACATGGTTCCAGCTAGACAGCTCACCTGCTAACATCAGAAACACAGTGAAGACCGATTAGACTTTAATTGCCCAAAAAAAAAAAAAAAAAATCAGCCAGCTTTGTTTGGGGCTGATTTACCCTTTTTGACTCACTCTGTTGATCTTCTTAATGGATTAATTAGCAAGTTCCTGCTTCACCTTTATTCATTTTGATAAATTCAGAAAGTGCAAAGTGAACAAACTATTTGATGAGGATAAAGCCAACCCAAATAGATAAGGCATCAAAGTAAACAAAGAATGGACACACCCCCTTTTAGTTTCTATGCTAAAATTTCTTTTACTGCTTACTGCTAAGTCACTTCAGTCGTGATCGACTCTGTGCGACCCCATAGACGACAGCCCAACCAGGCTTCCCCGTCCCTGGGATTCTCCAGGCAAGAACACTGGAGTGGGTTGCCACTTCCTCCTCCAATGCATAAAAGTGAAAAGTGAAAGTGAAGTCGCTCAGTCGTGTCCGACTCCTAGCGACCCCATGGACCGCAAGCCCACCAGGCTCCTCCGTCCATGGGATTTTCCAGGCAAGAGTATTGGAGTGGGGTGCCAATTGCCTTCTCCAAAATTTGTGTTACATAAATTAACATGTACTAACTGGGTGCTGCTGTTTCTGGTTTTTCATCGAGACACATTTATACATCCCTATGAATTAGTCTCATGATTATAGATGATGCCATGATAGCATCATTAAGTGAAGAAAATACAATTCATTCCAACCACTGGAAGAAACACTCAAAGAGTTTCTAGCAATATAAATAATAGCCATTGGTTATATTTTATTTCAGTAGAATGTGAAGAATAGAAAAGCACAAAGTGAAAAAAAGGCCACATTGGCTTTTATACGTTTGTTGAAAGAAGCCAAAATCTGCCAGTAAACTGCTTTCTAGTTGCTTAGAGTGTTTCCAACCAATGTGAAGGCTAGTTGAAGGCAGTGTACTTGTAAGCAGACTCATCCTCGTTAACCTGGTGTATACCTGCTCCAAGTGCTATGCTCCAGAAAAACTGCATGAAGGAACGGGTACATTCATAATCTTTCCAAATGGTCCAGAGTCCTAAATTTGAGAATCATGACCCAGGTATTCTAGGGAGACCCAAGGATGGTTGGAAAGAGGGAAGGCACCCCAGTGGACCGGACCTTCTTTCCCTTTTCTGCCTCTTTGAGTAAAATAGTTCTCCTTTATGGTTTTATTGTATTGGGCTTCCAATTCATTCCATTCATCAAGCCAGAAATCTAAGTTTTCTTTCAGAAGTCTTACGTAATCTTACCTCCCACATCAATCCATCTGTTGCTGCTGCTGCTAAGTCGCTTCAGTCGTGTCCAACTCTGTGTGACCCCATAGACGGCAGCCCACCAGGCTCCCCCATCCCTGGGATTCTCCAGGCAAGAACACTGGAGTGGGTTGCCATTTCCTTCTCCAATGCATGAAAGTAAAAAGTGAAAGTGAAGTCGCTCAGTCGTGCCTGACTCTTAGCGACCCCATGGACTGCAGCCTACCAGGCTCCTCCATCCATGGGATTTTCCAGGCAAGAGTACTGGAGTGGGGTGCCATTGCCTTCTCTGAATCTATCTGTAAGTCCTGTCAATTATCTCATCAAAATATAGCTCAGAATCTGCCTCCCTTTTCTCCATTTGCACTGCTGACACCCTAATCCAGTCTGCCATCTTCTCTTGCTTACTCCTGCTATAGCATCCTAACCCATCTACTTGTTTCTGCCCTAAGCCTCTGCCAATCAGTCCATTCTCATGAGAACACTAAGAAACTTTTTCTCAAACTTAAATTAGGACTTCCCCGGTGGTCCAGTGGGTTTAGAATCCACCGGCCAACGTAGAGGCCAAGGGTTCCATCCCTGGTCTGGGAAGATCCCTCCTGCTGCAGGGCAGCTAAGCCAGTGTATCACAGCCACTGAGTCCATGTGCTGCAACTTCTGAAGCCCACGTGCCTAGAGCCCACGCTGGGCAACAAGAGAAGGCACCACAGTGAGCAGCTGGCCCACTGCAACTAGACAGCAACCCCCACTTGCCACAACCTGAGAAAGCCGGCACACAGCAGTGAAGATCCAGCACAGCTCAGATTAAAAATAAAAAATAAAACTTAAATTAGATCACATTGCCTCACAGCTTAAAACTTTCCTCTGGTTCCCAAAGTACCAATCTGGGCTCCTCTGACCATGGTCCATAAGTGTGCATGCCCCTGCCTGTCTCTGCATCCTCTTGTGCCATATTCCCCATGTCTATTATTATTATTATTTTTTTTTTTCACATCAAGCCAAGGAAGCAGAGGCTTCAGTATCCCCTCCCCAGAGGCCTTATCAGACCATTCTAACTTAAACTCAATCTCCCTCCCCCATTATTTTCCTTCTTAGCACTTTTTCCCCCTTCATAATTTTTTTTGCAACTTTTTGTCGCTGTTTGCTTTCGTTTTGTTTGACCCTGAACTAAAAGCTCAATGAGAATAGGAACTATGCCCGTTGTGTTCACCACTGTGCCTGTAAACCTAGCCTGGTGCTTGGCGTATATTAGGAACTCAGTTATTGGATGAATTAAATGGTTAAAAGGAGTCAAAGCTTTCAAGGTGTGGAGTCCCTGAGACAGACAAATTAGGCATTTTGGATGGGGTGACAGTGGTCATAAACTTCATTCCAGAGTTGCATTGATGACTGGTGATCTGAAATTCTCAAGCCCATGCTCTTCCAGCCTGGTAGAGCTAGACCACGTTGTCGTTGGGAAAGTTTTGTAAAGCTAAGAGGTTGTTTTGCCCTGTTGAAGAGAGATGTATTCTTGTTTATCTGTGTGTATGAATGTATCAAAGTAAGAAATAAGAGTTGCAGTACTTTGAGGGAGAATGCCAATTGATTATACAACATGCATTATTAATACTTGTTATGGTTATATTAAAACTCATACAAAGCCCATGTAATCTCATTTCCAGAGTTTAGGCTTCTGGCCAAGAACATTATGACAGTCTAGTTTGGCGTTAGCATCATCTGGAGAGGGTCTGAGGCAGGGTTATTGAATTAGATTTGGCTGCTTGCTAGCAGCACATTGCATTTCCCATCCCCGATGGAGGCGGACGTGGGAGACGAGGGCCCAGTGTCATGCTGGGAGGGTGGGAGTGGGTGAGATGATGAGAACTACCTCTCAGCTCCCTTCCAACTGCTTCTGATTCTTCCATTCCAGCTGAGCCAAGTCAGCCTAGCTAAACAGTTATGGAGGGCCTTCTGCATGCCAGGAACTGAGCTGGAATCATGACCATGGACAATGTAGACACCTGCTCTGCCTTCACAGAATCTGGAGATGGTCAACGGGAGGTGAGCACGACTTGGCAAAACCAGATGGTGACATCAGTCAGTACTCGGCTCTCCTCTTGGAATGTCAGTTTGGCACAAGAATTAGCCGTGTCGTGAACAAAAAAAAAAAAAAAATAATAGCACTTTCTTGAGTGGTGTAAAATATTTTAATCCCCAGTTCCATGAAATGACCATTGGACGCATTTGAAATGGCCCCGGAATTTGAAGTCTCAGCTGCCTTCTCTTGAATGTTCCTCCATCCCCTCATTTGTTGGAGCGCTTTCACCATAGCTACATGTTTATTGTATTTACTGGGTGATACTGAGCCATTTTTTTCTTAATTTAATAGTAAAATCCGTATGCACTTCTCTTATTAGATTTGTGAAATAATAGAATGTCTGACTTGCCCAGAATTTCATGATATGCAATCCTGCAGCTGTTTTCCAGTATCCTGTTGTGTTTACAGCTACTTACTCATATTTGATGGAAACGCCATGTGCCAATTTGTAACCCATGGCAGCCAGAGTAGTGCACCTTTTATTTTCTCATTAGCCCCTCTGCATCATCATCATTTTCCATATCAGGTAGTATGTTCATTGTTAGTATAAATCATACTCTTCTGAATTGTCTCAGCACCAACATCGCCAAGTAGCTGGCTCTTTTCACACCTACCTTTTTAAGCAAAATATTGACTTATTTATTTGGCTGCACCAGGTATCTGTGGCAGCTTGCCAACTCCTAGCTTCAGCATGTGGGATCTAGTCCCCAGACCGGGATCGAACCCGGGCCCCCTTCCCTGGGAGCACAGAGTCTTAGTCACTGACCCCCAGGGAAGTGCGACACCTACCTTTTATTTAAAGGTGACAGTAGTTGTCTGACTAGTTGCCAGATGTTTCCTCCACTTTTTTCAGCTATTTTATGACTTAGAGGAAAAAAATAATTACGGATTATGTGATGATGTTGGGCAAGTCATTAAATTCTCTGGGCCTGCTATTTCTTCTGTAAAACTGAAGGATTTAATTACGTTAGAGGTTAAATTACTGGACGGTAGGCAAATTTAGCTCTCAGATGGCTTAAAATGACCTTCACAGCATATAGATTAATTCATTGACAGCTGTCTAAAATTGAGAGATTTCCTATAAAACTCCAGATTTCTAGCTTCTGTTTGAAAGATCAACATCTGAATTCCCTTGAAATGTCTGGCTTCAGAGGCTCCCTGCCTCTATCTCAAATCCTCACATTCACTAATGACAAGGGAGGAAGACACTGCTAACCCTTTGCATTTCTTTTGTGAGGGCACCTGAAGATGGTTACGCCCCATGCCCTGTTCCTGCTGAACTCTAACAGGAGATTTAGAAGAACCAGGCTCAGAAAGGGAAGCACTCCTGATGGTCTAGAAAATTCCTTGAGGAAAGAAACAGAGACCTCACCTATATGATAGCTTTTGGCCGCTGTTCATATCGTGATTTTGCATTTTTCATTATTTATCATGTCTCTGGTTGAATGCATTTGTTTAAAAAAATATTTGGGGTGGGGGGAAGTAGGGTGGAGAAATTGCCGCCAATGCAGGAGACACAAGAGACATGGGTTTGAGCCCTGGGTTGGGAATATCCCCTGGAGTAGGAAATCGCAACTTGCTCCAGTATACTTGCCTGGAAAATCCCATTGACAGAGGAACCTGTGGGCTACAGTCCATGGGGCTGCAAAGAGTCAGACAGGACTGAGTGCACGTGCGTGCACACACACACACACACACACACACACACTCACTCACTCATTCACTTAAGGGTGTAGGACAGGGGGGTTTATCTTGCCCCCTTGCCCCTTCTGGTTCTCTGAACCAACTTTCCCTAGAGCAGTTTTTTCTGTCTGCTAACTTTAGGAGAAGGTGTGTGCGTGTGTCAAGGGGAGCCGGTCTTGTTTGAGTTTTGTGAAAAAAGAACAAAATTCTGGCCTGAACTGCTGAGGAGAGAGTGGTCTTTAAGTTGGACACCTGTTCTTCACCCAATTGCAGTCCCCACCTGGCCCATTTTATTTATTTATCCGTCTGGTCCCTTCAGTCATCTGAGTTCCCACTAGGAAATCTCTAAATCCTCCTGCATCTTAATAAATCTAAACATTTTAAGATATTCTTTCAAAGGAGTCTAACCTCTGCAGGCAGGTATATCCCTCCCTCCCTCTCCTGACAAGAGTATTACCAGTCTAAATACAAAGGTACACTCCTTGTCTGGGTTCCAGCAAATCCCCAGAAAAATCCCTAGCACATAGAGGTATTCAGTAAATACTTGTGGAATGAAGTATTCAGGATTAGCGATTAACTTTGGAAAGGATCTATGATGATTAACAGAGCAAATTAGTGTTTAAGAGGACCCGGACAACCACCTTAACTGCAATATCATTGTATTTTATGTTACCCATTAGAGCCAGCTTAACATGCTTTGGTTTAAATATTTTATTGTTGTGCAGTCTCTCAGTCGTATCTGACTCTCTGTGACCCCATGGACTGCAGCAAGCCAGGCTTCCCTGTCCTTCACTATCACTCCCTATTAACATGTCCTGGGTACAAATACAGTCAGGCTTCTAGGTTTCAATTTTATTTCTACAGAAGGATAGGTATATATTCCAGGCAGTAATGAAGAAAAACAATAAGCCTGAGTCTTAAAGAAATAATGAGTTTGCTTCTTTTACTAAGATAGTCTTTTTAAAAAAAAAAAGCTCTGAAAATCAGGTTTCTTAATGGCGCCAGGGCAGGGATAGGTGGCTGAACACTGCCCCCTTGTGGTTAGTATTAAAACTTAACAACCTAAGTGCCTACACTTAGGCGGCTGAAACTCCAATATTTCGGCCACCTGATGCAAAGAACTGACTCACTGGAAAAGACCCTGATGCTGGGAAAGATCGAAGGCACGAGGAGAAGGGGATGACAGAGGACAAGATAGTTGGATGGCATCACCGACTTGATGGACGTGAGTTTGAACAAGCTCCAGGAATTGGTGATGGACAGGGAAGCCTGGCATGCTGAAGTTCATGGGGTTGCAAAGAGTCGGATATGATTGAGCGACTGAACTGAACTGAAGTGCGTACACAGATACAGAGAACAGACTAGTAGGGGTTCCCAGAAAGAAGAGGGAGTGCGGAGGAACAAGTTAGGGGTAGAAGATTAAGAAATATGAACTACTATGTATGAAATAAATAAGCAACAAGGATAAATTGTACAACACAGGGAAACATAGCCACTATTTTGTAATTATTTTAAGTGGATATAATCTATAAAAATATTGAATCACTATGTTGTACACCTAAAACTAATATACTACTGCAGACCAGCTATCAGATCAGATCAGATCAGATCAGTCGCTCAGTCGTGTCCTACTCTTTGCGACCTCATGAATCGCAGCACGCCAGGCCTCCCTGTCCATCACCAATTCCCGGAGTTCACTGAGACTCACGTCATTCGAGTCACTGATGCCATCCAGCCATCTCATCCTCTGTCGTCCCCTTCTCCTCCTGCCCCCAATCCCTCCCAGCATCAGGGTCTTTTCCAATGAGTCAACTCTTCGCATGAGGTGGCCAAAGTACTGGAGTTTCAGCTTTAGCATCATTCCTTCCAAAGAAATCCCAGGGCTGATCTCCTTCAGAATGGACTGGTTGGATCTCCTTGCAGTCCAAGGGACTCTCAAGAGTCTTCTCCAACACCACAGTTCAAAAGCATCAATTCTTGGGCACTCAGCCTTCTTCACAGTCCAACTCTCACATCCATACATGACCACTGGAAAAACCATAGCCTTGACTAGACGAACCTTTGTTGGCAAAGTAATGTCTCTGCTTTGGAATATGCTATCTAGGTTGGTCATAACTTTCCTTCCAAGGAGTAAGCGTCTTTTAATTTCATGGCTGCAGTCACCATCTGCAGTGATCAGCTATACTTCAAATTAATTAATTAATTAAAAGTTCAATCTGGAACGTTTTTAAAGAAAGAACGCTTTGGTATTTGGAAAGTGAAAGTGAAGTTGCTCAGTCGTGTCCGACTCTTTGCGACCCCATGGATTGTAGCCTACCAGGCTTCTCCGTCCATGGGATTCTCCAGGCAACAGTACTGGAGTGGGTTACCATTTCCTTCTCCAGGGGATCTTCCCGACCCAAGGATTGAACCCGGGTCTCCTGCATTGGAGGCAGACGCTTTAACCTTCTCAGAGAAGAGATTGAGAAACCTGCCTCATCTGACTTCAGAATAAACTATCAGTATCAACTATCAAACCAGCTGACAACACTGGATGGAGAGCAAAGATTTTAGACATTTTTAATTTTATCGTAAAACTCACCAAGTAGTGTGTATTGAACATCTGGATGGAAATCACTGGGATGAAGATGATGAATAAGATCATGGAGTTTTTTCTTTTTTGAAACAAGGACTACAACTTTATTTGGAAAGCTAGGCGTCCTAGAAGATGGCTAGTGCCCCCGCGTATCATCTTATCTGGGTCTGAACGCCAGTTTCTTTTACAGACAGAGAAGAGTAGGAGGTGAGGAAAGTGAAAGTGGCGTCGCTCGGTCGTGTCCGACTCTGCGACCCCCTCTTTGCGACCCCATGGATTGTAGGCTACCACGCTCCTCTGTCCATGGGATTTTCCAGGCAAGGGTACTGGAGTGGGTTGCCATTTCCTTCTCCAAGATCATGGGGTTCTGAGGAAGAATTTCACAGCCCTAACTTTGGATGGTTCTCTGTAGGGTTTAACTGCTCATACTCCTTTGTAAGACCAGGAGCTTTGTGACGGCAGCAACCCTTCCTTCAAAGCCTAACTGTCCTAAACCCCAGGCCTCAAGGTCATCAAAGAGTTGATACCACTTTGCTTCTGTTACTGAGAACTAGTTCAATGTTGATCATAATACCTAACATTCTGAGAAATACATACATGTGCCATGCACGTATCAATGTGTTGCCATCCGTTCACTGATTCCGTCTGCACGGTGACCCAGTGAAGTGAGTATCTGTACTGTCTCATCTCACAAGTGAGTAAAGCCATGGAAAGATTACTCTGCTACTATGTACCCACGGGTACACTGGGGAAGGCTGACTACTCTGTCATGCTGTCTCTTGATGACAAAAGCTCGCCCAGGGGCCTCCAAAAGTTGTTCTGCAGGTTGTGTGTTGTGCAGGGTTGTGGCCCAAGGAACTTGGGGACAATCATCCAGCACCTTCAGCTTGCCAACTGTAGCCCTGGGGGGCTGCATCTGCCCACAGGGGTCTTTTCCTAATTAGCACAGAGGTGCTGGGAGCCAGGTACTGAGTTTAATGCTCTGTCTGTATTATCTCGTTTCATCCGTTTGTCTCCAAGCCTCTGCCTGTTCTGTTTGCAAGATCCCAGTGCTTCCTGCCCATGCAGAGAATTCTGTATTGCTGACATTTTAAGAAATTTAGGTCACATGACTCATTTGTAGACCAACCTCTGAATAGTGCCTACTTTTATTTTTATCTGTCAAAAGATGTTAACTGTCTGGGAAGCTTTAATTAAGCAACCAGGTCAACTAGGGGAGAATGGGTAATTTTGAAAGACGCTGTTAATAATTTAAAACATAAACTATTTTAAACCTATATTTTGTGCATCTTTAGTAGCAATATTTGTATCTAGTAATTTGTTCATTTTTCATCCAACCAACACTCTTTTTTCTTTGGTTGGTTGGGTTTTTCTTTGTTTTTGTTTTGATGGTCAGGCACTAAATTTGGTAGTGAGAATTCAATAAAGAATAAAATTATTGTTACCCTAAAGAAAATCCTAGTCAAATAAAGGAGAACTATAGGAAATGGAGCTTCCCTTGTGGCTCAGCTGGTAAAGGACACGCCTGAAATGCGGGAGACCTGGGTTCAATCGCTGGGTTGGGAAGATCCCCTGGAGAAGGGAAAGGCAACCCACTCCAGTATTCTGGCCTGGAGAATTCCATGGACTGTATACAGTCCATGGGGTCGCAAAGAGTCGGACACGATTGAGTGACTTTCACCCTATACAGTCTCTTTAGGAAATGGAACTTATTTATTTGTCCTTATATATTTAAGGGCTATTATGTGTCAACTCTCACAGCATCATCTTTCAGGATTTGGAATAGCTCAACTGGAATTCCATCACCTCCACTAGCTTTGTTCGTAGTGATGCTTTCCAAGGCCCACTTGACTTCACATTCCAGGATGTCTGGCTCTAGGTCAGTGATCACACCATCATGATTACCTGGGTCGTGAAGATCTTTTTTGTACAGTTCTTCTGTGTATTCTTGCCATCTCTTCTTAATAAACTCCAGTACTTTGGCCACCTCATGTGAAGAGTTGGCTCATTGGAAAAGACTCTGATGCTGGGAGGGATTGGGGGCAAGAGGAGAAGGGGACGACAGAGTATGAGATGGCTGGATGGCATCACTGACTCAATGGACGTGAGTCTCAGTGAACTCCGGGAGTTGGTGATGGACAGGGAGGCCTGGTGTACTGCGATTCATGGGGTTACAAAGAGTCGGACACGACTGAGCGACTGATCTGATCTGATCTGATGTGTCAACTGACACTAAAGGTATAAAGAAGCTCTGAATTATTACCACCAGAGAGGACAAATGCTTCTCATCCAAAATATACTTCCATCAAGTCAAAGTTACCTCTTATAACTAAGCAAATTAGGAGTATCCAGCACAAAGTTCACTTACTTCAAAGTGCTAGAATTCGTCACAGAATCTTCTCAGACCACTCTCTCCAAATAATCTCAGAAAGATACTCAAAGTGGAGTTGCTTTTTAAACCTAAAATTCATGAGAAGCCTTGAGCTTAATTACACTGACTACCTTAAAGAAAAAAACAATTGTATGCATAATATAAACACCAATGAGTATGAATCTTTAAGTCCTCAAAATTCGTCACAGTTAGCAATGTTTCCCAGATTACAGTGTACTTTCACAGACATTTTTATTTGATACTCATAAAATCCCATAAGGAAGGTTTTAACCTACTTTAATCTCTTTCTAGAGGATTAAGCAAGTCCAGTGGGGTTTGCCCATGTTCCTTTAGGTAATAGAGCCAGGTGTATACTCAAACCAAGTATTGTGTAGATTTCACAATGACATTACAAAATCCCACATCATAATTTGTTATTCCTGTCTTGACAGGGTTTTTATCATTCACTGCCAGCTTGACGAACAGATTCAAGCTACAATAATTCAGTAAGAAATAGATACTTTCAAAACACATCTGAAAAGTAATATCTCCCTCCGCAGAAGCCGCTGTTACTTGTAACAGCATATAATGGCCAGATTCACGGCCTGTTGTATGTTGTGGTGTCAAAGCATCCGTAATGGCTGATTGATGAGAAGTCAGCTGGCTTTGCAGTGAAAGTAGTTCCTGAACTGATAGGGTTGTACAGTTTAATTTCACTAATTCTGGGACAGACCAGGAAATTCCCAAGAAAGCGATGCCACCTAGTGGTAAAATCAGGCAGTTGGCCATATACCTCCAATAAACTGCAAAATAGAGTAACTTAGTCAACCGTGAAAAGGAGTGAATTCTCATACTCTGAATTCTTTCCAGAAGGCTCTCAGTTGACTTTTCCCACATCCACTCAGAGTAATCACTGTCTATGGTAGTGATAGCCTCATGGGATGTATTTCTTTAATAATAAGACAGTCAAAACGACTCCTTGATCCCCGGGCTGCAGAATGGATGTTGCGTCACAGTGTGAAACAATATTAATCTCTTTATATGTACACATCAAAGCGCTTGGATGACTGGCATCTTGTCAATGAGCAGTAATATTGTGAAAGGAGTCTTTTTTTCTGAAGAAGTAGTTTTTAACAATGGGCTTAAAATATTCAGTAAACCATGTTGTCAGCATATGTACTATCATCCAGGCTTGCTGTTCCATTTACAGAGCATAGACAGAGTAGATTTAGCATGGTTCTTAAGGGCTCCAGGATTTTGGAATGGTAAATGAGCGTTGGCTTTAACTTATTGTTATCAGCTGCCTTAGCCCCTAACAAGAGAGTCACCCTCTCCTTTGAAGCTATGAAGTCAGACATTGGCTTCTCTCTAGCTGTGAAAAGCTCTAGTTGGCACCCTCTTCCAACAGAAGGCTATTTCAGCTACACTGAAAATCTGTTGCTTAGTGTAGCCACCTTCATTCCTTATCACAACTCGATCTTCTGGAGGACTTGCTGCAGCTTCTACCTCAGTGCTTGCTGTTTCGCCTTGCCACTGTTTTATGTTATAGAGATGGCTTTTCCCCCTTAAACCTCATGATCCAATCCCTGCTGACTCCAGACTTCTCTTCTGCAGCTTCCTTATCTCTCTCAGCCTTCACAGAATTAAAGAGAGTTAGGTCCTTGCTCTGGACTAGGCTTTGGCTTAAGGGAATGTCGGGGCTGGTTTGATTTTCTATCCAGATCACTAAAACTTTCTCCATGTCAGTAATTAGACTGTTTAACTTTTTTATCATTCCTGTGTTCACTGTAATAACACTTTTAATTTTCTTTAAGAACTTTTCTTGGCAGGGCGGGAGGGATAAACTGGGAGATTGGGATTGACATATACACATTTATGTATATAAAATAGACAACTAATAAGAACCTGCTGTATAGCATGGGGAACTCTACTCAATACTCTGTAATGGCCTATATTGGAAAAGAATCTTTAAAAACAGTGGAGATATATATATATGTGTGTGTGTACATGTATAACTGATTGACTCAGCTTTCAACATGCCTCCTTCATTAAGCTTAATTACTTCTAGCTTTTGATTTAAAGTGAAAGGTGTGTATCTTTGGGGAATTCCCTGGCAGTCCAGTGGTTAGGACTCTGCACTTGCATTGCTGAGGGCCTAGGTTCAATCCCTGATCAGGGAACTAAGATCTCACAAGCTGCATGGTGGGAAAAAATGAAGTGAGAAATGGGCATCTCTTCCTGTCACTTGGAGGCCATTGTAGGATTGATAATTGGCCTAATTTCAATATGGCCAATTGAAACATTATGGAATGTTTCTTAGGAACAGGGAGGCCCATGGAGCGGGGAGCAATGGGAAATGGCCAGTCGTTAGAGCAGTCAGAACACACACAACATTTTTTGATAAGGTTCTCGGTGCCCCCAAAACAATTACAATAGTAACATCAACGATCCGTGTCAACAGATCACTCTAACAAATATAATACTAATTTTAAAAGTTTGAAGTGTTGTGACAATTACCAAAATGCGACACAAAGACATCAAATGAGCAAATTCTGTTGGGAAAATGGCCCAACTAGACTTGCTCAAAGCTGGGTTGCCACAAACCTGTAGTTCTTAAAAAATGCAACTTCTGTGAAGTGCAATAAAGCGAAGCACAGGAAAAACCAAGCGCGCCTGTTCTCTGCCTACCGGAGAAGGGCAACACACTTCACAGTGGGGGCCAGGGCAGGGGGGCCGTGCAGGGAGCCTCCCAGAGAAGCTGGTTTCAGAGCTGGAGTTTAATGGAAACCAACACACTGTGCAGAGAACGCAGCTTGAATTTAAACAGGCTGCCATGAGGCCCAGTCAGTGCAGCAGTGCGCGTCTTGCTGGCGCCTCTTCTAGCAGCGAGACCCAGGTGCTCATATTCTAAACGGAGCTCTCTCCGGTCAGCAGCAGACACATAGCTGAGAGTGAACTCTCACACTCCGCGTGCTGAGAGCCGAGGGCAGCTCTTTCATAACCTTCTCTTGAACTTCAGACTTATTCTTCCCGTGCATATTTTATATTTCTAATAAATATAAAAATATTTTTATATTTCTAATACGCATCTATAATTAATACATGTTATTGAATGATATATTTCCATGAGTACCTATAAATGCAAATGAATAGGAGAGACTTGGCAGTGTATGTACTGAACTGCCATCAGTGCTTCCCTCTGGGGAGACAGGAAGAGTGGAAAAGGGGAAATAGGTAATTACTTGATGTGTTATTGAATGATTACATGGAGGTCGTGTTATTTTTATAATTTTTAAGCTGGCAAAACAAATGTGATTTATACTTTTTAAATTCATTTTATCGAAGTATATACTTGATTTACAATGTTCTGTCATTTCTGGTGTAAAGTGATTCACTTATATCTATATCTATATCTATATGTATATATACACATATAACTGTTTGCATCTGCTAATCCTAAACTTCTGCTCCATCCCTCCCCTACCCCCATTCCCTTGTCGACCACTGGTCTGTTCTCTGTGAGTCTGTTCCTGTTTCATAGGTGAGTTCATTCGTGTCCTATTTTACATTCCACATATAAATGATATCATATGGCATTTGTCTCTTTCTGACTTCACTCAGGAAGCTGTATTCAATATCTTATAATAACCTATAATGGAAAATAATTTTTAAAAGTGTATATATATTTGTATGTGTATATATTCATATTACACATACATATATATGTATCACTTTGCTGTACTTTGTTATTTTGTTTGAAATAACACAACATTGTAAATAAACTGTATTTCCAATTTAAAAAAAAACAAAAAGGCTGAGGAAAGACTAGTTGAAGGAAACATTCAGTTGTTCAAGATATACTGAGTACCTGTTAATACCAGGTGCCAGATCCTGTGCTGAATTTTAGAATGTTTAAGCTTCTACCAAGATACGGACTGTTGGATCATTAATAGCTGATGTTGGCAGAGAAACGCTGGGACCCTGCATTTTGCCTCCACACAGTCGTCTATCCTGAATTGTCTCAGTGTGGGAATGTGTGCCAGCTGTAAGTCTCCAGAGACTCAGAAAACGAAGTAAGTGTCCTGACAGTATGAGTGAGCTGGAAAGAGAGAGGGGAAGGGAGAACCCTGTGGGTACCTACCGCTTACACTCACTCTCCTCAACAGATGTACACATCTTCGGAGTCATGATTTCTGAGTTAGTGTCCCTGAACAGCTCTGTGCTCCCCTAAGGACAGAGGAAAAGAGGGTAAATTATGGCCCCTCAGACTTCAAAGCAGCACAATTTTCAGAAAGTTCAAATGATCCACTTCTGCCAATAACATGGGGTGCCAATATAGTCCTGCCATCTGTTTTAAATTCTGACTGCCACAACTGCTACATATCGTAAATAAATATTTAAACCAGCTGCCAAGATGAAATTTTCTTAATAGTACATTTGTAAAGTATCTAATTTCAAGTATGATATGGAAAAGAAGTATGAAGAGTTTATAAAAGGCTAGGAAAAACGTTTTTTGAGTACAATGGAATGCAAAGGTCAATTCCATGCTTATTTGGTTTCCTCACTAAACCAGAAAAGTTTGCCCTTCCTAATCATGCCAGCTGACTCTTTGAGTTAGTGTGTGTTATTAATCACCATCCTAACTCCGACTTAAACACAAAAATGTGGTGCGGTCATGTGATTGGAATGTTCTTTAGCGTCCCTGCCTTTGGGGAATTAAAATGCTAGCTTTAACTTTTTTGAAAGAATGATCCCTATTTCCTAAATCATTTCCTTCAGGAAAGTCAAGTTTATTGAAAATAATGGGGGGAAAGAATCAAACAAAAAAAGAGAGAAATAATCACTATGCAGTGTTGATGCTGGAAGTAGATGTGTGCCTCACAGTCTTGAAAAACACCCCTGCTTGGTGGGCTGGGTGGACAGCCAACTATTAGAACGGCCAGCTGCGACTGTGAGAACAAAGGGTCTTGGCCCAAGTGATGTGATTGGCTCAAATGTCAAAATCATTTGGGGATTTTGTATACTCCCTGTTGACTCTTTGTTTAAGTGCTGCAAGGAAGCTGTAGGAGGTCATAATTGCAAGAAATGCAACAATTAATAAAAGCATGCTTTGAATAGAGTTTTTTTAATTAAAAAAATTGCTTTCTTGAAGTATATTCGATTTACAATATCACGTTCATTTGGCTTCCCTGATAGCTCAGTTGGTAAAGAACCCTCCTGCAATGCAGGAGACCCTGGTTCAATTCCTGGGTCAGGAAGATCCCCTGGAGAAGGCAAAGGCTACCCACTCCAGTATTCTGGCCTGAAGAATTCCATGGACTGTGTAGTCCATGGGGTCGCAAAGAGTTGGACACCACTGAGCAAATTTCACTTTCATCATGTTCGTTATAGCTGTATACACAGTGATTCAGTTATACACATATATGTGTATATATGTATTCTTTTTCAAAGTCTTTCCCCTTATAGGTTATTACAAATATTGAGTAGAGTTTCCTGTGCTATACAGTACATCCTTGTAGGTTAACTGTTTTATATGTGTAGCCTGTGTATCGGAGAAGGCAACGGCACCCCACTCCAGTACTCTTGCCTGGAAAATCCCATGGATGGAGGAGCCTGGTGGGCTTCAGTCCATGGGGTCGCGAAGAGTTGGACACGACTGAGCGACTTCCCATTCACTTTTCACTTTCCTGCATTGGAGAAGGAAATGGCAACCCACTCCAGTGTTCTTGCCTGGAGAATCCCAGGGGCGGGGGAGCCTGGTGGGCTTCCGTCTATGGGGTCTCACAGAGTCGGACATGACTGAAGCGACTTAGCGGCAGCAGCAGCAGCAGTAGCAGCAGCAGCGTGTGTATATTAATCCCAAGCTCAGTTGCTCAGTCATGTCCAACTCTTTGCGACCCCATGAACTGCAGTCTGCCGGGCTCCTCTCTTCATGGAATTTTCCAAGCAGGAATACTGGAGTGGGTTGCCATTTCTTACTCCAGGGGATCTTCCCAACTCAGGGATTGAACCCATGTCTCCTGCCTTGGCAGGTGGATTCTTTACCACTCTACCACCTGGGATTAAGCCCCATGTTAATCCCAAACTACTCATTTATCCTTTCCCCTACCTTCCTTTGCTCTTTGGTAACCATAAGTATGTTTTCTATGTCTGTGAGTCTCTTTTTGTTTTGGAAATAAGTTCATTTGTATCCTGTTTTTGGAGAAGGCAATGGCACCCCACTCCAGTACTCTTGCCTGGAAAATCCCATGGATGGAGGAGCCTGGAAGGCTGCAGTCCATGGGGTCGCTGAGGGTCAGACACGACTGAGCGACTTCACTTTCACTTTTCACTTTCCTGCATTGGAGAAGGAAATGGCAACCCACTCCAGTGTTCTTGCCTGGAGAATCCCAGGAACGGGGGAGCCTGGTGGGCTGCCATCTATGGGGTCGCACAGAGTCGGACACAACTGAAGCAACTTAGCAGCAGTATCCTGTTTTTAGAGTTTTTTAATATAATATAAATATTTATTAATGAAAAGATATAATAGCAATCTGTGAACACATATTTAAGTCATGAAACAGCTCTACAGACGTGGATGTAGACCTGTGTATATACATTTGCAGTGAAATGATTCATGTACTTTAAACTTTCAGAATGATGGACCTTTCAGAATAATAGAGTGTATACAAAGCAAAAACAAAAAGTGGGCTTTTTTCCTTTATATTTTCACTTGATCATCACCTCATTAAGTGCGAAGAAAACATGCTTATAGTTCTAGATAAATGACCCCGGGGAGTAAATTTTTAGCAGTTATGCAGTAAGAGTGAAAACAATATGTTTATTTTAATGATCTTTAATTTAATATGGTACTGGTTTATCAAAATAACAGGATTTCAGGATATGCTGGAAATTAATAGAGCTTTGTAAAGAAACAGAAATACCTAAGTGAATAAGTGACTCACAGTCATTTGGGAACTTTGACATTCCTGAGCCTGAAGAATTTAGAGCAGTTCCTCTTCTCAGTTCATGGGGAATACTACTTATTTTAAACCAGAAGAGATGGCCAAATAGAACATGAAAAGATGCTCAACATTACTAATTTTTAGAGAAATGCAAATCAAGTCTACAATGAGGTATCACCTCATGCCAGTCAAAATGGCCATCATTTAAAAGTTTCCAAATAACAAATATTGGAGAAGGTGAGGAGAAAGGGGGACCCTTCTGGTGTACAACTGCACTCTTCACATGCTAGCAAAGTTATCCTCAAAATTCTTCAAGGTAGGCTTCAGCAGTACATGAACTGAGAATTTCCAGATGTACAAACTGAGTTTAGAAAAGGCAAAGGAAGCAGAGATCAAATTGCCAACATTTGTTAGATCATGGAGAAAGCAAGGGAGTTCCAGAAAAGCATCTACTTCTGCTTCATTGACTACACTAAGGCCTTTGACTACGTGATCACAACAAACTTTGGAAAATTCCAAGAGATGGGAGTACCAGACCACCTTACCCACCTCCTGAGAAACCTGGATGTGGATTAAGAAGCAACAGTTAGAACCTTACATGAAACAATGGACTGGTTCAAAATTGGGAAAGGAGTATGACAAGGCCATATATATATCATCACCCTGCTTATTTAACTTCCATGCAGGGTACATCATGCGAAATGCCATGCTGGATGAAGCACAAGCTGGAATCAAGATTCCCTGGAGAAATATCAACAACTTCAGATATGCAGATGATACCACTCTGATGGCAGAAGGTGAAGAGAAACAAAAGAATCTCTTGAAGAGCATGAAAGAGGAGAGTGAAAAAACTAGCTTGAAACTCAGTATTAAAAAAACTAAGATCATGGCATCTGGTCCCATACTTCATGGTAAACAGAAGGGGAGAAAAGTGGAAACATGAGAGATTTTATTTTCTTGGGCTCCAAAATCACATGGTGATTGCAGCCATGAAATTTAAGGATGGTTGTTCCTTGGAAGGAAAGCTGTGACAAACATAGACAGCATATTAAAAAGCAGAGACGTCACTTTGCTGACAAAATTCTGTGCAGTCAAAGCTATTGTTTTTCCAGGAGTCATGTATGGATGTGAAAGCTGGACCATAAAGAAGGCTGAGCACTAAATTGATGCTTTTGAATTGTGGTGCTGGAGAAGACTCCTGAGAACCCCTTGTACTGCAAGGAGATCAAACCAGTCAATCCTAAAGGAAACCAACCCTGAGTATTCATTGGAAGCACTGATGCTAAAGCACCAATACTTTGGCCAGCTACCTGTTGGGAAGACCCAACTCACTGGAAAAGGCCCTGATGCTCAGAAAGATTGAAGGCAAAATGAGAAGGGGGCAACAGAGAATGAGATGGTTAGCTAGCATCACTGACTCAATGGACATGAGTTTGAGCAAACTCTGGGAGATAGTGGAGGACAAAGGAGGCTGGCATGCTACAGTCCATGGAGTCACAAAGAGTTGGACACAGCTTAGTGACTGAACAACAACAACCACCTCCCCAGTTGGTGGGCATGTAAATTGGTACAGCCACTATGGAGAACAGTACAGAGGGTCCTTAAAAAACTAAAGAAAGAACTACCATATGATCCTGCAATCCTGCTCCTGAGCATACACCCAGAGAAAACAGTAATTTGGAAAGATCCATGTACCCCAATGTTCATTGTAGCACATTTTACAATGGCCAGAACAAGGAAGCAACGTAAATGTACACCACCAGAGGAACGGATACAGAAGATGTGATACATATATACAATGGAACACTCAGTTCAGTTCAGTGGCTCAGTCGTGTCAACTCTTTGCGACCCCATGAATCGCAGCACGCCAGGCCTCCCTGTCCATCACCAACTCCTGGAGTTCACTCAGACTCACGTCCATCGAGTCAGTGATGCCATCCAGCCATCTCATCCTCTGTCATTCCCTTCTCCTCCTACCCCCAATCCCTCCCAGCATCAGGGTCTTTTCCAATGAGTCAACTCTTCGCATGAGGTGGCCAAAGTACTGGAGTTTCAGCTTTAGTATCATTCCTTCCAAAGAAATCCCAGGGCTGATCTCCTTCAGAATGGACTGGTTGGATCTCCTTGCAGTCCAAGGGACTTTCAAGAGTCTTCTCCAACACCACAGTTCAAAAACATCAATTCTTCGGCACTCAGCCTTCTTCACAGTCCAACTCTCACATCCACACATGACCACAGGAAAAACCATAGCCTTGACTAGACGAACCTTTGTTGGCAAAGTAATGTCTCTGCTTTTCAATATGCTATCTAGGTTGGTCATAACTTTCCTTCCAAGGAGTAAGCGTCTTTTGATTTCTTGGCTGCAGTCACCATCTACAGTGATTTTGGAGCCCCCCAAAATAAAGTCTGACACTGTTTCCCCATGTATTTGCCATGAAGTGATGGGACCGGATGCCATGATCTTCGTTTTCTGAATGTTGAGCTTTAAGCCAACATTTTCACTCTCCTCTTTCACTTTCATCAAGAGGCTTTTTAGTTCTTTTTCGCTTTCTGCCATAAAGGTGGTGTCATCTGCATATCTGAGGTTATTGATATTTCTCCTGGAAATCTTGACTCCAGCTTGTGTTTCCTCCAGTCCAGCGTTTCTCTTGATGTACTCTGCATATAAGTTAAATAAGCAGGGTGACAATATACGGCCTTGACGTACTCCTTTTCCTATTTGGAACCAGTCTGTTGTTCCATGTCCAGTTCTAACTGTTGCTTCCTGACCTGCATACAGATTTCTCAAGAGGCAGGTCAGGTGGTCTGGTATTCCCATCTCTTTCAGAATTTTCCACAGTTTATTGTGATCCACACAGTCAAAGGCTTTGGCATAGTCAATAAAGCAGAAATAGATGTTTTTCTGGAACTCTCTTGCTTTTTCCATGATCCAGCGGACGTTGGCAATTTGATCTCTGGTTCCTCTGCCTTTTCTAAAACCAGCTTGAACATTAGGAAGTTCACAGTTCATGTATTGCTGAAGCCTGGCTTGGAGAATTTTGAGCATCACTTTACTAGCGTGTGAGATGAGTGCAATTGTGTGGTAGTTTGAGCATTCTTTGGCATTGCCTTTCTTTGGGATTGGAATGAAAACTGACCTTCTCCAGTCCTGTGGCCACTGCTGAGTTTTCCAAATTTGCTGGCATATTGAGTTCAGCACTTCCACAGCATCATCTTTCAGGATTTGGAATAGCTCAACTGGAATTCCATCACCTCCACTAGCTTTGTTCGTAGTGATGCTTTCTAAGGCTCACTTGACTTCACGTTCCAGGATGTCTGGCTCTAGGTCAGTGGTCACACCATCGTGATTATCTGGGTCGTGATAATTTTTGTACAGTTCTTCTGTGTATTCTTGCCACCTCTTCTTAATATCTTCTGCTTCTGTTAGGTCCATACCATTTCTGTCCTTTATCAAGCCCATCTTTGCATGAAATGTTCCCTTGGTATCTCTAATTTTCCTTAAGAGATCTCTAGTCTTTCCCATTCTGTTGTTTTCCTCTATTTCTTTGCATTGATCGCTGAGGAAGGCTTTCTTATCTCTTCTTGCTATTCTTTGGAACTCTGCATTCAGATGCTTACATCTTTCCTTTTCTCATTTGCTTTTCGCTTCTCTTCTTTTCACAGCTATTTGTAAGGCCTCCCCAGACAGTCATTTTGCTTTTTTGCATTTCTTTTCCATGGATATGGTCTTGATCCCTGTCTCCTGTACAGTGTCACGAACCTCATTTCATAGTTCATCAGGCACTCTATCTATCAGATCTAGGCCCTTAAATCTATTTCCCACTTCCACTGTATAATCATAAGGGATTTGATTTAGGTCAAAATGGAACATTACTCAGTCATAAAAAGAACAGAATAGTACCATTTGCAGCAACATGGATGGAACTAGAGATTGTTGTACTGAGTGAAGTAAATCAGACACACAAAGACAAATATCATATGATATCACTTATATATAGAATCTAAAAAAAAAAGGCTTCAGATGAACTTATTTATAAAACAGAAGTAGAGAACAAGCTTGATTACCAGGGCATATGGGGGTGGAAGAGATAAACTGGGAAGTTGAGATTGGCATATACACACTACTATACATAAAATAGATGACTAATAAGAACCTGCTGTACAGCACAGGGGATTCTACTCAGTAGTCTGTTATGGTCTATATGGGAAAGAATCTTTAAAAACAAGTGGATATATGTACATGTGTAACTGATTCACTTTGCTGTCCGCCTGAAACTAACACAACATAGTGAATCAACTATACTTCAATAAAAATTTAAAAAGGAAGTAATAATGACTTTCATTTTCTCAACAGAGGGAAATGCAAAGACATTTTTTAAGATAATGAGAGAGACCTGGATTCTGCCAACCCAGAGATGGGACTGGGGACCAAAGACAAGCACCAGGCTCTTGAGAGGTGATCAATAAGAACTTGCCGAATTTACGAACTTCTGTCACGGAGACCTCTATGAACATGCTGTTAGAAAACTGAGTTTTTTGTCATAGATTGTTGTTGTTGCTATTGGAGAAAATTTGGAGGAGCCCTAGGTGAAGAAAGACTACATGATTGCAAGGTGTAATTGCTGTTTTCCCACAGTGTGAAATAATTATACAGTGTTGTCTCTGCCAGTTAGTATAAAGGTCTTTGGGGGAAGAGATGAAATCTTTAAGTTTCTGTGCAAACTGTCGTTAAAGTTTCCCGTGTGTTTGCAGAGCACTTCCACAATGCAAAGTGTTTATTTAGTAGCCAGAGATGACAGCAGAAGTAAGTAAGGGCAGGCTGACCTTATGAAGATGCCTTTCGTTGCTTCCATACTTGGAGTGAGGATCGTGCGTCTCATTCGAGACGAACCTCTGACCATCTTAAGAGGAGTAACTGCCCAGCTAAGAGACTTTCTTTCCTAAAAACTAAACACCAAAGGAGGTATTAGAAAAATGTGGGAGTGGAATAGCAGCTGAAAGCCCAACTATTAAACTGTGCTATTTGTGTGTGTTGTTTTGAAGGCTGTCAGCTGTTTTGTGGTAGCCATGGTGGAGTGACATCCATGTGGTGCCATCATTTTTAACACATAGACAGCAATTGGGTTTATTTAACCCATAGTTGATCATCAAACAATGTTGCTTTCCTACAACTAGGTATGACCTGCCAGAATATCAGGAAGTCTCATTTAAGTGTGGATATGATGTTTAATGTTAGTGGTAACATAACTGTTGAGACAATGAGTCTCAAATTTTAGGTTTTTAACAATTAGAAGATCTTTTTTAATGCATTCTGGGACCCCAGTCCCAGAGCTTCAATCACAGGCAGTCTGGGGGAGGTCTGCAAATAGTCCTGCATGCGTGTGTGCTAAGTTGCTTCAGTCGTGTCCGACTCTTTGCGACCCTATGGACTGTAGCCTGCTAGGCTTCTCTGTCCATGGGATTCTCCAGGCAAGAATCCTGGAGTAGGTTGCCATACCCTTCTCCAGGGGATCTTCCCCACGCAGGGATCAAACCTGTGTCTCTTACATCTCCTGCATTGGCAGGCGGGTTCTTTACCACTAATGCCACCTGAGAAGCAACCTCCCCACCCTTGCAAATAGTCATGTTAAGCAAACCCTCCAGGTTATTCTGAGGCATGTTGGCCTACACCACACTTCAAGATACTCTATATTCTGGGCATCTCCTTCTATAAAAGCCACTTGACGTCTGAGATGATATAATTATTTTAGTAATTATGCTGGGCTGTTATGGAGAATGTAGGATTTCACTTGAAAAAAGAAAACTGTCTTTGACCTACATCATTTCTAAGGACAAAAATGTTGAATAGGAATAAAAATAACTCAATAAAGAACTCCTCTTCTAACTATCTTTAAGGATGGCAGTGGGTTTAGAAGACAAGGTCTTCCTAATATAAATCATAATCAAGACAAAAATAGTATGTCATTTAAATATTAGCTATTGAAAAAAGGTTTACTTGCTGAAACTAAATATTTTAAATCTAATGAGAAATACTAAAAGCCAAATACCAAAATTTCTATATACCTCTCTTTCAAAGTAATTGAACTGGTTAAAAAATCACCACAAGATGAGCTGTTTCATGAGAAATATAAGTTTTCTAAGTCCTATCAGAGCTAAGAAGTGTAAGGGATTGACTAGAATAGAATTTATTTCAAATCATAATAGAGGAAATTGATATAGAAGTCAATAATTATTCCATTTTACAAAAGTAATTTTGGCATGAGTCTTCACAATGACAAGTCAGTGCTTTGTAGACCCAAGTATTTCTTCTTGGACCAGATGAAATACAAATTATTTAAACCTCAGAAAAATGTAGTCAGTAAGTTTCTTGTTTTCTGTTTTATGAGAGCTCTAGATGCACAAGTCTAGCATCAATGTTTGTGTAAATTGTGGTGGAAGTATGACGAAAAGAAAGAGAGAAGGCCGCAGGGCGGAATGTTAATATTAACTGAATAACAGAGAAGGAAAGCCTTGGAACTGAGACCTCAGATCAGCCCATGTGGAATTCTGAGCCTGGGCATGAGGAAGTTTCAATAAGATGAAAGATAGCAGTGATAGTTACACAATCAGGCATTGTGCTATGTACAATCCCTTTTGGAAAATGGAAGCAAATATCTGGATTATTTGAACTCAGAGAAAACCTTGATTTTTCCCAGGCCATTTCAAGATTCTTGATGACTGGTACATGATCATGGGTATGCTCCTTTACCTCTCCAAGCCTTGATCTTTTCTGTGAAGTGGAGACAGGAATGCCCACCGTGTTCGTATGCTGGGTGCATTAAAGGAGGTTACGTACATGGAATGCCAGGCACATGAACGGCTTAATCCTCAGACCTGTCCTTGTTATGAACTCTTTTCTGTGTTAACACTTTTTTTTCCTCTTAAAAGTGATAACTTTATAAAGGGCAGGCTCAGTGTCTGATTCTTAGAATCAGAAACGCAGGTTTGGAAGAATGTTAAAGGTCATCCCTGTCCCAATCTCTCCCTCTTCATCCAGTGCCAGGTCAGAAACTGTGAGAGTTCAAAAGAGTTCAAAGCAGGCTAATAAATTGACTCCTTCCTAACTGATATTCCCTAAACAGTTGTTCAACATTTATTTGGGAATTAAAAACGAGAATAAAAGCATAAAGTGTAATTTCCACTCCTCATACTTACTTTGGGTGAAGCTTTTAGCATAATTTTGCAACTCACCACTTGAACGATCAAAACTAATTTCTCCTGAGTTGAAATGTAAGACTCCATTATTGCTTCCAGATTCTCTTTTGCAGTACTGCATCAATAAGCTGACATTAAAACATTAGCAGGCGTATGACACAGGGAGCTCAGCCTGGTGCCCTGTGACAACCCTGAAGGAGGGGCTGGGATGGGGCTGGGAGGGAGGTCCAAGAGGTAGGGGACATACGTATACCTGTGGCCGATTCACGCTGTTGTGTGGCAGAATCCAACACATTGGATTGCAATTGTAAATTGCAATTGGATAATTGTAAAGCAATTATCCTCCAATTATCCTCCAATTAAAAATAAATTAAAAACTAATTTAGAGTATAAATAAACCTATGCTTCGTTTATAAGGGCTATAATATCCAATTCATTTTTCAATGAAATTGGTCATTAATGAATATCAAAATTATGTTTTCCCTGGTGTCTCCAAGAAGATGGCTTTCAGATTCTCTGGCTTTTATGTTGCCTACTTTTGCTGCTTTTTAAAGACTGTTCCTGACTGGTATTTCATACTTTGTTCTATAATTAAACTATACCATGGGGAAAAAAAACACATGAGCAATAATTAATCAGTAGTTAGCATTATATAATGAGTTGATAAATCTTAAAGTCTGTATGCAAATATATTTGGAATTTGCTTGGCATCCAAAAACTAGACACAATTTGGTGTTTTCTTTTTAAAGCAAATCTTAATGTCATATACCATTTTAGAAAGGTTGTTTTTTTTTTTATATCAAAGGGTAGTTATATCTTGGTCATATTCAATGTCTTTCTCTATGGCCATGAAAACAGATTATGCCACAGATGAAATGGTCCTTAAGGTTCTCTGAGACCAACTGTGTGATGCACAGATATTCCTCCAGCCTGATTTTGCTGAGTAGTCGTCATGGTTAATTAATGACCATGGTCGAGGCTGTGAGGTCAGGACAGCTGAGGTCGGTCATTGGCTGTAGAAACACAGCCTGAAGCACACGAAGAATTGTGTAATTAACTGAATATTTAGGGTACAGTCAACAAAACTCAATTGTTCTCAACAACCAAGCCATTTTCTCTGCTGTCACTGAAAGCTGTGTGGGTCGGATCTGCAGATAATTGCCTCCCTTCTCCATCTCATTTTGCTTGTCTAAACATTGCATAAATAACTACTTGATAAATTCAATGTTGATGTTGGCACGTGAACAGACAGACAAGAGTGACTGCTTGTTTCAAAATTTATAATTCCAACATAAATAGTAATCAAACCCCAAAGGAGACTGCTTAAAAATATTCCTGTTTAACATTCACGATCCCATTTAACTTGCCTAATTTCAACCCACACACTTGTGGAACTTAATACAAAAATACTCTTGGCCTATTTTTAAAATAATGTGACATTTGACAAACTGTTCAAGTATTGAATTTAAAAATATGCTCTGTGTGAACTATAGTTCTAATATAAATTCCAGATGCATCACTGGCAGGATTAACACTGGGCTTTATCTCTTCCCCAGTGCACCACGTCTACACACACACACACACAAACACACACAAACACACACAAACACACACAAGCATGAACACACAACCTAAATGCTAGAAAATGTAGTCTGAGAACATTCCATGAAAAAATATTAACCGGTCAGGGTAAGTTAACTTGAGTAGTTAATGAAAAAGCAATTATTTCAACATTTAAGTTTTCTTTTAAAATTACAATTTACATATCTCTTAAAGATACAGAAGAAGAAATGTACCACCTGCCTCACTATGGAACATGCTAAAATAGACATAATTCATTAGACACATTATGGCAGCCAAATGGCAAGAATTTTTTAGATGCCAAACCTGGTTAGAATAGCAGCAGTGAATTTCATGAACAGAGGGAAAGCAGAGGGAAGAAAAGAGAGAAGGAAAAGTCTAATATTAAAAAGATCCAATTCTTTCTAGTTGCTTTACAACCAAAGGGGAAAATTAAAACTCTTCTTAAGCTGTAAGAGCAAAAATTAAAAGAGAAATTCATTTGTTAAAAAAAAGAAAATGGAGACAACTGGGACTGAGGCTGCTGGCATTTATTTTTGCTGGCATTTATGATTTATTATTGTTACCACATCAACTCTGTGATAGATATTTGACTAAATGCACTTGGTTATTGTGTCTGAAAATGTGAGGATTCAAGGAACGTGCAAGAGAACTCAATTCAGTTTCTCAGTTAAGTCCAACTCTTTGCGACCCCAAGCCAGGTCTTCCCTGTCCATCACCAACTCCTGGAGCTTGCTCAAACTCATGTCTATTGAGTCAGTGATGCCATCCAACCATCTCATCCTTTGTTGTCCCCTTCTCCTCCTGCCTTCAATCTTTTCCAGCATCACAGTCTTTTCCAATGAATCAGTTTTTTGCATCAGGTGGCCAAAGTATTGGAGCTTCAGCTTCAGCATCAGTACTTCCAATGAATATTCAGGACTGATTTACTTTAGGATAGACTGGTTGGATCTCCTTGCAGTCCAAGGTACTCTCAAGAGTCTTCTTCAACACCACAGTTCAAAAGTATCAATTCTTTGGCACTCAGCTTTCTTTATGGTCCAACTCTCACATCCATACATAATTACTGGAAAAACCATAGCTTTGACTAGAGAGACCTTTGTTGGCAAAGTAATGTCTCTGCTTTTTAATATGCTATCTAGGTTGGTCATAGCTTTTCTTCCAAGGAACAAGTGTCTTTTAATTTCATGGCTGCAATCACCATCTGCAGTGATTTTGGAGCCCAGAAAAATAGTCAGTCACTGTTCCCACTGTTTCCCCATCTATTTGCCAGGAAGTGATGGGACCAGATGCCATGATCTTCATTTTTTGAATGTTGAGTTTTAAGCCAGCTTTTCCACTCTCCTCTTTCCCTTTCATCAAGAAGCTCTTTAGTTCCTTTTCACTTTCTACCATAAGGGTGGTGACATCTGCATATCTGAGGTTATTGATATTTCTCCTGGCAATCTTGATTCCAGCTTGTGCATCATTCAGTCTGGCATTTCGCATGATGTACTCTGCATACAAGTTAAATAAGCAGGGTGAAATATACAGCCTTGACGTAATCCTTTCCCAATTTGGAACCAGTCATTGTTCCATGTCTGGTTCTAACTGTTGCTTCTTGACCTGCATACAGATTTCTCAGGAGGCAGGTAAGGTGGTCTAGTATTCCCATCTCTAAAAGAATTTTTCACAGCTTGTTGTGATTCACACAGTCAAAGGCTTTAGTGTAGTCAGTGAAGAAGATATTTTTTCCGCAATTCTCTTGCTTTTTCTAGGATCCAACAGATGTTGGCAATTTGATCTCTGGTTCCTCTGCCTTTTCTAAATCCAGCTTGAACATCCGGAATTTCTCAGTTTATGTACTGTTGAAGCCTAGCTTGGAGAATTTTGAGCATTACTTTGCTAGCGTGTGAGATGAGTGCAATTGTGCAGTAGTTTGAACATTCTTGGCATTGCCTTTCGTTGAGATTGGAATGAAAACTGACCTTTCCCAGTCCTGTGGCCATTGCTGAGTTTTCCAAATTTGCTGGCATACTGAGTGCAGCACTTTCACAGCATCATCTTTTAGGATTTTAAATAGCTCAGCTGGAATTCTATCACCTCCACTAGCTTTGTTCGTAGTGATGCTTCCAAAGGCCCACTTAACTTCGCACTCCCAAATATAATGAGTAGAATATTTTATGAAATTGAAATGACACCATAGGTTAAAATAAAGAATATCCAATTAATGTAGATAATTTCACTTTTGTGCTATATATAAAGGATTTTTTTCAGCTTTCAAATGTAACTTATTTGTGAAAAATAGCTGTACTGAAATATAATTCACATACTATTTAATTAATTTATTTAAAGTGTATAATCAGTGATTTCTGAATTGTACAAGCATCACTTCAATCAATTTCAGAACATTTTCATCACCAAAAAAGAAACCTCATTAACAATGAGCAGTAACTCATTTCTCTCAAATCCTTAGACTTAGTAAACCACTAATTAGCTTTCTGTCTCTATATTGTGTGATAGCTTAATCTCTCAGTTGTGTCCGACTCTTTGCTACCCCCTAGACTGTAGCCCATCAAGCTCCTCTGTCCATGGGATTTCCCAGGCGAGAATACTGGAATGGGTTACCATGCCTTACTCCAGGGGATCTTCTTAACTCAGGGATCAAAACTGGGTCTCCTGCATTGAAGGCAGATTGTCTTTTGAAACTAGCCCCTTTCACTTAGTATAGTAGTTTCAAGGTTAATCCATGTTGTAATAGATACCAGTACTTCATTCCTTTTTATGGTTAAGTAATATTTATAGCTATAAATTTCTCCCTAAGCATGGCTTTACCTGCATGCAACAAAGTTTTGGATGTTGTGTTGAAATTTTCATTCATTTCAGTTTATTTTCTGTTTTCTTTGCGATTTTTGTTTGACCTATTGATTACTTAGAAGTGTATTGTTTACTTTTCACATATTTTGAATGTCTCAAATTAGCATTCTCAAATTTGATAATATATCCTTGCTTAAAATTTTATTTCTAAATTTTCAAGAAGCTTTATAAGAGACTCTGAGATGAGGCAATTCTATGGTAGTCCAGTACTTAAGACTCCACGCTTCCATGAGTTATGGGTTCAAGCCCTGGTCAGAGAACTAAGTTCACACATTTGTGAACTAAATTAAATACTCAAAGCTTACGAAATGGGTTAGCCATCAAACTGCTTCCCCAAAATATCTTTCATTTTCATAGAGGTGGTGGTAATGAACGAAAGCAAGATGAACTCACTGGCATTCCTTAGAAGCTGAGGCCATAACTTAATCATATTTGTATTTCATGTCCATCTGATTTTCCAGGCAACTCAGTGGGTAGAGAATCTGCCTGCAGTGCAGGAGACACAGAAACGCAGGTTTGATCCCTGGGTTGGGAAGATCCTCTGGAGGAGGGCATGACAACCCACTCTAGTATTCTTTCCTGGGAAATCCTAAGGACAGAGGAGCCCGGCGGGCTACATCTGTAAGGTCACAAAGAGTCAGACATGACTGAAGCGACTGAGCATACTCCTACACCCATCTGACTAAAGGAAGTCTTGTTCTTTCCTATTATATCACCCTGTTTCTTTTGTAGCATTTATCACTATCTGATTGTTTTCTCATTTATTTATTGGTCTCTGCTTAAAGTCAATTTTCCCTCACCAGAATGGAAGCCAAATGAAAGGAGGGATCTTGTTGTCTTATTCATAAAAGAATGTATTCTAAATGTTACCCAGTGCCTCCCGGATCATAGGCATTCAGTCAAAAGTAAATAGAATGAGTGAGTACCTAGAAGACCCTGTAGAAAATGTGCATTCATTAAACCTTCTTCAACAAATCTGGAAGGATCGTCTTCTGATCACTGGGAGGAAAAGTGCCTTCTCTCTAAACAGTTCTTACCAATAATGGAGTTTATGGCAATCTCTGATGGTGAAACCTTCCCACTCACTAAACAGAACCACAACAGAATTGTATCTACTAGTTTCCTGTGGGAAAATGCTCAAGAGTTTATATAACCATCTTAGTTACAGAGAAATGTGGTCCACTAAGCAGCTCTTGGAGAACCCCATGGACGGAGGAGCCTGGTAGGCTGCAGTCCATGGGGTCGCTAAGAGTCGGACATGACTGAGTGACTTCACTTTCACTTTTCACTTTCATGCGTTGGAGAAGGAAATGGCACCCCACTCCAGTATTCTTGCCTGGAGAATCCCAGGGACAGAGGAGCCTGTTGGGCTGCCGTCTATGGGGTCGCACAGAGTCGGACACAACTGACGCGACTTAGCAGCAGTAGCAGTAAGCAGCTCCTGCACAAGGTCTGGCACAGTAGAGGAAATAAAGTAACCACGATAATGGAATAGTATGTATTCAAAAGCACAATACACAGTTTACTCACGTTAATAGGACATTTTGCTCTACTATCACTTTGAAGCCAGATTAATTCTAGTTTCACTTTACTTGAAACTCTCTGACAGCTCCACACTGACTACAGAAGAGACCAACATCCTTAATGCAGAATACGAGTCCTTTCAGAATCTGGCTGTTGCCCTCTCTCCCGTGTCTGGTTTCTCTCTCACTAACCACAGCCTGGCTGAAGCAGACAGCATCCAGTTTCCTGAATACACAAGGCTTCTTCTTCCCTCAATGCTTCTCTCACCCTGCTCTCTCTGCTTGGGCAGCCCTTCCCTCCTGGTCCGCTCGGTGCTCTGGGCTTGCTGGTTAAGGCTCTGTGAAAACTTTTCTTGTACCCTCCTCCAGGAGAGAGGACCAATGTCTCCTTCAAGTGCAGCTTTCTACCCTCACTTGGAGGACTTCAAACAGGACCTAGTCCACGGCTACTGTTAGAACTACATTTCCCACCACTCTGCCCATTGTTGACTCCAGACGCACCGGCCTCTTTACGGGTCTTTACCACTTCCATTGACATTTTCCAGGAGTGAAAGAATTTCTCCCAGGTATTTCCATGGTGTGTCCTCAACTTTATTCAACTCTGCTCCAGCATCACCTCCTAAGAGAGGTTGTCTTTGAGCATTCTAACCAAAGAAATTTCTCCTTTTCATTTTCTAAACAGAATTACCTTGCTCTCTGGCCCCTCTATCTTTTTCCTCTTTGTAGTACTGATATAACATTATGTGATTAGTAATGTTATCTGTCTTCCCTTCCAGAATGTAAGCTCTCTGAGGATGGGTCTGAGTTTTGTTTACTGCTGTGCATATTTGTGAATGAATGAATGACACCTGAAATTATATGGTTGGTTGAAGACGTCTATCTTCCCCGCACTTGACAAACATCGGTCATAACCTATTCCTCCTAGTCTACTCAGTGCCCCTTCCTGGCACAAAATAACTTAATATTCCTTGTACAACTGAATGATGTCAAGTATAAATTACCTGTAACAATGGTTCTCAACAAAGGGACTCTGAATCCATGTAAAGATGGATGAAGAATACATAAACTGAAGAATGCAAGTAAATATTTCCACAATTCCTTTACTGAAACTCTTGGCACCAGATGTGTTTCAAATTCAGAATGCTTCCCTACTTAATTAACACCCTTAGTAGGGTCTGGTGGAGAAGGCAATGGCACCCCACTTCAGTACTCTTGCCTGGAAAATCCCATGGATGGAGGAGCCTGGAAGGCTGTAGTCCATGAGGTCGCTAGGAGTCGGACTTGACTGAGCGACTTCACTTTCACTTTTCACTTTTATGCATTGGAGAAGGAAATGGCAACCCACTCCAGTGTTCTTGCCTGGAGAATCCCAGGGATGGGGGAGCCTGGTGGGCTGCCGTCTCTGGGGTCGCACAGAGTCGGACACGACTGAAGCGACTTAGCAGCAGCAGTAGCAGCAGTAGGGTCTGGGGCAGTACCCTGTAATCAAACACATTAATTTCTTTGCAACGTGTAGAGACCTCCAAAGTGTCATAAATAATGCTCAAGTCAACTTTTTCTGTGAAATGAATTATCAAGATAAATTTTAAGAGTTTGGGATTTCAGAATTGTAGATGTGGGCTGTAGATGTAGACTAGCATATTGAGATCTGTGTAGTATTTTAATGCTAAAATGGGTTCCCCACATTCCAGTTTAGAAATCACCGATTTAACCTGTTCATTTAAAAAAAATCTATTTTTTTTTCCAGCATAGCTAGCATTAATGAAGTATATACTGTGTATCAACCTCTGTGCTAAGCTTTTTAAGTATACAGGTAAAAACTACTATTTGCCTCATTTTATAAGTGAGAAAGAGCTTCCCAAGTGGCACTAGTGGTAAAGAACCTGCCTGCTAATGTGGGACACATAAGAGATGTGGGTTCGATCCATGAGTTGGGAAGATCTTGTGGAGGAGGGCATGGCAACCCACTTCAGTATTCTTGCCTGGAGAATCCCATAGACAGAGGAGCCTGGTGGGTTATGGTCCATAGGGTCACAAAGAGTCAGACACGACTGAAGCGACTTAGCACCCATATGCACACATATGAATGAGAAAAACGGGTTTAAAGACAGGGTTAACTACTTGCCCACACAGCTCATCGGTGGATAGGCTGGATTCAAACAGAAGCTGTCTCACAACCAGATGTCCTGCTGTGGATCTTCTGGTCACCCTGACTTCATGGAGTTCAAGATAAGCATTCTTCAGTTCAGTTCAGTTCAGTCGCTCAGTCATGTCCGACTCTTTGGGACCCCATAAATCGCAGCACACCAGGCCTCCCTGTCCATCACCAACTCCTGGAGTTCACTCAAACTCATGTCCATCGAGTCGGTGATGCCACCTAGCCATCTCATCCTCTGTCGTCCCCTTCTCCTCCTGCCACCAATCCCTCCCAGCATCAGGGTCTTTTCCAATGAGTCAACTCTTCACATGAGGTGGCCAAAGCACTGGAGTTTCAGCTTCAGCATTCTTAGTCTTGCCAAATTTCTTCATGATGTTGAGCCAAAGTGTCTGTTATTCAAGTGAATGTAAAAAAATTCCTCTGGGTACTACTTCCTCATTGTTTAAAAAAAAAAAAAAGACTGGCTATAAGTAGCCAACATATAACTGATATTTGTATAATGGAGTAATTTATTTCCTTAGTTAAACCCATATTATATACATTTATAATGAGAGATCAAGTGATTCCAGATAATTTAAAAATTGTGTAGTTGCACTAACATGCCTTGATTTCTTTTGAAGAACCATGATCCAAGGGGTGTTATTCCCTGACGGATGAGAGTAGGAATGGCAGAAGAGAACAATCTGAAACAGGTACTCTCACAGGCGATATGTGGGTTTTCGCACTTACCTTTTTCAAAAACATCTTAGTTTCTGGAATTTTTTTCAGCCAGGTGGAAGTTGATCAAATGTTTTTGTGATGACCAAATTTTGAAACTCTTTCAGAATTATCAAATACAGTAGTGATCTTTTGGGAATAAGGAGTTAGTTGTGTAAGAACAATAAAGCTACATTAAAAAAATAAATCCTTGCATAGGGCTACACTACAGCTTTAAGTGAAGACAGAGCATTTTGGACCTTACCAAGCTTACGTGAAAGCTTCAAATTATGAAACATAGAGTAGCTAAAGTATAACACATATTCCTTTTATGATACAAAAGCAGATAATATGGACATAAAGGTTAAGATATGAAAATGACATACACACTAAAACAAATCACAACAGAAACAGGCTTTATTTCAACCAGACAAGTGAACACTTTCATTAACATCAACTTCTTCAAGACTTGAAGACATGGAAATTAAAGATGGTGCCCAGAAGGCAAAGAAGGAAAGTCTCATCATGGAACAATGGTACTGCCCTTCAAAAATCCCTTTCGACAATATGCTCAATTCAAAAGATTAATTAGTTCTGAATCATTAGATCTCATGTTTCAATATTTGTACAAAGCTCTCATTTTCAAGTTACCCATCAGTCCCAATGATATCTTTCAAACAGAAAAAAAAATATAGATCAGTATCATAATTTTTTTTTAAATTTTAGAAAGTGGGATTGAAATACAGTTTTCAGTCTAAAATATTTTAAATAAAAAAGTTTGTTATTATTTAAGATGCATTGTTACAAAGCTCCTAGGTACATACATGTACAAAACACAGATGTTACTACATGACACCTCAACCCATGACTTCTCCTAAACATCCCAGTGTGAACAGTTATCTACCGGGAGACTTTCCCTGTAAATTCCAGCATCTTGCACAGGATTTGCTGCCACTCACATGCTCTGCATGGATGAGGACATTTAATCAGAGAACATTTCAATGTAACATTATAACCCAACATAAAAGAAATTCAATGCAACACTTTATATTCATAAGGGTGATGACAAAATTGCATATATTAATCATTTTCAACTTTTGCCAGACTCACTAAATTCATGAACACTTCTTCAGAGTTTTCTCTTCAAGGGCACTTTTGAGAGCTTTAGGTCTCGTGCTTAACTTTGTATTGAGTTGGTCAGCACCTTGATTAATGTGAACAAGGACACTGAAGAATGAATGTGTTGCAGGGGTGGGGGAGGGGTCATCCGAGGACAGAAACGGGGAAGGATTCTCTTTTTCCATAAGACAGTCAAACAGAAAAAACAAGACCAAAAAAAGGGAAACAGACAAACAAACAAACAAAATAGTGTTCACAGTAAAACATGCCAGATTTGTAGTTTCATTTGAAACCAACAGCAAATCATGAAACGTCATGAAAAATATGTCAAGGTAAAATCTTCTAGAGTCATTACTAAATGAAATTAAAAATTATCACACTGATCAGTAAACCCCAGAAGAAAAATAACCAGCACTTACATTTCAGGTCCTTCTTTAAACATCATTCAGTTTTTCAGAGTCAATGCATAAAATTGGTAGGTTTGGCCACGTTGCACAAATGTTTTTCTTTTTTTAAAAATACCGTATACAGAAAAAACTCTTGTATTCCCCATTTTGAATCATAAGCTCAAAACCCAAGAGTAAAAGATCAGCAAGAAGGATTTTAAATTATGTACAAATCCAGCAGGTTCATCTGCCATAATGGCTTGGCTTCCGTCCCGTGGCTCTCACCCTCTCCAGCAGCAGAGCTTGCGTCCCTGTCCTCACAGAGGGCTGCTCCATGTCTATGGCTCATCTCTACTGGTCATCAGGCATTTTGAACAGTTCCAACAGTGCCCCGACAGCTCCAAAGTAACCCTACAACAACAATGGGAAAACTTCTGTATGATTATCTCTGAACCTTGGCCCAATACCTGCTGTTTTTCGTAATTTGAGGAATGCTGCCCACTAATGCTGTGTGTGCGTGCATGCTCAGTCACTCATACATGTCTGGCTCTTTGAGACCCTATGGACCGTAGCCCGCCAGGCTCCTCTGTCCATAGGATTCTCCAGGAAAAAACACTGGAGTGGGTTGCCATGCCCTCCTCCAGGGCACCTTCCTGACCCAGGGGCTGAACCCGCGACTCTTTGTCTCCTGCATTGGCAGGCGGGTTCTTTACCACTAGCACCACCTGGGAAGCTGTAGATAATGAGAAATTTAAAACCTGAACTCTGGTATGAAACATGATAGAATAATAATAATAAAAAATGCACTGTGTATCTATTTGCTTATAAACATTAATTAACAGATGTAAAGTGCTTAGAAAAATCTCTGGCACCACAGTATACACTACTACCTTGCTGTTGAGTATTTTTAGGATTTTTCGGATTATAATTATTTCATTTTAATCCGTGTTATGGCAAAATTCACATTATTACCTCCATTCCACAGATAAGAAATGGAAGGTAATAAAGTAAATTACCCTTTCAGGGTCACATGCCTTGTCCTGGGCTCAATCCCCAAATCTATCTGACTCCAAAGTTGTAATGTCTCACAGGAAGGAACTCTAAGCTTCTCTCATCTGTAAAAATGACAGAACCTGAAAAACAGAAATATTTAGAGAAGTTGGTTTCCAAAAGGCAGGAGACACCTCTTCTCTGCTTTTGCCTAGCTCAGTGGTTACTTCCTGCAGAAATGGGTGGCAGATGTCAGAACACTACACGGCAGGGATCTCTGTCTCCACTGCCAACTGCTAACATTTATTGAGGGCTTGCTATAAGCTAGAAATTGTTCTAAGAACGCTATATGAATTTCTTCACTTAATTCTCACAATAACTTTATGAGACAAATACTATTATCACTTCATTTTACAAAAGCTAAAAGAGAATGGAGAAGTCATTGACTAAGGTCTCCAAGTCAGTGGGAGCCTGTGTTCTCAACTGCTTCACTAGACTATTTCTTTTAGTTCCAAGATACATGCATGTGCATGCTCAGGCAGGTGTGACTCTTTGCAACCCTATGGACTGTAGCCCACCAGGCTTCTCTTTCAAGAATACTGAAGTGGGTTGCCATTTCCTGCTTCAGGGAATCTTCCCGACCCAAGGATCAAACCAGCATCTCCTGTGTCTCTTGCATTGGTAGGCAGATTCTTTTACAACCGAGCCACCTGGGGAGTCCACTTCTCTTAGGAGATGCTCACTCATATAACTGAAATGAATGAGACTGAGTGAGGACTCCAGGCAGGGCAGGAAAGCCACCTTACCAGCCCTCCCAAAAGTTCTCTCTCCATACCTTCCTCCAGAAAGACCTGCCTAACTGAGAATGAACCCAAGGAGGTAGAGAATTTTCTGAGAAGTACCTACAAGGAGATACAAAAACGCTCTATTTTCATTGGCCATAGAGACTGAGTTTAACACTTAGTAACAAACCATAGCTATCATCCAGAGGCCTAAGACTGTATGAAGGATATGCCTTTATACCCGGAGAAGTGGGTTCCCCAAAACATTGGGTTTTGCTCCCTATCTTACCATCAACTAACTACCCGTGTGCCCCATAGATGGCTTTTAATCCCTGATGACTTCCAGAGTTTGTTTTCTATTTTAGTCCAAGAGGATCATAACTTAGGGTTGCCAGATAAAACAGATAAATGCTAGATAAAATAAGTGTGTCCTATTTGATTGCTAAATATAGTAACACTAGGGTTTCCCCAGTGGCTCAGTGGTAAAGAATCCACCTGCAATGCAGGAGCCGCAGAAGATGCAGGTTCAATCCCTGGGTCAGGAAGATTCCCCTGGAGGAGGGCACGGCAACCCACTCCAGGATTCTTGCCTGGAGAATCCCATGAACAGAGGAGCCTGGTGCGCTACAGTCCACAGGGTCGCAAAGAGTTGGATACAACTGAAGCGACTTAGCACAGATATCCAGAAGAGTGTTTTTCTTTTTCATTTTATTTTTTTAAACAAAACTTTACAAGGAAAATCGATTAACTAAGTAGATAGAAAGGGAGATGCTCTGGTTGGGGGAAGGAAAGTGAAAATTCTGAGGCCCCATCCTCCCCACAAAAAAAGTTAATATCATTTCTTAGCCTGCGTAAAAACATGAAAACAAAAACTTTCTTTAGTACTAATGTCTATCATTGGCCTTTAACTCTTTTGTATTTAACTTCCTATTGTTTTATATGCTTTAATAGAACATAGGTTTGCTGCTGCTGCTGCTAAGTTGCTTCAGTCATGTCGGACTCTGTGACCCCGTAGACAGCAGCCCACCAGGCTCTGCTGTCCCTGGGATTCTCTAGGCAAGAACACTGGAGTGGGTTGCCATTTCCTTCTCCAATGCATGAAAGTGAAAAGTGAAAGTGAAGTCACTCAGTCGTGTCTGACTCTCAGCGACCCCATGGACTGCAGCCCACCAGGCTCCTCCATCCATGTGATTTTCCAGGCAAGAGTACTGGAGTAGGGTGCCATTGCTTTCTTCGAGAACATAGGTTTAGAGAGCCCTAAATAACTTAGAAATGAATCAGCAACTTTTCAAGTAAATAATTCAGTTTGGAAATGAGAAAAATGCCACAGTATTCATTACAATGGAAATTTATGATACTGCCTATTCTTCCTGCTGCATTATATCCAAGGCACTGGGTACCTGCTATGATAAATAGCTGCCTTCTAAAAAAAAAAAAAGAGCTGCTTTCTACAGTATTGATTTTATTTTCTTCCATTTTAAAATTAATTAATTTATTTTTGGCTGTGCTGGGTCTTCGTTGCTGTGTGGGCTCCTCTCGTGGTGAGCCGGGGCTGCTCTCTAGTTGCAGTGCTCAGGCTTCTCGTAGCAGTGGCTTCTCTTGTTGAGGAGCACGGGTAAACAAGTTCCAGTAGTTGTGGCACATGGGCTCAGTAGTTGTAGCTTGTGGGCCCGAGAGCGCTGGCTCAGTGTTTACTCCACGGCATGTGGGGTCTTCCCAGAACAGGGATTGAACCTGTGTCTCCTGCACTGGTAGGCGAATTCTTCACCACTGAGCCACCAGGGAAGCCCTACAGTATTGATTTTAAAGGAGGATAGAGGAGGTGGGAAGAAAAGAGGGCCCCCCTACTCACTCTTAGAAACCTCCAATTTAGAAACTGGATATAAGGGACTCTGAATTAATCAGAGCTCTCTACTTCTGTAAACAGGCTGCCTAATGTCTAGCACACTAGCCTCTCAAGGCCACCAGGTTACTAAGAGTAGCCTGAACACTTCTGTTCTCACTGACTGAGTTGTTTATTTGCCAAGGGTCAGTTGTGTTTATCCTCAAATTTGTTTAGGACAATTTCATTATTAATGTAATAATCTAATGTAAGTATATACCACCAAAACCAATAAAAAGAGTACAAGATGGAATGGTCACCTCTATGAAAATCCAGTTATTTTCTTAAAAAAGATGAAAAAGCTAGTTAATAATAGTCAAAGTTGCTAGGAGAGTAAATGTTCAAAGTTCTCATTACAAGGAAAAAAATCTTTGTAATAATGTGTGGTGGTGGATGATAACTAAACTTATGCTATTAATAATAACCATTTTATAATACATACATATATTGAATCATTATTGTATACCTTAAACTTATACAGTGTTATGTGCTAACTCTATCTCAAAATTGAAAAAAAAAAAAAAAAAAGCTACAAAGATTGAAAAAGGTAGTCACAACCGTTGCCCTCTATTTAGGTAGATTCTACATATGAAAGATTGGGATAATTTAGAATGATTTTGCAATCAAATTACTTCATAAGGATCTTTAATTTCTTGATCTACTTTAAAGAAACAAACCAAAAATCAAAAAATGTACACAATACTGTGGATTATAAAAAAGAGACAATTACAAAGCTCCCATCAGCAGAACCCAGGCTCAAAATTAGGTCTTGCACCTGCCTCAAAAAATTGGTGAGCAAGTGAACATTTACACATTTTATATTAAAATAGAATGTTTAAAGTAGGGAGGTATTTTCCTAGGATCACTCATTTTTTAACTTTAAAAAAAATCAACCATCTACTAGTCTTGATTGTCGGAGAAGGCAATGGCACCCCACTCCAGTACTCTTGCCTGGAAAATCCCATGGACGGAGGAGCCTGGTGGGCTGCAGTCCATGGGGTCGCTAGGGGTCGGACACGACTGAGCTACTTCACTTTCACTTTTCACTTTCATGCACTGGAGAAGGAAATGGAAACCCACTCCAGTGTTCTTGCCTGGAGAATCCCAGGGACAGAGGAGTCTGGTGGGCTGCCGTCTTGGGGTCGCACAGAGTCGGACACAACTGAAGCGACTTAGCAGCAGCAGTCTTGATTGTTGGATAAGAGAGCTTCCATTTTATATACTGTTCTTCCTTATCTTTTGCATAAATACAAACTAAGGAACCCGCTCACATGTTAGACAACCCAAAAATGTCCACAGAGGACAATTAAGTCCATGTGAACTCAACTTACCTCATGTTCCAAAAACAGAGCTTTTAGCTGTCCTTTGGACCAAAAATCCATGGCGTATGCTAGCAGCTTCATGGAGACCATATTGATTCTGAGAAAATTCCCAACGAACACAACCCTATCAATATTCTGGGAAAAGAAAAAACGAAAGAGAAACAGTGAACCATGGCATAAAAATAGCATTTAACAGATCCAATGCTTTGTATATCACTGTGCTCCAGGACTTTGCAGAGTGAATTTGTTGTTGTTGTTAAGCAGAATTATTTCAGGATTTCCAAGGTGAAGCCAAATCAACCTCATAGTTCATTCCACAGTTTGCATGGGTGAGGCAGAGACTGATATTGGGCTTGTTTACAGGTATTATGTTAGGTTGCCCTGGGTCTAATATAAAATTCACCTCCCAACATTTCATATATGAAATTAAAACTGGAATTCAAGCTCGACTAAATTGCTTGTGCCTTCCTTCAATCCCCCAAACTTCCAACTCTAGAATATTATCAACTTATAAATTATTTTTTTTTATAAATTTTATCTATTTTTTTAAAAAGTTTTTGGTGCTGCGAAGGCAGCACCAAATCCCAACCACTAGGCTATCAGAGAACTCCCAACCAACTCATAAATTAAATGGTTATGGTATAAGTTATTCATCTAACAAGTCTGGTCAGGTTGCTCTGTTGCAAACACTGGGAATACAAAAAAGAAATGGTACCCAGTTTCGCCCTTTAGGATATATGATGAAATATCCTGTTTGATCAATATGTGGGTTACAATAAGATAATGAAAATCACATTTATATTTTTGTTGTCATGGATACAGATTTGTATTCTGAACACACACCTCACACTGAACTCAGCCTGTCTGCCACACAGACGCTGCTCACCATCACTCACTCAGAGAGTCGGTTGCTATGGTCACTCACATAAAAGGGAACAGAGTCTTGGGATCTGGCATTATTTTCTGTTCAATCTATCAAGAGCAATCAGAGTGTGGGAACATCACTTTCTAACTGTCTCAGATTTCAACAATACATGTTAACAAATCTATTAACCACAGTGAAAATTTTCCCTGGGTAGAGGTGTGGGAGGTAACTTTAATGTTTCCACAAAGAAGAGCTGTAGCCACAAACTGCCCAGGTAGGACTTGCTCAAACTTTCGGTCCTGCTTTGCTCTGGCAGGAAGCCAGAAGAAAGGGAAATGGCATTAGAATGGGATAGATACTCCTATTTCAAATAAATTCCAGGTGCGTCAAAGATATAAACGTTAAAAAAAAAAAAGAGACAAAGAAAACACGGAAGAATTCTTTTTAAAAATGTTGAAGTAGAAAAGGTGTAACACTCAGACTCCATTAAAGAAAAGTCTGACATATTTAATTCAAAAATCAAATATTTATTCAGCATGTTTACCCTATAATGCAGATAATACAGAGTCAAAACAAAACAGAAAAACTAAAACCAGTGCTACCTCTAGTGAGGTTAAAATTGAGGGATGGGATGGCAGTGGTGACTCATTTCCATGTATACTCTACTTGTGGTGTCTTCAGAGCTCTGTATTATGTGTTTGTACTCTCTATTCCAAAAAAAAAAAAAGAATACAAACTTTAAAAGTTGGTAGAGAACTATTTGATAGCATTCCAGTAATCACAGAAAAATATTTTAGAGTCAGTAAATGTGGTGCCCCTCCGTGAAATGGCTGGAATCAAAGATCCTCCAGTCAGTGACTCCAGGGAGCAAAGCAATGGCTGGCAGGACGCTGGCCAACAGAAGCCTGGCCCCAAGCGATCCGTGAGTCCTCTTATTCATTCAACACCACAGAAACATTCAAAAGAGTTACTCCAACTGTTAATAGGATGTACCATGGCTACACTACAATCCAACAATAAATGGTATTAACACTGAAATAAAAGTCAAAAATAAAAGCAGTTACTCTACTCGTAAAGTGATTATGATACCTGTAAAAAGATCTGCTGGCTCACGGCAGCTCTCCGGAAAGTAGGGGAAATGGCACCTATTGCTCTATTGGATGGAAGACATTCCACCCAAGTGACCTTTGAGAGTTTATGGGCACAGCCAACTATACACATACTAGTCCTAGGGCTTGTTTGGCTACTTGGGAAAACTTTCCTCAAAGGTTAATGTCAAAAAGTAAATTCTCTGTTAAAGTGAATCCCATGACCACAGTGGACTTTGAAAAGGCATGTCTCTGGAATACATACTTTCATCTGAATACCACCCTCATTTAAACTCCAACTGAAATGGGGGCTTACAAAAAGCATGACACTGATCCATAGGCCAGTGACAAATTCTGTTCAATGCTGTAAAAGGAGTGTGTCTCTTTCGTAACCCTAGAGTTCAAAGGCAGGGCTGTCACCCACCTGTCATACAGGCTGCCTCCTACCCTGTGTAATATTCCACTGTTCAACTAGAAGGGGGCTGGAGAGGGTTTCTGCAGTTACCTGTATTGTTCCAATTCTTGATCTGAGTGGTGGCTATACAGGTGTGTGTGTGCACACATGCACATGTATCTGACAATCTGTCGGCTGTACCCTTGTGATTCGAGCCCTCTTCTGTATATATGTCACATTTCTATGAAAACTCATATTTTAAAAACTCTTACTGATGCTCCAGTGCTAAGTCGCTTTAGTCGTATCTGACTCTTTGTGACCTCATGGACGGCAGCCCACCAGGCTCTTCTGTCCGTGGGATTCTCCAGGCAAGAATATTGGCAAGCAGGGTCTTTACCACTAGCGCCACCTGGGAAGCCCCACTACTGATGCTACGGTGATTCTTTAATACTTTTGCTATTTCTTATTCCACATCCTAATGCCTCTTTCTTGTCTTCCTAATACAACTCGGTGAGAACTATTCTACTTGACACATCTTGTATTTCAGAAAAGGGTTCTGTTCTTCTCAAAGCAATTTTGCAATGTTTTAAAACACGTTACCAAAGCTTTGTCAGTCACCAACTCTGCCCTTTCTTGTGCCTGGGGCTCTGGCTGGCCTCAGCTGTAGCAAGCTCTCTGTGCTTTGATAGCCCTGTACAATGCTGCTTGAACTCCATGCCACAAGGCAACACTGTAAAGAAGCTGAAAGCAGAGAGAATATCGAAAATTGCAAGTGGAATGTTTTACCTGCAACTGTTTACAAGGATGCATGAGCTTTCCCTCACCGTTCAATAGGTATGTGTCCACAAGGTTGGAGAGGTTATAGTATGGACTGTCATTTTTACTGTTTCCCCAGTTAGATGGTTTTATTTGTCATCACCCAATGTCTCCTTAAAATACATACTCCTCTCCCTCCCCCAACAAACATCCCTCATGTTCTGCAAGGTATGATTATGAGAAACAGCAGGTTTTCCAAGGATCTGTAGTGTTGTGAGGGTCCCCAGTTACTGCGCTGCCAAAAATGGTGTTTATGAATGACAGATGGCTGTTCCCGGGTGAAGGCCTTACCTCATTCAGCGCACACATCCGAGCAATGGAGCCAATGTTGTTGGTGATGGTGACGAGGGTGGCTCGGGCGAGGTCTTCCTTGCTGATGGAGTCTCGCTTTTCCTTACTCATCATGTTGCCAAAGCTATGTTGGAAATATTAGCGAGTGTTCAAAATCATCCTCGGGCAGGCCCCATGCTTCCACCAAAGTACAGCGGAGAGTTTTATGAATAACTCTGATCAAGCTCAAATGACCTGATTTAGCTACCATGGATTACAAGCTGACAGGATTACCATATGGATGATTGGCCGCCCTTTTCTTAATAGGGACAAAGTAGCATGGCTATTAACGGGGGGAAAAATTTTTTTTTTAATGCCTCTAGATATCTGGACAAGAATGGAACAGGGGAAACTGTTGCAGTTTTCCAGAACCTTCTTTCAAAGCTGCCTTATTTTAAGCACAGGTATCCAAAGCTAAACATCTCAGTGCTTCACCAAGGGCAGGAGATCAAGTCTGAGCTCCAATACCATAGATCCTTGCACCAGGCTGGTGGGTTGACATTAAAAAAAAAACAAAAAACTAAATGAACAGCCAGGGTGGAGAGACTGCCTTGTGTTTAATCGCTACTGCTCCTAGCTACTTAGTCTCTACCTTGATGCTACCGCAGATCCTTGAAGGCCAAATCGTTCATAGTCTCCTCCGTAAATGTCCTTCACCAGCTTATCAACATTGGTGCTGTCGCCTTTGGCTGCCATTTCCAGAGCTTCTTCAAAGGTCTCACAACCAGTCAGCAAGCAACAAAGGCCTAGGAATGTTCCACCTCCAAGACTGAAGGAACAATAAGGTTTATTTTTTAAGTTTTACTGGAAGACTTTGCCCATCCAAGTCCCCAACTACATCAAGACCACTAATACGGGTGAATCAAAACAGAAAAAAAACTAAGGGGGCACTTGAATTAAAGTGCTGGGTGAAAAAGAGCTTCAGGGTAGATCGGATTGGAAAAAAAAAAAAAAATAGGGCAGAGACTAAAAGAAACATCAAGGAAAACTTGCCCTGAATTTTAAGAACAAAACCCAGAGAAAGACTCTCACTGATTTCCGTTGTGAGACCTTCAACCAGCCGCTGACCTAAGTGCTTCATGCAATCGTCCCGCCTAGAAACTGGGGCCAAATCATGAGCTAGCTCCCTTAATTTGGGTGGTGTGGAAGCGGCAAATAACCAGAGAAATGACTGCTATTAAAAAAAAAAAACAAACAAACATATGTAGCTAAATGCAAATACTTAGAAACTGTGTATACATGAAGCACAGTTCATATCTAGAGAGACAGACTCTATGACGACGAGACTGAACTGGGACTCTGCCAGGAATAGCCAGTCCCAAAGCTGTATCTTTCCTCCGACCTTGCTTCTCCTGCAGAAGTAATGTCACTGAAGATTCTCAGAAATTTCAAAAAGGAAACAATTGATGGATCTCACATTTGATTTTTTTTCTAGTAAACTTTGGAAAAGATTATTAGTATTTTACTTACCATGCGATAGTCAAAAAATAGCAACAGAGATCTTAAAATGGTTTCAGTGCTTGAACCATGTTTTAAAAGCTTTCAGTTTTTTTGTGGGGGTGGGGGGGTGGTGCTGCAGGGAATTCCTCTACGATAGTCTTTTGAGACAAAATTCGAAACCAATCATGATAGTTGAGAGGGAACTCAATTGTAAATTAATGTCAAAGTTATTTGAGGGGAAGAAAAGCAGATTCAGAATAAAACTGTCAGCAGTGAGCGCCTGGCAGAGAAGAGCACTGATATGGCCATGAATGGGCCTTACTTTCTGTTTGCCACTCAGAAGAGTAAATGCACATCAGTTTGTTCTGAAATTCCAAGAACTGCCAGCCCTGGGGATTCCATATGTGTTTGGATACTGGCTTTTAAGAGGAAATTCAAATTGAGATTGAGGTTATTTTCAAAACTTAAATCTAAAAAAAAAAAAAAGAAAATTTAGGGTAAACTATATTTATTGTCAAAAAGTTGTTACCAAAAAGGTACCAGATTATAGACACACAGTTCTTTAGGATTTACATCTAAGGTGTAACTGTAATATTTCTTAAATAGTGATTCTTACAAAAATGCATACTTGATTGAAATGATGTGTCTTCGTAGCAAATTAGGTAGTTAGGCACCAGGCATAGCCATGCAAACTAGGTGCAGTCCCGTGAGGACAAAAAGAGCTCCACGGGCATTACACTCTTGACAACTCAGTCACAGCAGAAATTCTGGATTTCCTCTAAGAAAGTTTGTGTTTATTTACATTTAACATGGTGCATCATGAGATGTTGTTAGTTTTTAGTCTGCCCCACATAGCTAGCATGGTTTAATGGGAACACTTTTTGGCTTGTGTGATGTGAATTTGTCTTGTTTTCTGTGTGTGTGTGTGTGTGTGTGTGTATAAAAAGCTTAGCTCCCATTTCTAGTTTCTACTTTTCATCCACACTAATATCCTGTCTTTGAAATCAGGTATTTGTATTCCTCAAGGTGTTCAGCAACTGACTCCAAACATACAAGCACTTAAAGGCACTGGCTGACTTAGAAAGAAGGCAACTCATCATCTGATGTGTTGGTATGAGTGAAAAGGGACGAGGGCTTTGTATGAGTGGAAAATGACAGGTGACTGACAAAGAATCGGTGCTGAATGGGGAAAGCAAGCATGCACTGGCACAGCTGGGACACTGCAGGTTGGACGAAAGAACGTACAGTTGCAGAAGAGCACTTTATTAACATCCTCAACCTGCCCCCCGTTATCCAGTCTAGTGATTCTCTCGCTCATCATCAGATGCATGTTTGTTTCAGCAGACACATAGCAAAACCCTCAGCAAATCAGAGACCAAAACATCATTGTTTTTTTTTAAAAACCCAACAAACCTGTAGTGAGGAATTTCAGGAAGAAAGTAAAAGAATCCAATTACATGAATGCTCATGCCCTTAAAACAGATTCCAAAAGAATGAAATAAGCTGCACTGCTCATTTCATTGAAGCTTGGAAAGTCTTTACATTCCTCTTTTCATAGATTACACATTCTAACAATATAAGCCGTTAAGTTCTGCTTTTTTTTTTTTCATCTGCTATAATATAATTGGAGTTGTGTCAACAGAAAGGAAATGTTGCTATGAATCTAGGATGCAGTAAAATTACATATAACACTGAAACAAATCATTTAAAATCATAAGTCTAAAAGAAAACTGATATCCTATAATAATGTGGGTTCCTAAAAATAAAAATGCTTAATAGGAAAATAGGGTATAGGAGAATAACAAAAAACCTAGAGTTACAGCCATCCTACTAGGAGTAGCAAAACTTAAAGATCAAGCCATTTGCTTCAATCAGCGATTTCCAAAGTGTGTTCCACACACTGATGTTCACGGCTGACCAAAATATAGGCACACCTCATTTTCCTGTGCTTTACTTTATGGTACTTTACAGATACTGAATTTTTATAAATTGAAGGTTTGCGGCAATCCTGGATCCCCAAGCCTATCAGTGCCATTTTTCCAATGGCACTTGTTCACTTGTGTCTCTGTGTCACATTTTGGGTAATTCTCACAATATTTCAAGTTTTAACATTATGATTTTATGTGTTATAGTGATCTGTGATCTTTGGAGTTAAAGGATTATGACTTGCTGAAGGCTCAGATTATGGTTAGCATTTTTTAGGAATAAAATTTTTTAATCAAGGTATATATATGTATTTTTAAACATAATGTCATTGCGCAATTAACAGACTACAATATAGTGTAAACACAACTTTTAAATGCACTGGGAAACCAAAAGACTTATGTGATCCGCTTTATTGTGATACTGGCTTTATCGCAGCAGTCCGGAACTGATCCTGCAATTTCTCTGAGGTATGCCTATAGTTTATAGATAAATGGTTTTCTAACTTGGATCAAAAACAAAACAAAAAAACTTTGGCAGAATAAATGGTTGGACAAGGAAGACCTGGGGTCCAGAGACTTGATATTTCGTTCCCTTCCCCAACCTGTGGCAGCCCTGGAAAGGGCTCTCTCATAACCTTCAGTCTCCTGCAATACCTTTCCAAAACTACTGGTTAAAGAGAGCTTGTCAGAAAGCTTGGACATCCAAACAGTATTCGCTGATTGCGAAGCACTGGTCATTAACCAGCATTTACCAGTCATTGGAATTTATAGGCATTACTGCACATATATCAGATACCAAGCAGCACAGTTTGGCTCATTATTCAAAGACAACCAGATCCTTGGAACCTCCAAGGTTGAGAGCATGTACCTGTGATATAAATCATGACTTTGTTTAGTGTTAATCAACAAAACTATAAATATCTCTAATTGTGGACAATGGTTAGCTTGTTGTTACCTTGGGACTAGCTCTACCAATTCGATGGCTCCTTTTGGGAGGAAGTCTGTAGTTGAAGATTATACCTTTCTCAGAAGATCACTCTCTTCAGGTAAACCCAGTCTAGCCAAAATATTTACTTGTCTCTGATACTTCTGACAGTCCTAATGAGGCCGTGGGGCCGATTCTTCAGCTTAGTGCTGTATTCTTAGTAAGAAAGTGTGTTGCCTGGAGGCAATTTACACACACACAAGCAGGATCAGTCAGGATGTGTGTACCAGGGTTTCTTTATACCACCAACTGTTAACATTTGGGACTTGACACTTTTTTGCTGTAGGGAGCTATCGTAGGATATTTAGCAACACCCTTGGTCACTAGATGCCAGTATCGCTGAATCTCCAGTTGTGACAACCAAAAAACAATGTCTCCAAACATTGTCAAACGTCCCTCCCCTGAGGGGCTCAATCTTCCCTTCCCCAGTGGTGAACCACTGATTTATGCAGACCCATCAAAAGTCATGTTAATACAGGAGAAAAGCTCCTGTTAATACAGGAGTGCTCGCCTCCTCATGCGTGAGTAGAATTACAGAATGTCGGTACTGGAGAGGCAGGTACAAATTAAGAAACAACTCACTTCATGGCACAAACAAGGATACTGAGGCTCAGAGGAGTTACATGGTATCTTTGTCTATCAAAAACAACACTTTCAATATCATGTCTCAAAGCACGTGTCACACAGCGCCAGTTCCTTAAATCATTCCTCCAAAAATGGGTTCTTGTGGTCCAATAAGTTAAAGAAACTTCATTCTAATCCTCTTACAAGTAAAGAAAACCCTTGTAATTTTGCTTACACTATGATCTCTCAAAGACTTCTGACCCTGTATCTTCGTTCCGTGTTGAATCCCTACTAACAGGAAGCTGAGCCCACATGCCCGTAGGGTGTGTGTACACAAAGAAACACTCCCTGCACCCCACTGCCATCACAGGGCTGTTTGTCTATCCACTGCACTTCCAAATTCCCTGTGAAGTGTGCTGACTATTCCAGTTTGCAGCAGGAGCATTTATCTGAGGGTAAAAAGCACTGTAAACAGAGTCTGGCTCACTGATTGGAATGACATTATTTCAAGCAATTCTTTCTGTGCTAGGCACCAAGGCAGTTCCAAAGGAAGGGTTTCTCTGCAGCCCTCTGACTATCACAAGCACCCTTCCACCTGGCTTCTGGGTTGTGTGACCCTTTTCCCGCACCTGACCAGTTTCCCACCAGAGCAAGACCTGTGTTTTATTAACCTTTCTATCAATCACCCTGTATAACACATTCAATAAATCCTTTTTGGTTGGTTGAGGAGGTAAGATCTTTCTTTTAAAAATGTATTCAATATAAGTAACCTTTTCAGAAACTGGTCTTTAAGGAAGAGGCCTGGGTTTAATAAGCACAGAAAGGTTCTCCTAGTGGAAACCGCGTTTACCTGGTCCCTGTAACTCTTTTATAGTTGTCCTTGGAGTACACAGCTAGGATGCTGACACCTGAGCCCATGTTCACCAGCAACATAGGGTACGGGTTATCCAGGCAGTACGGCTTTTTCTGACACAATTCGGGATTGGTGGGATTTTCAAAGTAGTAACATTCCGGCTTGCCGTTGAAGCCAATGGAGTCGACGTAAAGCAGGCCCTGAATCAGACAGTCCAGTTCGTCCAGTTTGTGGAGCTGCAGGTCAGCAATCTGAAAGAGAACAAGCCCGTGGGAGGGAGACTGCCACCACCTCAGGGGATGTCCTGGGGGCTTTTCTTTGGTCTAAACGTGTCATGAACGTGAAAGGCATGGAACCATTCTTCTAGCACCGCATTGGGAAATCTTGTTGAGACTCAGTCATTCCAGTGGAAAACCAGCCCTTAGCATGTGGGGTGGGTTAAATGCTTGCCCCTGAAAGATATGCCCATATCTTAGTTTTCAGAACCTGTGACTGTAACCTTATTTGGAAACAAGGTCTTTCCATATGTAATTAATTAAGGATCCTGAGATGAAGAGAGCATCCTGGGTTATCTGGATAGCCCTAAGTCCATGGACAATTTCCTGATAAGACACAGGGAAGACTGGATGGACGCAGGGGAGAAGGCCACATGAAGACAGAAGGCAGAGACTGGAGGGCTGCACGACAGGCCAGGAATGCCAGCAGCCACCGGATGCCAGAAGAGGCAAAACATGGGTTCTGCCCGAGAGTCTCTGAAGGAAGTATGGTTCTAGCAACACCCTGATTTCATCTTTCTGGCCTCCAGAACTGTGACTGAACACATTTCTGTGGCTTTAAGCCGCTAGAAGGGTGGTAATTTGTTATAGCAGCCACAGGAAACTAACCCAGCGTACCATGGGGTGAAGAGAGTGAGAATGTTCTGGAAGCAGAAAGACTTCTACACTTCCTTGAAAAGATACACAGTCTTGAGGGAGGCACGTAAGCCTGGGGGCTGGGGACAATCTCCTTTGAGCCCAAATAGCCCAGCTCTCCTTTTCCCAGGCACCAGGCTTTGGAGTTAGAGGGGCCTGACTTTGAATGCTAGCTCTAACACTTAGCTAATTGAGGGATGTGGGGCTAGTTCCTTAACTTCTCAAGCCTCAGTTTCCTCCTCTGTAAAATAGGGACGATACCCACAGCATAGTGTGAAGACTACATGATGATAATATATAAAATGCTGGGACTTCTCTGGTTGCCTAGTGGCTAACACTCTGCCCTCTCTGTGCAGGGGGGCCCGGGTTTGATCCCTGGTCAGGGAACTACATTCCAAATGCTGCAACTAAGAGTTCAAATGCCATAAATAAAGATCCCATGTTCTGCAACTAAGGCCCAGAGCAGCCAAACAAATAAATATCTTAAAAAATAAAATAAAACAAAATGCTTACACATGGCTTGGCAAGTATAGAGGACTCGAAAAATAGTGACTCTTTTACTAATAGCTTAAGCAATGGCACCCCACTCCAGTACTCTTGCCTGGAAAATCCCATGGATGGAGGAGCCTGGTAGGCTGCAGTCCATGGGGTCGCTAAGAGTCGGACACAACTGAGCGACTTTCCTTTCACTTTTCACTTTCATGCATTGGAGAAGGCAATGGCAACCCACTCCAGGGTTCTTGCCTGGAGAGTCCCAGGGACGGGGGAGCCTGGTGGGCTGCCGTCTATGGGGTCACACAGAGTCGGACACAACTGAAGTGACTTAGCAGTAGTAGCAGTAGGTAGTCCCAGAGTGTCCTTTCATGCTCCTGAGAAACAAAAACTCCTTTTCTCCTAGGTACTGGGGGGAAAAAGAAAAGGGGAATGAGTTAACTGAGGGCTAGCCTTAGCAGGCAATGGGTACTTTGCATCCTCAAAAGTTTATTAATGGTCCTCAAGAGTGATATTACTGCTGGTCCCCCAAAAAACGAAAACAATCTAATATTCACCAACATGAAACTGAGTCAACAATGGAAGATAATTTATAGGGTCTAATTTAAATTTTAAAAAATCTCTTTAAGAAAATAATAACTAGTATTTACTGTTTACTATATGCCCAACCCTTATACTAGATCATTTAGTTCTCACAAAAATCCTATGAAGAGGTACCATTATCCTAATGCTGTTTGAGGCTCATAGACCTGAAGTAACTTCCCCTAAGTGACACAACTGGCAAATGCCTTGCTGTTCTTCTGTCTTCATTCATAATGAGTCCTTCTTCTGGGATCTGGAAACCACCTACATGAGTACTATACTTAGATATATTGCCCCCAAAGCATCATCTTCATTATGAAAGTTAATAGCTAGAAGGAAATTTTGGACTTTTTGTCATCTCACTGTCCCAGTCAACAAAATCTACTGAAGCTTTATCTGCAGAGCAGAGTTAGAATAGGTTACTGGCAAGATGGTGGACTTTTTCTTGATATACAGGAAAAAGCATTCTAAATGACACATGATGATAAAGCAAATCTATCAAATGATCCTGAACATTTCATTTTCCACCAAGTGAAATTCTGGGTGAGATGCATACCATGTGTTCGGGGGTAATACTAGAGGTGTAAGAGAGCTAAACGCTATAGTGATACACAGCTGGGTAAACCCTGTCTTCTCTTCCTCCTAGATTCCTCAGCTCTATCCATGTCTTCCATTGCACTCACAGCAAGGGTCACATTCTGGCTTGCTTTGTGGTTCACTGGGTGCCCCTGCACACCACGCTCAAAGGCCTGTCCATTAGAATGGCTTAATAAACATTTCTTAAACAGAACAGGGAAAGTCGTCCCCTCTTAAATCACCCCACACTGAAAAGTAGTGATTTCATCAGCCAGTCTTGGGGTCATAGGTTAATCTGCTTAAAAATTAATCAGAGGTCCATCAACAATATTGAAACCCATGCCCAGAACTAACATCACAAACGTGAACAAAGTGTGTCCAGGAGACGTCCTGAAACTGCTCAGGAGAAAGAAAAACCTGTCAAGGCATATAAAGCATGCAACTTTGCTCTGAAAGGAAAGATCTCAACTTTTCCCTCAAAATCACTTTCAAATAATGTGCTAGCTGCAAACAGACATCTCTTCTATAGCATTTTACTGAGGGATGGGTATTTGTTTTTATTTTTTAATTGGAGTATAATTGCTTTACAGTGTTGTGTTGGTTTCTGCTGTACAACACGTGAATCAACTATATGTATACGTATATTCCCTTCCTCTTCAGCCTCCTTCCTCCACCCATCCCGCCCCTCTAGGTGAGCACAGAGCACTGAGCTGAGCTCCCCGGGCTGCGAAGCTGCCTCCCACTAGCTGGCTACTCTACATGTGGGTGTATTTATGTCAGTGCTACTCTCCCAATTGGTCCCACCCTCTCCTTCCTCTCCACAAGTCCATTCTCTACGTCCTCTTCTCTATTCCTGCCCTGCAAATAGGTTCATCAGTACGATGGATATTTCTGAAGCCTGAGGTCATGTACCCCACACTGAGAAAAAGAAATATTAGTCACTTTCATTGAGACCTATGGAGACCTCCCTCAAAGGTCTTTCTCATCCGGGAAATAGGACAGGCTCCCAAGTGTAAGCCATGAGTCAAATCATTACTTGGACAGCATGTTCAGATCCCAGATACAGAGAAACGCTCTTTCTTGGGACTTAGTTTTCTTTATACTGGGGGTAAAGAAAAACAAATGCTGCAGGAGCCAGTAAAGGAGTAAAGTCCCTTGACTAAACGCTCAAGTAACAGAAGGATGGGGATTGTGGCACACAAGGCAATCCACATGTGTTTAAAATTCACTGCAGCCCACGTGATAGTGGGGGCTCACTGTTGCCAATGATCAGATTTCTCAAGAGTCAGAAATCTAGACTTTTACGTGAAACTTCCAATTTTTAAATGCTGGCAGCTAGTTTAAATTAAATATCTATATAGAAGGGCACCATAACAGCTGTGGGCTACATCTGACTTCCCACTAATAGGCAGTAAATTCCTATGAATTTTATATGTATTCTTAATGGTGATCTCTATAATGGGTCTTAGATGATGGTAGATCTGAAATATCAGATGCAGTGACTATGCAGATGAAGCTTCAGTTAATGTGAACATAACCTTGTCACCAAGGTGTGTTGGTAAATGTTTAACAATTACCTCTCTAGGAGCAAAAGCCCTGGTTTACAGCTTTTACCAATTTCAGTTGTATCATCACTCCCACCATGGCCAGCTTCAAGCTGCCAGCACAATGTCACTAAGCACCAAGTTGGGAAGACACAGTGGGTTCTCACGAGCCAACAGGAGCTGACTCCAGCGCACCACTGCGTGTAACTCTCCTTAGCACTTTCAGAAGATATGATTTGCAGGACTTCCCTGGCAGTCCAATAGTTAAACCCTTCGCTTCCACTGCAGTGGGCACCAGGCTCAATCCCTGATGGGGAACTATGATCCCACATGCTGCACAGTGCAGCCAAAAAGAAAAGACAGTATGAGTTCTGCCCGTTCTTAAATCATTAAGTTTAAACTATTCCCCAAACTTAAAAACAAGAAATCAAAATTAGCCCTAAAACTCAAACTCTGTAAATAACGGGGATAGAGGAAGAAATAAAGTAAAAAAAAAAAACACACACAAAAAAACCCCCACTTTTTTTCAAATTATTACTATGATAAACTAATTCTGTTTTGCCCATTCCCAAAGTCACCCAAGCAAGCATGGGTGCAGTGGGGATTCTCAAATTTTAGGCACCATCAGAACACCTGGAGGCTTTGTTAAATCAGATTGCTGGGCCCCCACTCCCAGAGTTTCTGACTGCCTGTCTAACAATATCCCAAGTGATCCAGATGCTGCTGGTCCTGCGACCACACAGACTTTGGAGCTGAAGAGCTGGTATGAATGCATGATCACAGAGTGACAACAGGCCTTCAATAAAATCACATACTGTCCCCAGTACCAGCTGCTCTAGTTAACTTTCAGGGCTCTTTTCAAGAACCGGATGAGATGGCTGTGTGAATGCCTTGGAAACATGAGCTACACAATTTATACAAGAGGTGAAATAATTCAATCTTCTTAAGCTGAAATACATTTGGAAACCCACTTCCAAACCGAAGGCTCTAATTTCTCAAAGGAATTCAGTGATTCCCTGTATGCTGAAATTAGAAAAAAAATATGGATTATAAACACAAGACATGTTGAGGATACAATTGGAAGAGGTTCTCCTTATGTGCTTCCCTCTGTCAAAAATAACTAACTAGCAAAAATTATTATATATAAGATAGGCTAAACAAGAAGGCCCTACTGTATAACACAGGGAACTGTTGTCAGTATCCTAAACATAATGGAAAAGAATATGAAAAAGAAGGTGTATATGTGTATCAATACAGAGAATCTTTCTGCTGTACAGCAGAAATTAACACACAATTGCAAATCAACTAGTGAAAGTCACTCAGTCATGTCTGACTCTTTGCGACCCCATGGACTATATACAGTCCATGGAATTCTCCAGGCCAGAATACTGGAGTGGATCGCCTTTCCCTTCTCCAGGGGATCTTCCCAACCCAGGGATCGAACCAGGGTCTCCTGTACTGCAGATGGATTCAATTAGATTCAACTAGGAAATCAACTAGACTTCAATACAATAAACTTTCAAAGTAACTAAATAAATAGCTGAATGAATAAATAAATAAATGCATTCATACATACATATGTATGTTCATAAATCTGAAAAAAACCATCCCAGGAGGTTTCATGCCTGCTCTCTATGGGAGTATGCTATTGACCTACCCCATTATATCACTCTCCTGCCCTTGAGAAATGAGTCACTAAATTGTTTGTATGATACACATTTGTATGATACCCCACACTGTCCAAGGTGCTTTTGCTGACATTGGCTCTATAAGTCATACTGGAAATGGCAGAAAAGGTTATCTTACTAAGCTCAAGAACAATCTGCATATAAAATGGTTGACTCTGAACTATAGATTACACTAGGGGCTCTTTGCTCCTTACACAGGAGAGCTGAGAGAGACCAGAAAGAGAGTTGAATTTCAAATATGTTTTGTGAGTGAGAAAAATAACAAAACCTGAGTAGGCAAACAGAAGGCAGCCCATATATTGATACTTTCTTTTATAGATGGCTAGACTGTTAGGCAAGTACTCCAGACTTGCTGCCTGCACCAATCTGTTTATTAGGCTCCAGCAGCCTGAAGGAACAGTTCAGTTCAGTTCAGTTGCTCAGTCGTGTCCAACTCTTTGTGACCCCATGAATCGCAGCATGCCAGACCTCCCTGTCCATCACCAACTCCCGGTGTCCACACAAACCCATGTCCATCAAGTTGACGATGCCATCCAACCACTTCATCCTGTGTTGTCCCCTTCTCCTCCTGCCCTCAATCTTTCCCAGCATCAGGGTCTTTTCAAATGAGTCAGCTCTTCACATCAGGTGGCCAAAGTGTTGGAGTTTCAGCTTCAACATCAGTCCTTCCAATGAACACCCAGGACTGATCTCCTTCAGGATGGACTGGTTGGATCTCCTTGCAGTTCAAGGGACTCTCAAGAGTCTTCTCCAACACCACAGTTCAAAAGCATCAATTCTTCAGGGCTCAGCCTTCTTTATAGTCCAACTCTCACATCCATACATGACTACTGGAAAAACCATAGCCTTGACTAGATGGACCTTTGTTGGCAAAGAAATGTCTCTGCTTTTTAATATGCTGTCTAGCTTGGTCATAACTTTTCTTCCAAGGAGTAAGCATCTTTTAATTTCATTGCTGCAATCGCCATCTGCAGTGATTTTGGAGCCCAGAAAAATAAAGTCAGCCACTGTTTCCCCCTCTATTTGCCATGAAGTGATGGGACCAGATGCCATCATCTTAGTTTTCTGAATGTTGAGCTTTAAGCCAACATTTTCACTCTCCTCTTTCACGTTCATCAAGAGGCTCTTTAGTTCTTCTTCGCTTTCTGCCATAAGGGTGGTGTCATCTGCGTATCTGAGGTTACTGATATTTCTCCTGGACAGAGGCTTCTTTTTTTTGGTTAAATAAGACATGACTTTTCTCAAGTCAGATCCTTGAGAAACACACTTGCTCATGACCAACAAAAATTGAGTAACTTTCTCCTGGGGCATTACCCCAGAGGAGGGATAGAGCCTTTGATAGAGGTTGCTTAAATGCTGTAGGTCACCTTGGTTCACTTCAGGCTCCCTAGAAGAGATGGACACAGGCAACCCTGAGGGACCTGGGGAGCTCACAGCACTAGCAGTGGGTCAGCATCTGCTGAATCAGAATTGAGCTAACACTCAGCTCTCACCTAAGGGGGCACTATGAATGCCTCTTTATGGCTCTTTAGCTTTAGTTTCCTTATCCTTGTAGCCACCTTCTGCTGCCTTCTGAAGATGATGAAACTGAGTCCCACAGGAGGGACATGATTTATCCAAAGGCACCCAGATAGTTAAATGCAGAAACAGAATTCAGGATCAGTGCTTTTTCATTTATGAATTTGCACTTAATGTTCATGCTCCTAGATCTCAACCTTCTCAGTTTCAAAACTCTTCAATTATTGGGCCCCAAAGAGGAGAGTGAAAAAGTTGGCTTAAAGGTCAACATTCAGAAAACTAAGATCATGGTATCCGGTCCCATCACTTAATGGCAAATAGATGGGGAAACAGTGGAAACAGTGGGTGACTTTATTTTTGGGGGCTCCAAAATCACTACAGATGGTGACTGCAGCCATGAAATTAAAAGACATTTACTCCTTGGAAGAAAAGTTATGACCAAGCTAGACAGCATATTAAAAAGTGGGACATTACTTTGCCAACAAAGGTCCGTTTTGTCAAGGCTATGGTTTTTCCAGTAGTCATGTATGGATGAGAACTGGACTATAAAGAAGGCTGAGCAGCAAAGAATTGATGCTTTTGAATTGTGGTGTTGGAGAACACTCTTGAGAGTCCCTTGGACTGCAAGGAGATCCAACCAGTCCATCCTAAAGGAGATCAGTCCTGGGTGTTCATTGGAAGGACTGATGTGGAAGCTGAAACTCCAACACTTTGGCCACCTGATGTGAAGAGCTGACTCATTTGAAAAGACCCTGATGCTGGGAGGGATTGGGGGTAGGAGGAGATAGGGATGACGACAGAGGGTGAGATGGTTGGATGGCATTACCGAGTCAATGGACATGAGTTTGGGTAAACTCCAGGAGTTGGTGATGGATTGGGAGGCCTGGTGTGCTGCAGTACATGGGGTCACAAAGAGTCAGACACAACTGAGCAACTGAACTGAATTGAACTTGGTGGAGAAAAGATTCCATGGATCATTTAAGTAAGTGGCAGCATCAAATTCTACTGCTGGGTAGGGAACACGGACACAAAAGGAAAAGTGAACACCTGAATATAATCAATCTGATTGAAGGGAACGTTCCAGGGCTCTATTGCTAGCTCTTGCAGAAACTACTTATCAATGAGATAAATGATGCTCCTTTTGATTGTGCAAATCAATTTGCATTAGAGCTTTATTCAATACAATGAATAAGGCATTGATTTACTAATTTATTCATTAATGATAAAGTTTCTGGCAAGACTAATCCCAGAATCTTTCAACCCTTCCTTCTTTTATGTTCAAACACTTCTGTTCATTTAAATTTCTCTATTATTTTTCTTTCTTCTCATTTTATTCCCTGTGAGATGAACCTAGACATTAAAGAGATTATCTTGACTATAGAAATGGGGAAATTGGAACACACAGGTGTTAGAGATTGCTTAATAAAGAGGAAGTTAGGACTCCATGCCACTCATCCATATCTTCCATTTAGCCAACTCTGTCAAATCTAAATAAGCAACACAGAGGCAGAATATCCTGCTGGTCAGGATAAGGTATTATTTACTTATTTGGCTGCACCATGTGGCATATGGGATCCTAATTCCCTGTCCAGGGATTGAACCCACACCCTCTGGACTAGAATCAGAGAGTCTCAACCACTGGACTGCCAAGGATGCCCTCAGGATAAGTTACTATTCTTATTATGTAGAACCATACTGCCTAAATCTTGTTTATTTATAAAGGAATTTACCTGTAAGTAATATCAAAGATTTCATTTTTGTTTGTGAGCAAAACTCCTAAAGGACATTCATAAAACAGAAAAGACACAGAGCAAATGGGCAGAAAGAAGTACTCATTTTTAGTAAGATGTATAAAAAGTCTTTCCTGCAGGCCTCGGTCTATATATCTATGAAACTGGCACAATAATTATGTTTTTCACAGGACTCAAGAGTCTGGAAAACTAAAATAGTTCAGAAGGTGATTTACATCACCTTGTCTTTAGCACATTGTGCAGACATAATTGAAACAAAACTGAAGAGGGCAGCTAATATTTACTGGGCATTGTAAGTGCCAGGTACATATTATAGCCGCCAGCCCTATGAAGTAGGAACTATTTTTATTCTCATATAGATGAGGAAGCTGAAGCAGTGAGAGGTGAGGTAAACTTGTCCAAAGTTGCCAAGCCTAGTAGCCTAGTTCTTCCATTGGAGACGCCATGCTTATGGGCATAGGAGAGGCTTCCTTTGTTTCTCTAAGAGGTGGTTTTGTGGTTTGCACAGGGCTAAAGCGGAAGACCCTGATGCTGGGAGGGATTGGGGCAGGAGGAGAAGGGGACGACAGAGGATGAGATGGCTGGATGGCATCACCAACTTGATGGACATGGGTTTGGGTAAACTCTGGGAGTTGGTGATGGACAGGGGGCCTGGCGTGCTGCGATTCATGGGGTCGCAGAGTCGGACACGACTGAGTGACTGAACTGAACTGAACGCGGACATACCGTTCTGAAATCCTCTTCGAACTTGAAAGCCCCGCCTCCCGTGGCACAGAGCGTGGTGTGCAGGCTGGAGAAGTTCTTCTCGCTGCCCATCTGGATGAACTTGTGCATTGCACAGCTGGGGAAGCGGATGAAGTGCAGGTTCCCCTTCCGCCCACACATGGTCAAGTTTTTCAGTTCCAGGTGGACGTCTCGGATCCCGGTTTTCCCATAAGCTGTGTTAGAAGTCAAATACTTCCTGATGCTCTTTAGGTTCTCCACCTCCTCCTGCTCTTCTTCAGCTGTAATATCCTTCGGCTCAAAGTAGACCAATTTAACCAGCGTCCCACCGATATCCATGCCGAACCACGGGAACGCTAGGGGACAGAAAGAGTGACCATGAATTCTGTACATTCAAGAAACAGTCAATAATGAAACGCAGTGGTGTCGCATATGTATGTGCATTTACCATTAAATTTACCAGAATTCTACTCTAGGTGCCTAAAAGAAGAGACAGGCGAGGTGAAATACCCTCTTTAAAATGGTGCCCGTGATTCTGCTTTCATCCCACTCAAGAGTTGGACTCAGAATTGACTATGAGATAAGAATAGGATTCTCTAAGGCAGTCAATGGCCGCTTGCTTCTCAGGGCTCCAGAATGTCACCAAATGGAGTGCAATTTCAATACTTAGAGATACATATTTTGCATACACTCTGGCTCCCAAAAGCTATTTTATCAGAATTTCAGGGAAAGAAACAATGATCTGACACCAGAGGAAATGCTGCTATGCTATCTGTATGTACCAAGAGATGGTATGTTGACCCCTAAGCCTCATGCTCTCTTCCCAGAGCACTCTTGGATGATAATTATCACAGTATACAATTTTTGCCTTCACGAGCTGACTTTTATACAATGTGACTCCACTGCTTCACTCAACAGAATAAACAGGAAGGAGAAAGGAGAGACAGTGGGTTATAAGAGCTGAGGGGCAGACATGATGATTCCGATGGCAACAGGCCTCTCAAAAGAACAGATCGAATTACAACTCATTCCTTTCTTTTCTAAGGAAGAGATTCTCTCTCCATCTCCAGGTGCCCACCCAGAAGTCCTCACCTCAGCCCCGTGTCTCCTCCCCCATCGATTCTGATTTAATTCTTGGGGAGGACCTAGGCATGAGTATTTTTTTAAGTTCCCCAGATGTTCCAGTTTGCAGGCTTGCAAACTGCTGAACTACAAGAACCATGACCACCGATGGTCAAGCCTACAAATACCAGGTATACAACACAGAGGCATGTTTTGTGTAATATTTTAATACATAAATATATGTTTATATTTAATAAAATGCTGGAGAGGCTTACCTATGACAAAATGAATTTCCATAGTAATTATTTTTATTGTTATTGTGAGGAAAGGGCTGAGCTCCCTGAACAGGCTGAGTTTATTTAGAGGCAACCTGGAAAATTAATACTGGACTGTTGAATGCTTTGTAGTAAGCACAGGGCAAACCCAAATGGGAATCTGAAATTTGGAGATCCCTTTTCATCTTCCTCAGTAGACTGTATGGGCTAAATCTGAATCTTACAGTAAAAGTGAGTTTACATTCTAAATCAACTATACTGAGATCTCGGAGAAGGCAACGGCACCCCACTCCAGTACTCTTGCCTGGAAAATCCCATGGACGGAGGAGCCTGGTAGGCTGAAGTCCATGGGGTCGCACAGAGTCAGACACGACTGAGCGACTTCACTTTCACGCATTGGAGAAGGAAATGGCAACCCACTCCAGTGTTCTTGCCTGGAGAATCCCAGGGATGGGGGAGCCTGGTGGGTTGCCGTCTATGGGGTTGCACAGAGTCGGACACGACTGAAGCGACTTAGCAGCAGCAGCATACTCAGATCTAAACTAAAAACACCAAAACTGAGTTTAAAGACTCAAGAAGTTAAAGTGGCTTCTTTCAAAAAGCTTATTTCATTCAGCCCTAGACAACAGCCACTTGAGCCCTGGTCAAATTGTGCACATTATGCCTAGAGATTACACGGCCAGCAACAGAACTAGGACTTAGAGGAAGTCTTCTTTCTAGGCAGCCCCACTATTTAGCCCTCTCCATCAGTACACTGGGAAGGGAGGAGGAAGGAGTACATAGGAGGAAGCCATTCCTGCCTAGAATCTTCTCTCCTGTGCTTGCCTGTTGTCATTTGAGTTCTGATCCAAGCCAGCTCCTCCACACTTGGTAAGCAGTAACTCTAATGGTAAATCCCAAACTCCCTAGAAGATTGAGAATAGCAGGGACTTCCCTGGTTGGTTCAGTGGCTAAGACTGTGCTCCCAATGCAGGGGGCCCGGGTTCAATCCCAGTTCGGGGAACTAGATCCCATATGCTGCAACTAAGAGTTCTCATATGCCATAACTAAAGATCCTGTGTGCCTCAGTGAAGGTCAAAGATCCCTCATGCCACAGCTAAGACCTGGTGCAGCTATATAAATATTTTTTTTTTTTCTCAAAAACATATTAAGAGAAGCAAATTCTGGTAACAAGACTGTTAACAAATGTCCTCTTATCTTTGCAGAAGTTTGCAAAGCAAATCCCACACAGCTCAGTGTAGACTGGGAAGCTTGCCTATCCTAGCAGGAGAGAGCAGAAACCTGGGAACCATTCATCCCTAGCTCACAGATGATGTTCTTGGTCCATTCTCGAAAAATCACTGTCAGCACGGCCCACAGTGTGCATGCATGAGTGCTCAGTCACTTCGGTTGTGTCCAACTCTTTGCGATCCCAGGGACTGCAGCCCACCAGGCTCCTCTGTCCATGGGATTCTCCAGGCAAGAATACTGGAGTGGGTTGCCATTCCCTCCTCCAGGAGACCTTCCCGACCCAGGATTGAACCCATGTCTCTTACGTCTACCTGCACTGGCACAAGGGTTCTTTACCACTAGCGCCACCTGGGAAGCCCAACCCACAGTGTAATAGGTTGAGTCCCAGTTCAGGATTTTGAACAACTGCTTCTCAGAAGCAGCAGCCAGTAACTAGCTCACACTAACTTCCTTCACCTCTCTGGATCACAATTTCCTTATCTGCGAAAGGAGTGGACTGTGTAAGAATGGCCTCTAGCCCCCTCCCTCCCATAAACTTCCCAAGGATTTTTTTTTTTTTTTTTAAGAAACACATATACAAAAATCACAACCAGCCACAATCAAATAGGCCAACCAGAGCCCTAGTTTTAAACCCCACTGAAATATACTGTAGTATGTCAACAGTGTCCAGTTATGCAATCGAGGTTGCAGGTATAATCCATTCTTGTCCACGTAGGAAAGACACCTACTACTGAATAGGATGGGAGAAGTGTATTCTGGAACACTGCTAAGGATAACCATTTTTGACAGACTCTGCCAACATCTATTAAAAGCACACATACATTTTAAAATGCAGTTAATTCCTCTCTCGGACCATATTTTTTAAAGGACTAGTATTTGAGGATGGGTATAAAGAAGTTTACTGCACCCCTTCTTGTTGACTAGTCACCAAGTCATGTCCAGCTCTTTCACAACCCCATGGGCTGAACCTAGCAAGGCTCCTCTGTCCATGGGATTCTGCAGGCAAGAATACTGGAGTGGATTGCCATTTCCTTCTGCAGGAGATCTTGCTGACCTGGAGATCAAACCCATGTCTCCTGCACTGCAGGCAGATTCTTTAACACTGAGCTACCTGGGAAGCCCACTGCATCCCTTACAGTGGCCAAATGTAAGAAAAACAAAAAAGCAAGATCAAAACAAATTGGAAGCAACATACATGCCCTTTAACAGAGAAACTTCAATAAAGCATGACTTTCCAAACCATGGGATATTAGGCAGACATTAGAAAGAATGAATGAGATCTATACTAGAGATACCCCCAATCTTCTACAGATGAGAAAAACAAGAGATACCTAGCAGTGTAAATAACTTATTAACTCCATCTGGTTTGGAAAAAAAAAAAAACGAAGGGAGAAAGGAAAAGAGGAAGGAGGAACGAAGGACAGTGGGCAGGCAGGTGGAAGGCAGACCCCAAGTGTTTATGATTATATGAGCCCACAGGAAGGTAGAGAAGGCCACCCCTTCGGGTTGTTTATATTGTCGGAGGATGGTGGGATAAGTAGATTGTATAGGTAGAGGCTAGAAGTCAGAGAAAAGCATGAGAAAATTCTATACTTAGAAATTTCAGTACGTGAAGAAGTAAAATAAGAATTCAGTGATAATGGAAAATAAGACAGCTTAGTGCAGAATGGACAGAACAAGTTGTATGTAACCCAGAAAAGCCCCTGTGGCCTGTATATGGTTGGCTGTTGTTAATTTAAGTACAGGCAACTGAAAAGAGGTCTCCCTTTTTAAAATGTGTCTAGGGACAGCTAAGCATTTTATAAATTATTTATAATTCCAGTTTCTTCTTCCTGCGTCACCTCCTCCATTTCAAAGCTTTTGTTAGCAGCTCAGCAAAACAGTGGGGGAAAGTGTAGAGTTTTGAAAATTCAGTTAAATGGCATATGAGCAGTTTGGGTTAAGGTAAAAGGGAATAAGGATTGGAAAACTATAGTTTAAATGGCAATATAAATTGCTTTCACTTACTGTATTCATTCCTTACCTTCATAAAAAATTAAATGCCCTTCTATTTACATTTTAATGCTTTTATAGGACACTATATTTTAAATGTTCAGTTTTATTTATCTTCCTGATATCAAGGGCTACCTAAATGATAGTTCCCATATACAAGCTGTGGTTGGAGACAGAAGAGAAAGGGAAAAAAGAAATCCGAATGCAGCCACCATCCATGACTCATGTTTTCTTTAATCCAGGGTATGCAGATGTTTTGATAAATTTAGCTGAACCACTGATAAGAATCTCTTCTGTGTTTGCCAGAAGTGATGCTCCTTCTAGATACAGAATATCTGCACTCACTCTTTACTCTTCCCTTTTAAACCCAGATGCTTTTTTTTTTTTTTAGTTCAGAAGCCTCTAGATCAAGAGGACCCACATCTAGAGTTGATGTTGAAATAACTTTGTTTCACCTCCTAATTTAGTGCCAACTGTGCATCACCTAGGCTCTTTGACTGGGTGGGACTGTGGGGTTCTCTCCTTTGGGGAGGAGATGAGTATTTCACGTGGAGGAAGGAGAGTGAGCCAAATACCTGGGAACCAGAAGCACACCTTGTGGTGGTCACTGGTGCTGCTGGCCCCTTCCCTCCTGGACTGAGTTTCTTTCCCCACTCTTTGTTAATAGATTGTCAAGCAAACTAATAAATAGGTGGGAAAGAAGTTTGAGGATTGTGTAATCAACAGAAAAGAGACTTTTCAAGTACTTTGGAAGATATTTTTATACTATGTGAGTACCGATTATGCTCAAGTTGCCTAGGGACTTCTGCAAGTTAAAAACACCACCAATAACAACTTTAATTTAGATCCAAGTATGTAATACAAACTGTATTTCTTTACAAATTTCCTCAGTGCTAGCCACCCCCTCACTGTGTCTCAATTTGACTGACAGCATAATGAAATTCTCTGCTAATGTATTCACGGAAGCATTGAACTTTAAGAGGTGGAAGGGATCTTTGGTCAAATTCAACACTTTGTTTACAGATAACAAAATCGAGGTTTGGAAAGATCAAGGGATTACCCAAGGTTGATCACAGTAGGTAACAGAAACTATTTTCAGTTTCATGAGCCCACATATTCCCCATTTCGCTAGGCTGGTCTGAGTTGAGTTGTCAGTCACAGACAGAATGATTGTAGGCAGGTTTTTCTCGAGCCATTTACTAACCTGTAAGATGAAGTAGACTAACTAACTAACTAACAGAACTAAGGTTCTGTTAAATTCTTACATTTCATCATCCCAATTACACATATACAAAGTCCTCCAAAAGCATAGCTTTAACAGCATAAAATATAAGAGTTGAAAACCTAAGAACTATTTAAGGACCTGGAAGAAAATGGTAAATGTAAAATTTAATAAAAGGGTTTCCATAACATTGTGAAGAAACCCATAATTATTGTACACAGAGCAGTCTGCTAAACATTAAATACTCTACGCAAAGAAACTTGAGTCATGGTTTCTTTTAAATTAATGCATACCAGATTTCTTGAAATTTTAGTCACACTGCAACCCACTCCAGTATTCTTGCCTAGAGAATCCCCATGGACAGAGGAACCTGGCAAGCTACAGTCCATGGGGTTGCAAAGAGTCGGACATGACTGAGCGACTAAGCACAGCACAGCACAGCACAAAGGTATCAGAACACAAGCACTTCCAGAGTAGGAATGGGAATATAAATGGTTGGAATCCTTCCTCTGGGCTATTTGGAAATATATACTAAAAAGCACCAGATTCCTATGCCCTTTGATACACTGGTTCCGCTTTACCCTATAGAAATAGTTATGCATGCATTCAAAAATTTATCTTAAAAATCATTGTTTTACTACTACTACTGAGGAAATGAATTTCATGTCCAAAAATAAAAGGTTGGTTATAGACAATTATCCATTAATACAAAGGAACAATATATCACCATCAAAATAATTTTGTAAGATAGCAATTAATGCGGAGAAGGCAATGGCACCCCACTCCAGTACTCCTGCCTGGAAAATCCCATGGATGGAGGAGCCTGGAAGGCTGCAGTCCATGGAGTCGCTGAGGGTCGGGCATGACTGAGCGACTTCACTTTCCCTTTTCACTTTCATGCATTGGAGAAGGAAACGGCAACCCACTCCAGTGTTCTTGCCTGGAGAATCCCAGGGACGGGGGAGCCTGGTGCGCTGCAACCCATGGGGTCGCACAGAGTCGGACACGACTAAAGTGACTTAGCAGTAGCAGCAGCAGCAATTAATGACATGAGGAGAATGTTCATTATATATTATTAGGTGAAAAGTGCGGGTGGTTAGTGGTACATTTTGTATGATTACAGTTTTGTGTAAAAATTAAACAGTTACTTGTTCCCAGAAAACAAGACTAGAAACTTCAGGCCAAAATGTTAACAGGCATTATGGATAGTGTGTGCTAAGTCACTTCAGTCCTTTCCAACTCTGCAACCCTATGGACCACAGCCCACCAGGCTCCTCTGTCTGAATACTGGAGTGGGTTGCTGTGCCCTCCTCCAGGGGATCTTCCTGACCCAGGGATCAAATCCACATCTCTCATGCCTACCTGCACTGGCAGGCAGGTTCTTTACCACTAGCACCATGTGGGAAGCCCATTAGAGTGGGCTTATGGTTTTTTTCTTCTGGCTTTGCTGATAGGATGTTTTTCAATTTTTACAATCAATATGTTTAATCTTCATAAGCAGAGTTATTTTATAATTCTCAATCAAAAACTTCTCTGTAATGATGCAAAAGCTAAAAAAAAATGTTTTAATTTCACCTCAATGAACAGAGAGCAGGTCTGTGGTCTTGCTCATGAAAAAGTGTGCCTTCATTTCCTCATCTCAACAATTTGGGTTACTCATCTCAACAATTGCTTTCTCAAGCAATATTCTGCTCATGTCAAGCCTGTTACCAAAATCTAAGATAGCACTATAAAGAGCGTGTGATATATATATACACACACAATGGAATACTACTCAGTCAAAATAAAAGAATTAAATGTTGCTATTTGCCACAACATGGATGGACTTGGAAGGTATTCTGCTTAGTGAAATAACTAAACCAGAGAAAGACAAATACTGTATGCTATCCCTTATATAGGGAATCTAAAAAATAAAACAAAGTAGTAAATATAACGAAAAAGAAACAGACTCACAGATATAGAGCACAAACTAGTGGTTACCAGTGGGGAGAGAGGGGCAAGAAAGGGGTAGGAGAGTAGAGGTACAAACCATTAGGTACAGTAAGTTGCAAGGACATACTGTACAACACAGGGAATATAACCAATATTTTGTAGTAACTATAAAAAGGAATGATGCTAAAGCTGAAACTCCAGTACTTTGGCCACCTCATGCGAAGAGTTGACTCATTGGAAAAGACTCTGATGCTGGGAGGGATTGGAGGCAGGAGGAAAAGGGGACGACAGAGGATGAGATGGCTGGATGGCATCACCGACTCGATGGACGTGAGTTTGAGTGAACTCTGGGAGTTGGTGATGGACAGGGAGGCCTGGCGTGCTGCGATTCATGGGGTCACAAACAGTCGGACATGACAGAGCGACTGATCTGATCTGATCTGATCTGATAAATGGACTATAACCTTTAAAATTTGTGAATCACTATATTGTACACCTTTAACTTACATAATATTGTACAGCAACTATATTTCAATTTAAAAGGTTGGAAAAAAAAAAAAAAGAGGGACTTCCTTGGCTGTCCAGTGGCTAAGACTTCACATTCCAACACAGGGTGTGCAGGTTCCTTCCCTGGTTGGGGAGCTAAAATCCCACGTAACTTGCAGTCAAAAAACCAAAACATAAACAACAGCAGCAATAGTGTAACAAAATCAATAAAGACTTTAAAAATGGTCCACATTAAAAAAAAAAAAACAAAAAAACATTTAAAAAAAGAAAAGGAATGACAGGGGAAGCCTGACACTCAAGAGCAGAGTTGTTTAGCTAGTTAGATGCTTGACATCACCAGGGCTCTTTCAGGCAGGAAGGGACCTGATTTCCCTCACTGTTGGCAAGGCACACCCTTGACAGCCTGAATGTTAAACTTGGAATTCAGAACACACTTAAGAAAGCACAGGGATGTTTGTGGGAATGGATCACCATGGCAAAGGGCCCACGTCGCTGTGTGATAATAGCCCTTCTTCTACTGACAAGCCTCAGATGCCCATCAATTTTCTCCCTCTCCCAGACAGGTGGGAAAGAACCAAAAGGCCGATCATATTCTCATATGCAAAAGGGGAACAGAATAGTGAGAACAGTCCTTTCAGAGAATAATCCTTTCAGAACTCCCAAGGCAAGTAGAAGTATTACCACAAGTCACCAGAACTAACTTCTGGATTTCACCACCTCTGCCATACAGGCTCCAGTTAACTGTTAGGCACCAAAGGTTCCATGCCTACCATATTTTAAACAATCACAAAAAAATCAGAAGAAAATATGAATTTTCATGTCAAAGGAAATGCTGTCATACATAACAACACATCCAACTTTACAGCAACAGTCGTAAAAGGCCTTTTTTTTTTAAATGGAGCAAGAGGCCCATAAAGTCAAGAGTGCCTGAGATCCATGAGAGTGAGACTCTGTTTATATTCTGCTCTGTGCCAACCCCAGGTTAGAAGTGACGTGAAACCCAATCAGGGTCTACTTTGCATGTGCAATTTGAACCGCAGCTCTGTGATTTTCTTACAACTGTATTTCCCGAAAGCAACTCCCATTTTAGTATTTTATGCAACTAAATTTTAAAGTCAAATGTTTCAATTATCTTTAGTTTTAAAAACTGATTGTGTAGGGACTTTCCTAGTGGTTCAGTGGCTGGGACTCTCCTCTCCCACAGCAGGGGGCTTGGATTCGATCCCTGGTTGGGGAGCTAGACTAAATATCCTGCATGCGAAGATCAAAGATGCAGGGGGCTGCAACTATGATCTGGTGCAGCCAGATAAATAAAGAAAGAAAAATAAATATTAAAAAAAACCCAAACAACAACAACAAAAACCTTGACTGCCATCAACAACATTTCTCAAATTTGCCTCATCATAAAAAACATCCAAGGCACTTGTTAAAAATACAGACTCCTAGGCCTTTGCCTGGAGAGTCCAGAGCAGGGGGACTAGAGACAATGTTTTCAAGGAGGGGCCCCTGGAATTCTCATGGGTCAAGTTCAAAACCAGAGTTCTAGCTGAACTAATGCTCTTGAACGCTCGTAAGTACTGGACCACAATTTGAAAGTGAGAGTCAGAGTCTGAATGAGCTGTCTTTGCTCATAACTGCCAGGGAGCTCAGGCTGCCAACTGAGGCCAATGCATGGTAATGACCCGGCTGACGTCCCCATTCCCAGAGGGACTTGGAAACATCTTATCGCTTGCTAATGAAATTATTTCTGGACAATTTATAACACCAGTGCTGCGGGTGATTTTCACATTTTAAAGACAGCTTCTCAAGTTTCCAGTTATCATTCAACCAGGACTGAACCCAACCGACATGGGTCTAGAAATGATACACATATAATTAAATTTCATCATGTGCTCCTCTCTCCCAATGACTTTTAAAGGTAACCAGCCATTCTTCCATAAAGAAGTAAGCTCTGGCAACAGCACTCATGTATTTAGGTCAGGCAGGCAGATATTCTCTGATTTGCAACCCACGGCACAGACAACCCCATGAAATCAGAACAAACAGGTATACTGACATGAAAGTCATGTCTCTCTCTCTTTTTTTTTAAGTTAAGATTTGGGAGGGGAAAAAAAGGTCTTGCAGGGCCCCACTGTGGTGGCACCAGTAAGTGTATTCTTAGCCTGGATCTGGGCCAGGAGGAATCGGGGCCAAGTTGGAGCCAGACATGCTGCTGCTGCTAAGTTGCTTCAGTCGTGTCCGACTCTGTGTGACCCCATAGACGGAAGCCCACCAGGCTCCCCCGTCCCGGGATTCTCTAGGCAAGAACACTGGAGTGGGTTGCCATTTCCTTCTCCAATGCATGAAAGTGGAAAGTGAAAGTGAAGTCGCTCAGTTGTGTCTGACTCTGTGTGACCCCATGGATTGCAGCCCACCAGGCTCCCCCATCCCTGGGATTCTCCAGGCAAGAACACTGGAGTGGGTTGCCATTTCCTTTTCCAATGCATGAAAGTGGAAAGTGAAAGTGAAGTCACTCAGTCCTATCTGACTCTTAGTGACCCCATGGACTGCAGCCCACCAGGCTCCTCCGTCCATGGGATTTTCCAGGCAAGAGTACTGGAGTGGGGTGCCACTGCCTTCTCTGGGAGCCAGACATGACGGGACCCAAAATGTCAAACCCCTGAGGCTAAAACAAACTTTTCCTCGAGTCTCTTCCATGAGTTGCTGACAGGCTCAGTGAGGTGCAATCTCTTTCCAAGGTCCTGGAATCTCTCTCTCCATTCCACCTTCTTACAAGAAGTTAGAACAGTGAGGGCGGTCATTGCAGTGTCCATTGAACTCATCTTCTCGCCCTCACGCCTGAAGTCCAGCCCTGCTTTCCTGCAACAGGTCTTAAGGAGGAGAAATGAAAGGCAGATGAAATTTGTTTCCTATTCCCTTGCAATATTCTCAGGCTGAGTGTGTGTGTGTGTGTGTGTGTGTGTTGGGGTGGTGTGTGTGTGTGTGTGCATGTTCAATTGTGTCCTACTCTTTGGGACCCCATGGACTGTAGCCTATCAGGCTCCTCTGCCCATGGAGTTTACCAGGTGAGAATACTGGAGTGGATTGCCATTTCCTCCTCCAGATGATCTTCCTGATGCAAGGATCAAAACCGAGTCTCCTGCCTTGGTAGGAAACATTCTTTACCACGGCACCACCTGGGGTGGCAAGAGATGTATACAATTACAGATCTTCCATGTGGTCTTCACCTTTAGTTACACCACTCGACTCATCAGAAATGGCTTTGCTGGTGCTCAGCAGTAAAGAATCCACCTGCAAGGCAGGAGACATGGACTTGATCCCTGGGTTGGGAAGATCCCCTGGAGAAGGAAATGGTAACACACTCCAGTATTCTTGCCTGGAGAATTCCATGGACAGAGGAGACTGATGAGCAACAGTCCATGGGGTCACAGTCAGACATGACTTAGTGACTAAACAACAACAATTCATCAGAAATATAGTCCATGAATTAAAAAGATGCCACAGTTTTGACCATGCAGAGATGTGCCAAGGGGACCTGAAGGCAGTGCACCTGTATGACTGTCTCCAGTGTGATCGTTTCAGCCACCAGAGCTGATCCCAGCATCCACTTAAGAATGGTTCTTCCAACTTCCTAATACCCTGCACTGAAGCTCAAGATGGTAATCTCATTACCTCCTTAAACAAATCCCAGTTTAAATCTCCAAGAGGTTTAGCTTTGTGTCTTGACAAGCCACCAGAGCATGCTTACTTACTCTAGGGACGCTATTGACAATTTAATACCAGGGGGTGCTTAATTAAAGAGGCTTTGGGGAGAACGGCATTGCTAGGTGGCACTGCAGAGAACAACGGGGCTACCAGAAATGAGCTTTGTTCATTAATTTTAGCTGTGAAAGCCTGGCAAACCTTTCAGGTCTAGCTGGGTGGGGACTGAGAAAAGATGTGCTAACTGCGCATGTGGCGATACAAGCTGAAATCGAGGAGGTCACAAGGACCCTCCTTCAATGATCTAAGACCAAGTTATATGCTTATGGGGCCACTGATTCAGTGAACAGATACTTTGTTCTATAGACTGGGAGGTTCTATGGTGGAGTCAGGATGCAGCAATGAACCCGGTCTCCTGGCATTTACATTCTCCTCTGCAAGGACTGATCATTAATCAAGAAGTCTGGAAAGAAGAAGTGAAAATTCTGCTATGAGTGAAATTCACATTGTCCTTGTACCAGACATTACTTAATTAAAACAATCCTTTAATATTTACAAAGGGCAGCAGTTCTGTGCAGGGTTCTCTTTTGAGCACAGTAAAGTTTGACACTTCCCAGACATTCAGGAACCTTCTAATTCAACTGCAGATAAAGTTTGAACCTACTAAATGTTTCAAAATCACAGGATGCTAGTGTTGGAGGGATGTAAGGGCACTTTTTTAGGGAAATGCACATCAAAACCACAATGAGGTATTTCCTAAAACCCACTAGGATGGTTATAATTTAAAAAATGGAAAATAACAAGTGTTGATGGGGATATGGAGTAACTGGAACCCTCCTACATCGATGGTCAGAATATAAAACAGTGCAGTCACTTTGGAAAATAGTCTGGCAGTTTTGCAAGAGGTTATTAGACATAAGCTTGTCTATAATCTAGCAATTGCAGTCTTGGGTATATACCCAAGAGAAATGAAAGCATATGCCCACACAAAAATTTGTATGTAAATGATCAGAGCAGTATTACATATAATAGTCAAAAAGTGGAAACAACAGAAATGTACATCAATTGATGAATAACACAGGACATGTCCATACAATGAAATATCATTTGGCAATAAAAAGGAAGGAAATACTGATACATACTAACACACAAGTGAAGTTTGAAAACACTATGCTAATTGAAAAGAGCCAATCGCAAAAGACCAGATATATGATTCCATATACATGAAACACCCACAATAGGCAAGTCTATAGAGACAAACGGAGAAGGCAACGGCACCCCACTCCAGTACTCTTGCCTGGAAAATCCCATGGACGGAGGAGCCTGGTGGGCTGCAGGCCATGGGGTCGCTAAGAGTCGGACACGACTGAGCAACTTCACTTTCACTTTTCACTTTCATGCATTGGAGAAGGACATGGCAACCCACTCCAGTGTTCTTGCCTGGAGAATCCCAGGGACGGGGGAGCCTGATGGGCTGCCGTCTATGGGGTCGCACAGAATCAGACACGACTGAAGCGACTTAGCAGCAGCAGAAGCAGGACTAGGAGTTGTGGGAGAAAAGGGGAGTGATTGCTAATCAGGTTTTTTTGGGGGGTGATGATGTAGTCTAAATTGTGTTAATGGTTTCACTGTGAATATGCTGAAAACCACTGAACTGGGCACTTTCAATGGGTGAATTGTATGTGTGTATGTCTCAATAAAGCAGATTTCATAACATATATGAAGCTCTGACCCAATCCATGCATTTTACCAATGACTTTTAAGATATAAATGCCAAATTATAAATAGTTTTTGAAGGAAATCTTTCTAAAATGCATGACTCACTTCTCATATTCTTAAAGAAACATGAATAAAGTCTTAGCTCTTTTGATGACTCAGGGTCATGTGAGAATCAATTAGTGTACCCACTATATACTGATGCCCTCAAGTACCACATAAACCTGTGCTTCCCTGGCTGCTACGGTTTGAGTATTCATCTGTCTCTGTTATAGCTTTCTATGTCTTTCTTTTCAGCTAATGCTGTTAATTTCTTGGCTGCTGTTGGTGTACTGTAATGTCTATCCCTAACCTGCTATGTATGATTGCAGAGAAACCAGAAGATCAAGTCTGTTAAAGCTGTGACTTGGGTGAAAGTAAATAGACTCGAGAGAGTCCAGGAAGTACTCCAAGTGCAAAATGCACGAGCATCTCCAACTTGATCTACTTTTCAACACTGATTTTTGGCAGCTCAGAAGGGTTTGTTTCCTTCCAGATTCTCAGCTGCCTTCTGGGTTATGGCTGCCAAGATGCCAGAAGTGATGATCGCTGTGATCAGCAGGAACAGCCAGATGTAATATATAATTGGGAAAAGAGAGTCAAATTTCACAGATATATGAGTATTCAAAATATTTTGTCTGGTGCCACTTAGTTTGGGGGCATGGTGCCCTTCTCTATCACTAAGGTGAGACTGTCAAACTCTTGAGCATGGGAGCTTTTTTTTTTTTAAACATCTTAACTGTGGATCTCAAATATGAAAGAGGTAAAAACAGTATCTTACTTAAGTTGGTTTATTTTACAAAACATATCACGTATTTAACATTAAGTTAACTAATAAGAACGATGCTGTTTTGATGAACATAAAGACCGGAAAACTGTCATTTATGGATGACAGGCGCAGCGTCAGGAACCTCAGCACAGTTTATCTTTGTACTTTCTTTGGATTACACAATATGGAGACAAATTTGAGTCACAGACAGTAGGCGTAAATCCTATCTGGTTTTGCAGCAGTTTTCCCTACAATCTCAGAGATTTCGTGAATCAAAACTGATGCAGTAGCTTGAAAAGATTTACTGGAAATGTATCACAAAAAGCTGAATAGTAAAATATCTAACAGCTCCTCAGTTTACTTGTAGTAAACATTAAAAAAAAAACAAAACAAAAAGCCTCTAAATCTTATACATGCTAAAACTCGACGACGACATAATCAGGACACAACAGGTTATCCATTTACTTGTGAGAGCATTTGCCAACCAAATATGCCTAAGCCTTGCCCCAAATTTAATGGAGGGTGGTAAACGTGTGCTTAAGTACTAGCTTATGCAAGTTTATCTGGATGTGTGGGCATAGACACACAGGCCAAATTTCAAAAAATACTTCAGGGCTGCACACATGCCAATCAAAGGTCTCTTTTTAGAAGTTCTGGAGAAGTTTATTCCAGGGTCTATAAAAAATGCAGCAGCATTGTAACAACTAGTGTTAAGGGCATACTATGTGCCAGGCGCTGTGCCAGGAGCTTCACAGGCAATATTTAATTGTCATAACCGAACGAGGTACGCACTGTTATTATGCTCAATTTACAGATGACAAAACTGAGGCGCAGAGAGGTTAATGAACCCACCCAGACATTAGTTAAGTGATCTCCAGCTTTTTAATTACAGCTTTTAAATAAATAATTTTTTTTTAAATTGAAGTATAGTTGATTGTAGAATGTTGTGTTAGTTTCAGGTATACAGGTGTTTACACACACACACACACACACACACACACACACACACACATCCTTTATTTATTTTTGGCCATGCCACACAGTATGTGGAATCTTAGTTCCCTGACCAAGGCTTGAATCCGTGCTCCCTGCATTGGAAGCACAGTCTTAACCACATGACTGCAGTTATATCAATAAGAACTCACTGATGTTTAACTGATTTGATCCCTAGGAATGTTTGACAAACAAGAGTGATACTAGACAGATTCAGGATCTTTTTTTTCTCTTTTGTGGTTAACCTGAAATACAGGGTCATCGGTGGAGAGATTGCCTGGAATCACAAATATCTCACAAGTTTCAGCAATGTCCCTCTTGGCTCAACCCTGAATCTAGCACCTCCAGATTGCCAGGCCCGAGCCCAGACCTACATCCTACTTGTCTTTCTTTATCTCCAGTGTGAGTGCTAGCTTGCCTGTTCCCAGCCTACTGACTTCAGAAGAAAGGAGGGGAGAATTCTTGTAAGACTGTTCCTAACCTCTCAATGAGGGCTTCCCTAGTGGTTCAGTGGTGAAGAATCTACCCGCCAATGCAGGATGCACAAGGTCAATCCCTGGGTTGGGAGGATCCTCTGGAGAAGGAAATGACAACCCACTCCAGCATTCTTTCCTGGGAAATCCCATGGACAGAGGAGCCTGACAGGCTACAGACCATGGGGTGGCAGAGTCAGACACAACGGAGCAACTAAACAACAAGAAACCTCTCAAGCTCAAGACAAAAACTACATAGGAGATACCAGATGCTTCCATCTCAGTGATTTTGGAGTGACCCCAAAGCATCTGTTTTGGGGCACAGGACTATTTCATCCCAAGAAAGGTTTAAAAATCTCAGACCATGAAGAAATGGTTAAAAATTAATGATATTATGGAAATAGTACTTTAAGCATAAAAGCTATCTACAAATTCTTATAGAAAAAAAAATTAATGATAAACAAATAATAAAAGGTACTGCCCCCCGCCCCCCCCCCCACCGCAAAAAAGAAAAGGAATCCTTCAGGGCAACACGATATCAGATTTTCAGCTATCAACAAATAGGATGCAACAATTTTAACCATGGTTAGATAACTGAATTTATTCATCTCATCGTGCATCATAAAATACTATTTTCTCAATTGGATATAATACATTGTTAATGTTTTTAGCAAATAACAGATTATGCCTATTTTTTTAAAGCATTCTTATCCTTTAAACATATATATGAAAATATCTACCACTGAAATGATACGATATCTGAGATTTGCTTTCAATATCATCCAGTTTGGGAGGGGAAGATTTGCATGTAATAGCCTAAATAAAATAAGATTGGACATGAGTTGATAACTGAGTTGAGTGATGAGTACTTAGTAGTTAGTTATACCATATACTCTGCTGATGCTGCGTCGCTTCAGTCGTGTCCGACTCTGTGCGACCCCATAGATGGCAGCCCACCAGGCTTCCCATCCCTGGCATTCTCCAGGCAAGAACACTGGAGTGGGTTGCCATTTCCTTCTCCAAGGCATGAAAGTGAAAAGTGAAAGAGAAGTCGCTTAGTCGTGTCCGACTCTATTGACCCCATGGACTGCAGCCCACCAGGCTCCTCCATCCATGGGAGTTTTTAGGCAAAAGTACTAGAGTGGGGTGCCATTGCCTTCTCCGACCATATATTCTAGTTTTGTATAATGTTTGAAATTTTCCTAAATAAAAAGATTTAAAAACAAAAATCCCAACACTCTCCAAATACTTCTTCAGGACAGTGAGAGAATAAATGGAGCATAATGAGTTGCCTTTGGAGTAAAATGCAAGTGGGGATGAAATGGAGAAGTCCCTTTTTTGCTTGAGAGATCCTGTTTTGGAAGCAAACTTACATACCAAGTTCTTTCTCCTCCTGGCTGAGACAAATTTCAACCTGCCCATCATAACCAGAAACATGAAATGAAGATACTCTGGCAACTCCACCCTGTTACTTCAGCAGCAGTAAATTCTAAATCAGTGTAGAAATTCTAAATTGGCAAGGCTCAACTGGGGCTGGATTTATACCTATAGCCTCTTGATGAAAGTGAAAGAGGAGAGTGAAAAAGTTGGCTTACAGCTCAACATTCAGAAAACTAAGATCATGGCATCTGGTCCCACCACTTCATGGGAAATAGATGGGGCAACAGTGGAAACAGTGTCAGACTTTATTTTTGGGGGCTTCAAAATCACTGCAGATAGTGATTGCAGCCATGAAATTAAAATATGCTTACTCCTTGGAAGGAAAGTTATGACCAACCTAGATAGCATATTAAAAAGCAGAGACATTACTTTGCCAACAAAGGTCTGGCTAGTCAAGGCTATGGTTTTTCTAGTGGTCATGTATGGATGTGAGAGTTGGACTGTGAAGAAAGCTGAGCACCGAAGAATTGATGCTTTTTGAACTGTGGTGCTGGAGAAGACTCTTGAGAGTCCTTTGGACTGCAAGGAGATCCAACCAGTCCATCCTAAAGGAGACCAGTCCTGGGTATTCATTGGAAGGACTGATGCTGAGGCTGAAACTCCAGTACTTTGGCCACCTCATGCGAAGAGCTGACTCACTGGAAAAGACCCTGATGCTGGGAGGGATTGGGGGCAGGTGGAGAAGCGGACGACAGAGGATGGCATGGCTGGATGGCATCACCGACTTGATGCACATGAGTTTGGGTGAACTCCGGGAGTTGGTGATGGACAGGGAGGCCTGGCATGCTGTGATTCATGGGGTCGCAAAGAGTCAGACACAACTGAGTGACTGAACTGAACTGAACTGAAAGAAAAATTATATTGTTCTCCAATCCACAGGCGATGAGAGTGTAACTCAAAATTTGTTATTCAAATAAAAGCAATGGTGAATTATGAAAGAAGTATAAAGAAGTCCAAAGTTATGATTTTGCTCTGATTAATACTTGGGTGCAAACATGTAAGTATACACACACACAAAGACATGTATGTTATTGTCTCCTTTCCTTGATTCCCATGCTGCACTGCTGGTACACTAACACCTACCTGCTCGTTCTACCTGCTGGGTCATCCAGCACTAGCCCCAAAGCGTTAGTCACTCAGTCGTGTTGGACTCTCTGCGACCCCATGGACTGCAGCCCTCCACTCTCCTATGCGCATGGAATTCTGTGCAGGCAAGAATACTGCAGTAGGTTGCATTCCCTGCTCCAGGAGATCTTCCCGACCAGGGAGCGAACCCAGGTCTCCTCTATTGCAGGCAGATTCTTTACCATCTGAGCCACCGGAGCCCAGCTATTTTATTTTTTAGATTTTTTATTTTCTGTGGGGGCCATTTTCAAAGTCTTTTTGAATTTGTTACAACATTGCTTCTATTTTATGCTTTGGCTTTGGCCATGAGGCATGTGAGATTTTAGCTTCCTTACTGGGGATAGAACCTGCACCCCCCTCAGTGGAGGGCAAAAGTCTTAACCACTGGACCACCAGGGAAGCATGTGTGCATGTGTGCTCAGCCATGTTTGACTCTTTGTGATCGCAAGGAGTGGGGCCCACCAGGCTCCTCTGTCCATGGAATTTTCCAGGCAAGAATACTGAAGGGGGTTGCCATTTCCTACTTTTCTCAGGGAAGTCCCAAGCCTAACTATTTTTGATGTAGAAATTTCAGAGGGAAAAAGGAAAGCAGATAATAGTTGTTCATCTAAAATCCAAGGGGGATTTGCTCCAGAACCTTGAACCCCTCCCCACCAAGTGGATACCAAAATCTTCAGATGCTCAAGTCCCTTATATAAAATAGCATAATATTTGTATACAACCTACATGCATCCTTCTGTATACTGGGGATAGAACCTGCACCCCCCTCATTGGAATGATCTCTAGATTACTTATAATACATAATACAATATAAATACTATGTAAATAGTTGCCAGTACATGGCAAATTCAAGTTCTGCCTTTTGGAACTTTCTGGAATTCTTTTTCAAATATTTTAATAGAATCTGTAGTTGGCTGAATCTGCCGACACAGAATCTGCAGGTACAGAGGGTTGACTGTGTGTGAGTCTAAATTCTACCCTTATATTACAGTGGGTTTTCAAACATTTGTAGAATACTTTCTTTCCTGAGAATGAGGCTCCATCATCTAATGTCTCATATTCTAGTACTGTCCTAAGTATCAGAAGATATATTGAGCTTTTTCTCCCATTCTCTGCCCACAAAGCTGTGATAATTCAGTTTGTATTACTGCTGCCCTCTGGGACTTTTCTCTGAGTGACATGTGACCTGTATTATGGTCAGTGGTCAATATTTAACAACTGGATCTCTGAAAATAAAGCCCTGATTTTCGGCGTTTGCCAATTCCCGTTGTGTAAATACACCCATTGTAGCCAATTTCAAGCTGTCAATACAAGGACACTGACTGCAGAGTTGGGATGTAATGTATACAGCTGGCTCCGAGAGCCTGTAGCAGCCAGTTCCAGCACACCACTGGAACTCCTGGTTTGCCCAAGATGGTTCTGGCATCTTTATTAATGGTACCCTCTACCACTCTGTAAGGCTGCTGATGCAAAGGAGACATGGACATTTTGGACACAGTGGGGGAAGGAGAGAGTGGGATGATATGAGAGAATAGCGCTGAGACATATACATCACCAACAGGTAAAACAGATAGCCAGTGGGAGGTCAATGTATGATGCAGGGAACCCTAAGCCAGTGCTCTGTGACAACCTAGAGGGGTGGGATGGGGAGGGAGGTGGGAGAGGGGTTCAGGAGGGAGGGGGCGTATGTATACCTAATGCCTATTTATGTTGCTGTAAGGCAAAAACCATCACAATATTGTAAAGTAATTATCCTCTAATTAAGAAAAAAATAAAATAATTTTTAAAAGACTGCTGATGAAATATTATGTGGTCACTGCAAAGAATAAATCACATTTGGGCTACTTCTTCACAGTAGAAAGCTTCCATGAAAGGAAAGAAGACGTGATACCTTCCCTGACCAAACTCATGCTATCTTTCTTCTAAATACATGGTATCTCTTTAGATGTTTTTCATCAAATGAAGGTAGCTGAGGAAATATGAATGGTGAACAGTTTTAACTATGTTCAAGCCTTCTGACTCATACACACAGTTTCAGGACTTATGGAACTGCCATAGCACAGGAGTAGAATAAAGTCATGTAACTGGTTTCAGGCTACACTACAGCTTGGAATCACATGGAAGTAAATATCACACCCAGAGTCTAGCACGGTACCTTGGCCCAAAGGAATAAAAACTGACTGACCCCTGTGCGACCCATGGGGAGTATTAAATCTCAGTTTTCAAGGTCACCCAGGTCAATACTTACCTGATCTCCTTTATGACAGTCCAAAAAAAGTCATCCTGTAGTCTAAACTTTAATACTTTCTGGTAAGTCAATACAACCTGTACTCAATCACATGGGTGAAGGAATCTGTCAGCTGAGAGTATGGCTCTTGGTTCTTCAAAGGGTGGGACCCCAAGGAAAAGTAAAAATAAAATAGCTATCTTTAAATATCTATATAATATAAATTAGATGTGCTGCATTGTCAAGGAACACAGGGTAGAAACTGTGAGATGGATTCTGACTTAGTGTAAGGAAGGATATCTAACATCAACTCCCGTAATTTCTATTGAGTCCCTATGTTTTGATGGAAGACTCACCATACTGCTGAATCTCAAGTCAGCTGAGACTGAGCTTCAAGTCAGCTAAGTCCATCCCTGTCTCTTCCACTCCTGGACTGCTTACTTCAGGCTGTAAAGCAGTTGTTTTTCCGTAAGCCCCAGGATTCCCAGCAACTGGTACCACTTAGGCTGGCTTTAGCTTACAGAGGTCCATGCAGGTCCAGAGTGTCCCGAGCCTCTATCTAAAGTCCTGTGGCCTAAGATTCAGCATAGAGTCAAGGCCAGACAACACCAGAAGGTTCATATTCTGGCCTTGCAGGCAACAAGCACCCAGAAGTATCCATCTCATCTTCTGCCAGAACAAAGTTTGCTAGGCTGAGGGTTAAAAAACAACACCTAAGCACTGGATGTGGCTGTTCTGAATTCTGAAGCTTTGTTTGTGCAGCTTTTATAAAGGAAAAGTGCTCCCTTTCCTTATCTTTCTCCTCTCCATGGTGCCTATCTGCCTCACTCAAGGGCTGAGATATCAAACGGTAAAAGATCAAAGGAAGATACTTCCTGTTTTAAAAATAACTTTGTCCTGACACTAGATTAGCAGTAACATAAGTTACACAGCTTTCTTATTCACATCATTCTCAGGCAGGGCCTGCTCGTACTTGGTCTCAAGAGTTGCCATGGAGCCACCTATGAAAGTGACAGTGAGATAAAGACACGACACAGCCATGTGTCCTGCTTCCAGAAACCTCAGAAGGAATTAAGGAAGCTTCCATTTAGGAGATGATGTCAGATCAGGTTGGAGGATACCCTGAAACCCTGTCCACAAAAGTACTCAGTCAGAGCAAGATGGGTTGATGAGAATCCTGAGATTTTAGAAAGATTTGAAAGCCTCTGTGACTAAATAATAGCAAGAAAATTAATATTGAATACCTTTTATAAATAGTAGCTAGTATGAATAGTAAAATATCTTTTGCTCTGCACACATCAGGATATAGGCATTCTACTATACGAGACTTCACCTACATTTCCCACATTTGGTGCTCAAAACCGGTAAGATGTGTGTGTGCATGCTAAGTCCCTTCACTTGTGTCTGACTCTTTGCGACCCTACAGACTGTAGCCTGCCAGGCTCCTCTGTCCACGGGATTCTCCAGGCAAGAATACTGGAGTAGGTATCTATCTATTTCCTTCTCTAGGAGATCTTCTCGACCCAGGGATGGAACTCACATCCCTTCTGTCTCCTGCACTGGCAGGTGGGTTCTGTATCACTAGCGCCACCGGGAAAGCCCTATTTTCCACATTTGGTCCTCACCACTGGTAAGACAGATGCCAGTTATTTGTAGTCAACAAAGTGAGCCTCTGAGAAGGTAAGCATCTCAACTGAGACTGCACTGTGAACAGGTAGTAGAATGAGGCTCCGAATCCAGGTCTGGTGACTCCAAAGCTCCTTCCACTCTAGAACACCACCCATTCATCCTGGGAATCCAAGAGGGTCCTGAGCCTGGTCTCCTGACCCAGCAGAGTCCAAATCGAAGCTCAATTTTCCCGAGTCCCGGAGCCCTTGCTCGGTTTCCTGGAGAAGGATAAACGGAAATTTATTCCTCACAGTCCTGGAATCCAAGATTAAGACACTGGCAGATTCAGTGTCTGGTGAGCTCAGTTCCTAGAAAGCGGTCTTTTTTATTTTTAAGCTTTTTATTTTGCATTGGCGTATAGCTGATCAACAACGCTGTGACGGCTCCAGGTGAACAGTGAAGGGACTCAGCCGTGCATATACATGTATCGATTCTCCCCCAAACTCCCCTCCCCTCCAGGCTGCCACACAACATTGAGTGGAGTTCCATGTGCCACACAGTAGCTCCTTGCTGGTTATCCACAGATAACTGTCTTTTTGCTTTTAACCTCTGGAGAATTCTCTGGCCTCGTCCTTATGACCTAATCACTTCTAAAACGCCCCACCTCTTATTACCATTATCTTGAGGGTTAGGATTTTGATATCTGAATTTCGGGGGGACACAAGAAATAAATCTAGAGTAGGACCTATCTCATAGGGAGCTGGGAGTGCTGTAATGAGATAATCCATGTAAAATGTTTTGGTTCCTGGCACAGAGTAAGGGTCCCTTAACATCGGCTACTGTTACCTCCACTAACACATGAATGAGCTTTTTGCCAAAGGTGTACCAACTGTATACACCGATCTCTTCTACAAGTTTTACAGAACACACTTCCTTTCCCAAAATAATAGGCTTAATGTGGCAGAAAAGAAGGCAGCTAGCTGAAAATGGAGGCAGACTTGGCTTTGAATTCTGGCTCTGCCGTTCACTGACTTCAGGTAGGTTGCTTCAATTCTCCAGGCCTTTCTTTCCCCATCGTATAAATCGAGTGTGGGAGTGCTGACCACATTCTTTTGTAAAGACACATAGAGAGCAATGGGACACACAGCTGTTGCTCAATCATAGCTAAGCTAGTTACTTGGTCAATCAAAGTGACCACTGTAAGTACCCACTATTGTCATAAATCTTTTCACCTTCTTTCCAAACTATAGAGAAATCTGTTAGAGGCACAGATCATTATTTTGATGTAACTGCCTCTAAAAATAACACTCCCTTACCCCTTGGAATCATTGACTGCTTTCAAATACACTCCCAAGGATAAAACATAGTCAAACATACACACATACAATTAGCCAACTCTAAGCATCTAAAAGATCTCATAAATTAAGTAATGAGATACCAAGCTTGATAGCTGCACTATCCAGAGGAAAGAAAGGTCTGCTGAGACATTCTGAGCACCCTATCTAATTCAGAATATTGTCATCCCAAGGCGAACACTGCCCTACACAGTGAAGGTAAAGCATAAAATTAAATGTAATGGAAGTCAAACCTTGATTGCTTTTCATGGTTATTGGTTTGTATTAAAACATACACACACACTATTAAGAGTCAGGCTATCACACACATTTAAACAAAAAACCAACCCCAAACCTGTTAATTAAAACCAGTACTCTTCTTTCCTGACTAATTATGTCTCCAAAAACCATGCTGGATTTTGTTTTATACCCTTGTTGAATGTCCCACATGTTAAAAATTAACAGCACTCTTTCTGTCAAAATTTTTGGTTACTGTACCAAACAAAATATGTTTTGTATTAACGTTGAAATTCACTTGGCCTTTTGGGGAAAAGTGGTGTTAAGGTCCCTAATGAATCCTCACACCTAATTTAACCACGTAGATACTGAACACTTGGGCACTTAAATTCATAAATCTCTAGTCCAAATGTGCATTGTAGAATTCATAACTTCACTGACAAACTTAGAAATCGTACCACATCCCCGAGGTAGGAATTCTAGAGTGTGCCCCTGCTTTCCATCCTAAGTCTTTTGTTCTTGATTTGCAAAGCTTGTCCACCATCTAGAAGTTCTGATTATGTTTTTAATAAAAACGCATATATAGTCACACCGTTCCAGCCAGAAAATTCTACCTATTTACCTTTATATCCTGGTTTTTCCATTAGCCCGATTCAGAAGTTGGGGAAACTCTAGGTGCCAAAGCTAAATATCCTAATATTTAGGAAAGTGAAGACTTACACTTTGTCAATGGTGGCCAGCTAAAACTGGTAATAGACTTGTGTTTCTTCAGTTTATACCCCACGAATGTGTTAGGTGCATAATGAACTCTCACCCATTTTCTGCTCGAGTTCTATCTGCATGATCTCAGAATCCAGAACTTCAACTAGGAGGCTGCAGGCACTGCTCCAGCCCTTATTCCTGCTTGTTGAAGAGGGCAGCTCACATCCTCGAGTCTTCTGATGACTCTCAAATATTTGCCTTTCTATAGCATAGTGTTTGCTGGCTCAAACAGCAAAAAAGTTATCTCCTTTGCATTTTTCTCCTCTCTTCAGTAGTATGGCTCATCTACAAGTATCCTTAGGGTCTAAAATATCCAGGATTTCAAGGCAACAGCTCTATACTTTTTTGTGCCATTTCTGTTCCTTCTCCAAAAAGTATATATTCATCAGTTTCATCAAAAATAAAAGAGTTATGTACAAAATTGTTGCTGCTGCAGTGTTTATGATGTTTAGAGACTCAAGCTGCAGTCTAAAGCTACTAGAGACAGGTTAAATAGATTACGGTGTATCTATATAATGCAATATTGGGAATGTAATACAACCACTACAAATGACGCTTTAATGCTGTAAGAAAATGCTTTTACTAAGATTTTCAAATAAAAAAGGGTAAGTTGGGAGTTTGGGATTGATATATATAGTACTATATTTAAAATAGATAATCAACAAAGACCTACTGTATAGCATAGCTGGTGGTGTTTAGTTGCTAAGTTGTGTCTGACTCTTGTGTGACCCCATGGACTATAGCCCACCAGGCTCCTCTTTCCATGGAATTTTTTTTCAGGCAAGAATACTGGAGTGGGTTGCCATTTCCTTCTCCAGGGGATCTTCCTGACCCAGGGACCAAACCTGTGTCTCCTGTGTTGGCAGGAAGGTTCTTTATCATTGAGTCACATGGAAGCCCACTGTACAGCATTGGGAACTATTGATACTTCGTAATAATTTATAATGGAAAAGAAAATGAAAAGCAATAGATATATGTATATGTAAAACTGAATCACTTTGCTGTATATCTGAAACTAATATAACATTGTAAATCAACTATGCTGCTGCTGCTGCTGCCAAGTCGCTTCAGTCGTGTCCGACTCTGTGCAACCCCATAGACAGCAGCCCACCAGGTTCCCCCATCCCTGGGATTCTCCAGGCAAGAACAGTGGAGTGGGTTGCCATTTCCTTCTCTAATGCATGAAACTGAAAAGTGAAAGTGAAGGCGCTCAGTCGTATCCGACTCTTCTCGACCCCCTGGACTGCAGCCCACCAGGCTCCTCCATCCATTGGATTTTCAAAGCAAGAGTACTGGAGTGGGTTGCCATTGCCTTCTCCATCATTACTCCCAGACATAACCAATTAGATCATATCTTCTTATTTTCAATAAGCAGTCAGCACTTCTCAAATAATTCAGAACATTGATTTCCAGGTATTTATCTCTTATGCTATTTATCCAAATAGATTTACATTGGAATTGAGCACTTTAGAAATGTATTAATAACAAAAATGTATTAAACACTTATAATTGGACCACATATGGCTTTCCTTGTCTTCTATATAGATATACTTACTCAATCATTAATTTACTTATAGTAATACCATCCAGACCTATGAATAGTAATAGCCTGAGAACAAAATCCTGAGCATTAACGTCTGACCTCAGAGTTACAGGGTTTAACCAAATCATTTATTCACACACACCTCAGATATGCATTGGTTCAAACTTTGCACCTTTCCATTCATGCGTACCTTTGTTTACTGATTCCCTAATTAAGTCACTAATAATAATAAAGTCAATATGTAAAATTCAAAAAACCCTAAAAACAATATCCTAGAATATTACTAAGGTCTATCTATAGGCTTATTTTTCATAAAACTAAGATGCTATGTCTTTTTTGCAGCAGATCACGTTACACACAAAGATTATGGGCTTACTTGCTTCATGTCAATCCCATATTTATACTTTATCTACTATGCCTGTCCTTCATTCACTTAACTTTTCCATGTTTTAAAGATGGTACATATGGTAGCCAGCCTCCAAGACAGCATCCAAGGATTCCTGGCTCCTAGTACTCGTAGCCTTGCAGTCTCCTCCCATATTAAATCAACTATGGTCCAACATAAAATAAAAATTAAAAAAATCGTATCTTAGTGTGATCCAAAATTACCTTCAGCAAACGGCACATTTTAAACAGCCATTTTCTCTGGGTGATGGTATTTGTGAGCACTTCTTCCTGCTTTGTTTCCTCCAGTTTGTATTATGTAATATTTTTATTGGAACAAGGGTGTTGGAAGTAACTGTGGGACTAGGAGTGTCATAGATAATCAAATAAAACGTTTTGGCTTTCTTATATTAGCCAACTCCCACCTTTTTGTAAACAAGAAAGTCAATCTGAGGTGTCTCTGTCAGCTCAGTCTCTTGTCCTATGGGTTAGTGGTGGACAGTGTTTTGCATGTGTGATAACAACTGGCATTTGCCAAATAACTGCTATGTGCCAAGCAGGAATGTACATATATATATATATATATATACACACACACACACACATATAATATATATCTTATTTAATCCTCAGATCAACCTGATCACATAGTATGATTAGCTCCATCTTATCAATACTGAAACTGAAGCATAGAGGTTAAATAAGTAGCCCCAGGTCACCCAGATGCAATTTAAACTCAAGCCCTCCAGAGTCTGGATAACTCCACCATTTACAAACATTAGGCTCTTGGCATTTTATTAGGACTATAAAATTAGTTTCAAAATATTTGGGAAATGAGCTGACTTCATAAGGTGCTACTTACGTATGCTTCAAAGAATCAGAACACCAAGGAGCATACAAAAGGATTCTCCCTATAGAGACCTTACCGAGACTCCATTGAAGGGCTTTCGCCTCATCTGTCCCATGGATGGAAATGGCTACTTTGATGAGGTGGTGATGATGTCACCTGTACCTTTTTCGTCAACATCAATCAAGTATTCATGTATCCAAGTTGCAAAGCATATGAAAAAAACTATCATCTGTAATAAGACTTCCAACTTAATTGGGGAGATAAGACCAATAACATGCAGGGACAAGGCAAAAATAAAAAATTTTTAAATGATAATAAAATGCTAAGCCATGTGGTAGACTAGATGACTAGGGTGGAAGTTATGAAGAAAGAACTCTCAGCTCTTTAGAATCTTAGCACTTTGAAAGTACAAGAAACAACCCTTGAAGATCATTTCGTGGACTCCAGCATTCCAAGAGGAGATCTAACCTGGTTGAGGCCACACAATTGCTCAGTAGCAGAGACAGGTAAAGTAACCAAGGAAGCTCAATGAACAGTTAAGTCTTGGAAAAGCTTTCCAAGGATAAGCACAGTGAGTGAGGTCATGGTACTTTTGATGAACAGAGTGGACAAGATTTCCTGGTTTAACAAAATCAACCTGCCACTACTCTGATTTTTAGATTACAAGATTGTGAATAGTCCTCGTACTGAGGGATTAGATTTAATTTTTTTAAATAATCAAAAACTACTGAATTGCCTGTTTCGTTGCATTCATTGTTTTCAAAAATGCAGTATTTCAAAGTGTATTGCACTCTACCCAATATATTACTAAATAGAAACACATCTACCCACATATGCATTCCAGGTGCCTATCTGACAGAAGTGATACCTGGCTGTCCTAAAGCACTTCTGGTTCAGATAGAAACAGGAGTCTGAAGTTGCAGACTGTAAGTAGGAAGTAGTTATTTGTCCAACTTTGATGATTTTATCAACAATACACTCAAGTAAATTAAATTTCATTTAAATTTCATTTAAAGCATGTAAATACTCTTTGTAATAATTGCTTATGTAAAATTTATCAGTCATCAGAAAACAGAGAGATACTTAAGTCTAAGTAGATTTGTTTTAGATTACCTAAAAAATCAACTGATTTGGCAAATTTTTTCTTTTTTTTTGTAAAAAGATACTTGAATATTAATACACAAGGTATAAGGATCCTAAATTAAACCTAATTTCAACTAAGAAAATTTGGTAGTGAACACAGCAGATGTGGCTTAGAACATGTAAAATTTATTTCAGAAACGTTTGTTCAAATTTGAGGAAAAAATAGGCTAATGAAACACCAATTCTGATGAATTTTTTTAAAAAGTTGATAAGTAAGTATGATCACTAAACTTAAAATACGTACGGTTTTCATTAAAAAAAAAAATACAAAACCTATTTCAATACCTGACAAAACACACAGGCATAAATTTATACTTTCTTATATTCTAAATAATGCTTCCAGTGGATTTTCAAGCAAAAGTTAAGCCTCAAGGTTATTCCTCTGCCTTCCTGCAGAGAAAATTGTTGAGAGTATATTTTCAATTCCTCAAAAATTATTTCAAGAGGTATGATACACTCAAACATAGACCATTTATGCTCGCAATACTACATAAAAACTCAAAGCAGTTCTCTTTGTTATATTTTAGCTATTTACATTTTAAACTCTAATATAGTTTGTTAAAGTAAATCAGAGAAATAAATGAAATGTGGCTTCAAAAGAAGTAAAACAGGTTAATAAATCATAAACAATCAATACTAGTGCATAAATAAAGTCATTTTCTAACAAGGTTCAAAAACAAAAGAAAACAGAAATTCAGGTTTTAGATGCCTTCCTTACAACCCTACCAATCTGCTGTGTGGGTTCAAAGTTCCTGACAAGAAGTTAACTTTGAACCTGAACTTTCAGACTTACAAAACACAAGTATCAGAGTTACTGAGTCCCACAGTTGGGTTAAAAAGCTTCCCAAAGTCTCAGACTTTAACTGAATGCAGAAAAGCTAAGAGTCTAAGATAATAAACAGAAACAGCAAAAAGTGAAGTTGCCAAATATCAAGGTTTTACAGATGAATCTAAAGTATATCTAGCAATTTCCCTGTATGAAACAATAAATAACCTATACGCAAATATGCATGTTTGAATGCAATCACGTTATTAGCATGCATTCTACTTACTTTGCTTTTTGCCATTTATAAGCTTCATTGGGGAGACCCAGAAAGAGGTAACAAGTTGAAAGAAGTTCGGCTCAGATAAGAAACAGCTGTATACTTGATCTACAAATTTGCATCTCAGAACGTTCAGTGGGGGAGAGACTCTTCTCAAACTAACATATATACAAGCTTTAGATTGTGAAATTACGCATTTCAGCTTTCAGCACTGTATATTACTATTGGAAACCTCAACTCTACCTCCCCATTCTCCGAAAAAAAAAAAAAAATCCACCTCCAATCTTCATTGGTCCACATAGTTCCGGCCCACATGGTATCAGTGGGTGTGTCCCTCCCAACAAGTCCTCTCATTGGCTGCGAGGAAACAGCCTCTAATAGGCTGTGATTTGGGGGGCTGTCAAACTCCACGCCTCCAGACCTCGCGCTCGCCAATAGACCCAGGGAGCTGGCGGCTCCTCTGCGATTCAAAGGGCAGGCTGACTGCCTGAGCGCCAACCCCAGAAAGATGAGCTCTCAGAAAAGGACGAGGAGAAGGGCGACGGCAGCTCAGGCTCGCCCCCCACCGCTGCTCGACTCCTACTCCCGGACCGCACCAAATGTTGGCACACGTGCATTTTCCCACCGACAAATTAGCGCGTTTGCCTTCTGCAGAGCCGTTACCCGAGGAGCAGCTCAGAAGCCGAGTCAAACCGGCCCATTTTACAGATGAAAGCAGGAAAGGGATCTGTAGCGCCTGGTGCCCCTGGGGAAAGAATCAGTCCCGTGCGCCCCCTCAAAGCCGTCCCCAGACAGCCGGGGCTGGGATGCCCCGGGCGCGCTTAGGTGCCTGTCCCGCCGCTCCTGGGGGTCGCGCCCCGTTCTGCGCCCGCGCTCCCCTCCCTGAGAGACTTACGCGGCCTGTTCTTCCTCCCGGAGTCCATCCTCCTCCGCAGCCGGCATTTCTTGGCGGGGGAATCGTGCTGAGGGGGCGGCGGCTGTGGCTGGAGCTCTGGCTGGAGCGGCAGGCGCGGGGGTGCCGCGTCGCCGCCGCCCGGGGGGCCCCGGCTGCAGAGGCGCGACGGGTGGAACCCGTTGTGCAGCAGCCCGTTCACGGCTGCAGCGCCGACGCCGGCGGGAGTCCCCGGGGCGTGCGGGGCCGAGCGCTCAGGCTGCCCGCCGTGGTCGCCCATGCCAGAGGCTGGTGGGGCGGCGCGCGGGCCCCGGCTCAGACGGCCTCGCTGGAGGTCATTCTCGGACGTCTTTATTTCCCCGGATCCTCCTTGCGGCTTCCGATTCAGCAGCCGCAGAGCCGGCGCTGGAGGATGGCGAGCCGGGCGCTCCTCCCCTCCTCCCTCCGGCGTTCCCACCTCCTCCACGCCCTGCCCCTCGAGTGCCGGCCCCCCGGCGCCCGCCTGGAGCATGCCCACTCCCGGCGCGGAATTGGGGATCCCCGCGCACCCCCAGCCGGGGCCCCCAGAGCCCGCCTTCCCCCGCTGCCCCAGTCGCGCGACTTCAAACGAGGCTTCCTCGCCTCCCAGACCTGTCCCCGCTACTGAGCATGCCCAGTCCTGCCCGCCACCGCCGAGCTTCAACATGGGGACTGAAGTTCTCCGGCTTCGCAAAGAAGAGATGGGCGGGTTGGGCTTTGTATGGCGGAGCAAGCCGAGAAGGGACTGGGCGAGGCCGGCGCGAGAGGAACGAGCAGCTTCGGGAGGAATGCGGGCAGGGGGAGCGGGGAGGCAATAAATATATGTAGAGGTTTGGGTTTGCTAATCCTGTCCGCACCGAGCTAGATACCTTTGCAAGGTCATTCACGTTGTCCCCTCCTCCCTGAAAGCTTTGTGAGCGTATATGTATTTCTCTGGGTTTAGTTAAGTGACCAAACTACTCACAGGCACGAGGGGAAGAAGGAGAACGATTATTTATAGACAGGTAGGCAGATTTGGAGAGGGAGGGGAGTGTAATTTCTTTACTGGCACTCACAGACACCATGTGGCCTCATGGAGTTGTCTTTTACAGGGAGGAACCTAGGAATACAGTGTAAGGACAGTGAAGGACATAGATGTAGGCGGGATTAACCGGTGCTGGAAGAGACCAAGTAAACAGAAGCAGTCCCAAGCTATAAAAAGCACTTTCCTCACCCAGAAAGGACGCTGAAGAGACAATGTCACCCTATTTATAGACTAAGGAGTTGCCTGTGTTTTCAGAGGGGCAGGCAGCATCACAGGGGAGACAGCACCACAACCCTGGAGTCAGAGCTGGATTCAAACTCCAACTCAGGCACCCAACAAACCCTGAGAAACTCATTGCTCAAGTTAACACACCTGGTTTCATGAAACAGGACTGGGCATGCTCAGTAGGCAGGACAAATTTGGGTGCTGAGGACCTTCCCAAAGTTGTGCAATCCCTTGAGGCCTCAGCTCTTGACTCTAGAAACTGTCTTGAGAAATCTGCTACAGTCCTGGTGCACAGTAAATGCCCCGAAGAGTTGGTTATCCTTATTACTGTTATTATTAGCAGATCGCCCTTCATTTCCAACAAGGGGAATAAACCATACTCACAGTCATGTTTATTGTGTAACTTACTGTGTGTGATGTTCTCCATCATCTGCACTTATTTAATCTACAGAGGAGTCAGAGGCCTCAGAACACTCAGCAGCAGCCAGGGGCCTGTACCTGGATGGGAATTCCTTCCAGCAGTCTAACCTGGAATCAGCTTTAGGACCCATGACCACTTGAGTGCACAGGTCCCTTGACTCTTTTTTTTAGATATGGAAACTGAGCCACAGAGGGATGGCTGAGGTTATTAAGAACAAAGCAAAGAATAAACCAGGTGGTTAAATGACAAAGAATCCAATGGAGGAAACACAGGAGGCTTGGGTTCAATCCCTGGGCGGGGAAGATCCCCTGAGTAGGGCATGGCAATCCACTCCAGTATTCTTGCCCGGAGAATCCCATGGACAGAGGAACCTGGCGGGCTAGAGTCCACAGGGTTGCACAGAGCTGGACTCGACTGAGCTCGCACGCACATTAAAGAATAAGTCTTAATTCTCCTATTTTTGTTTCCCTGACGTTATCATCTTATTTGAAAATATGAAGGAAAAACCTAGGTGACCTGGCCCCTGCCTCACCTTGAGCTCCTGATTCTCCCTCTATAGAGCAGCCTTTCAGTTCCTCAAACACACGAACATTCCTTTTCATCTGCTGTGTTCCCTTGCGTGTTCCCAGATGTCTGTTTACCAGATTCCAACTCAGTCTTCAGATCTCTACTTCAACCTCTTAAAGTAGCCTTCCCTGACCCTTGGAACAAGATTAGAGCTCCCTCCTCCTACGCTTGACCTTCATGACTATCAGTTTGTAACACCACAATGGGGGTATAATAGGACATGACTGAGTTGTTACAGTGATAAAATGAATATATATGTAAAGTGTCCAGCCCATCATAAGTGCTATAAAAAAGCTCAATATTTGATTGTGCGTCTCCCCCAACTACACTGTAATCTCCATTAAGGCAGATGACTCTCTTTCATAACTATCCTTAGGAAGCTCTTGGTAATTATTTGTGACTGAATAAATGACTTGGGTGGTATTTCCCCAGCGTGTCTCTCACTTTCTACTGTAAATTTGCTAAAAACAAAACGCCTGGATTGTCACTCCTAAATATTCAAATATAAAGCTTTCAAATTGACATAATTTAAGCTCAGTAGTTTAGGAAGCACTTTAGAGCAGAAATGCAGAGAGTTAGCAATGCAGTGTATCCAAGGACATATCCTCTCCAGCATGATTCCCAGGCATGGTGAGGAAGGCCTGAGCCAGGTGGCTCAGACCCAGGTAGGGCAGGAGCACTGGTGCTGGGGACAGAACATCCTCTGCCTGCTTCCTTTCTCTCGTCTTTGCTCTGGGTGCCTTGAATTGGTTATACCTTGCATGTGATAGAGAGGAAGCCAGGTGGCACATCGCAGGTTTATGGGGTGTGTGGGAGTCAGGGGGGTGCGGGGAGGTTGCGGTTCAGAGGTGTCATTTTGAGGTATGAACTATGATGTGCTCCAGCAGGGGAATGGAACAAATAATGTTTGGAAGAGAGAGAAGGAGGAAGAACCCACAAGGCACTCTCTCCCTCTGTTCATTCATTTATTTACCAGTCATTTATTATGAGTGCACTATGTTGTAGGCAGTGAAATAAATGCTGGGAGTAAGTACGAAGTCAAAACAAATGGCTTCATTGCCCTCTAAGGGCTTACAATTCATAGACAGAGAGAGACAGAGACAGGTAAGTCAATGATTCTCCATCATGTGGGTACATAAGAATAACCTAGGGACTTTTTCCTTTTAAACTTCTTGTTGAAAATAACATACATACAGAAATATATACATATCCTAAGGGTAGAGCTCGCTTCCTAAGGCCCACTTGTCTTCACAGTGAATTTTGCAGTGAATGAAACAAAGTGTGTCACCTATACTATGGAAGGGAACTCCAAAGGACTCCAGAGAGTGAGCAATGATGGAACAGGGAAGAGAAGAGGAAGATGGGGCTGAGATGGGTGTTAAAATACGCTTCAGGGAGGAAATGACCCTTAAACTGAAGTTTGACCAATCATGGAATTTCATCATGGAACGCTGAAGGAAATCCATTCAGAACTGAGGGAGTGGAGGCTCTGCAGGTGTTTTGAAACCATCTGGCACGCTTGGGAACCTGCCAGGAGATCAACAAGGCCGAAAGGCAACCTACCGAGGGAGGAGGTGAGTGATGGCCAAAAACGTGAGATGGGGTCCAAATCTCAGATGGCTTTCTGCACCATAGGAATCAATTCAGACTTTTTTCCTGAAAGCCATTAGAAACCACTGAAGAGTTTTAGATTGTGGAAAAACTCCTAGATTCGCATTCTGGAAGGATCTCTGGCATCAGTCTGGAGAACAAAATAGGGGAGGAGGTCCCTAGTTGGAGGGACCAGATAGACGACTACTGGAAACAACCAGGAAAGAAGTGAGATGGGACCAAGTGAAGGACATACCATTCAGAATGAGATCACTAAGGGGACTCAAAAACTGTTTAAAGAATTCATAGGACTTAGTAACCAACTGCACAACGAGGAAGAGGTAAGGCCAGGATAATTTTTATGTTTCCAGTCTGGGCAACTGGGAATCTGGTGGTTTCAGCATGTAAGACAAAATATGCAAAAAAGAAGCAAGACCTTCTACTTATATTCTCTCTGGGATTTATATTTAAGAAGGGTGATCCTTTAAAAATGTAGATATGATCATGACATTCTTGTACTTACACTGATAGGTAAGCCATATCAATATCTGTCTGTTTCAGTCTAACTCCACACTCCCCACTTGCCTTCTTTCCTCCCTCTCTCTTCCCCTCCCCCCATAAAAAGAGGGAGGTCAGCACTAGTTTTTAACTACTATTAATTAGACTTTTAATTTACTTTTTTTGGAAGACAGAGATTAAAACCTGTCCACCATGCCATCATTATACATGATCACTGTAGAAATTCTAGTTCCTTGCTAAAATGGAAATAAAATCCAATGTGCCCAAGCTTTTTACCACTTAATAACCACACTGATGACACAGTATGAGCTTGGGAAAGGATACTCTTCAAGGCATAGTTTAAAAAGAATTACTAGAATTTTAACTGTCAGAATACTATCCACCCACGATGACGTCTTTCTTTCATTTTTTCCTCTTCTGCTATTGGTGTCGGGGCCTTTCTTAGAGATTCGCATGAGGCACCTCAGGAGGCTATTTTCAAGGACTGTGCTATTTTCGATGACCGTGCTTTTCACTTCGACGACAGTGCTTTCTTCAGGGCCCTAGGGGGTAGCACTGCTTCAGGGAGTCAAAGACCACCAAAACCCAACAAAACCGCCCTGTGAATAACAGTGTTACGCAGAGATTCTGAGGACCACTTCATCAGAGCCTCCCTCTTCTCCTTTCTTCAGAATTGAGCAACTGCTATACAGCAGGTACCATACCAAGTACCAAGGACATAGTCTTACGCAGAAACAAAGTTCCCATCCTTATCCAGATTACAGAATGGACAGGTCTTAAGCACGTAATCACAACAGCAAAAGCGTAACCATCACTCCGAGAAATGCAAAAACGGAAAGACTCCCAGTGCCATGAGGGCACATACCAGGGTGACCTGGACTCGTCTTAAACTTTAGTAGATGAAATGACATTTGCTGAATTCTGAATGCTGAATAGAAGCTAACTAAGGTGGAGGGGGAAGTGCAGGAGGTATTCTTAGGCTCTCTTATGTCATAAACATGTGGGCACTTCATAAACACTTGCTGATTGAAAAGATGAATTGACCCTGTTCCTCTCAATAGGGCAAACCGAATGTCAGGAAGATTATTCACCAAAATGAACCACTGGAGAGGGTTTAGGCCAATCCCGTTCTTTTTACTATTTTTTCTATATGGCTTGATGGAATATTTTAGTTTTTGTTGTTGGGTTTTTTTGGTTGTTGTTGTTTTTTCTTTTTTGGTCAATAGAAGTGGAAAAACAAAACATCAGCAGTTGCCACTACAGTAATAACTGTGTGTACAGGAATGAAACACACCCCACATGAACTAACTTCCTGTTACTCACTACTATTTTTTGAGCACCTACCAATGATGATTTATAGGTCACCATTACCAATGGTGAAGGGAGATGGGAGTGTGACTACCTAGGAATTTGATAAGCTATAATCAGAGTGACCCCAAATACTGGGCATAAGTTTAGGAATGTATCTGGCTTTAGCAAATTGTCAGTAGGCTTATTATCTAACATTTATTGAGTTCTTACATGCCATACACTGTACTAAGCACACTGGAAGTGTCATCTTTTTTAATTAGCAAGGTAGTCATGTGAGTTGGATTTGGATACTATTATTAGCTCATATTTTGTATGAGCAAACTAGAGCTTAGAGAGGCTAATGGGTCCAAGGTCACACAGCAGAAAATCTAACAGACATTTGAGTCAGGTCTGGATGGCCCTAGAACCTCACGTTTTGTAACTCAACCACCATGCCGCCCTCCCAAAAGATGGTGTACCTGCTGTCACCTGCAGATTTTACACCACGGTTGCAGACACCTGATATAGTATCCACTGCCCACACAACACTGCCTTTTAAACTACTGAGTCCCTTTACTTCTCACTGAAATGTTTTTGCTGTCCAGTGTCTTAGACTTTTGTTTCCAAAAGGGCTTTTTTCCCTCCCTTTTAAAAAATATGCCAGCTATTGCCATTTTTCTATTTTGTATATCTATTCAACAAATATTTTAAAACGATGTGCAAACCATTGTTCCAGTTACAGTGATGAGCAAGGCAGAGAAGTCCCTCCCATTCCGGAGCACACATTCCTTTGGGGAGGGGGACAAGGAAAGTCAGAAAATAAACAATAAATACAGTCTGTGTTACGTAACATAAAAATTAAACGAAATGACGTGAAAGAGAATTATTGGGAGAAAGGAACCAGTTTACATGCAGGTAGTTGAGGAAGCCACACTGATACCGGTTTCTGAGGGCTGAGAGACTGAGGTGTGAAGCACTGTGAAGAGAGGTTTAGAAGAGCATTCCAGCACATGGAAGAGGGAAGAAAATGAGTATCTGGATGAGATGGCTGGATGGCATCACCGACTCGATGGACCTGAGTCTCAGTGAACTCTGGGAGTTGGTGATGGACAGGGAGGCCTGGCGTGCTGTGATTCTTGGGGTCGCAAAGAGTTGGACACGACTGAGCGACTGATCTGATCTGATCTATATCTATGTGTGTGTGTGTTTGACTCTTTGGGACCCCATGGACTGTAGCCCACCAGGCTCCCTCCTCCGTCCATGGAATTTTCCAGGCAAGAATACTGGAGCAGATTGCCATTTCCTACTCTTAGGGGATCTTCTGACTCAGGAATGGAACCTGGTCTCTTGCGTCTCCTACGTTGACAGGTGGACTCTTACCACTGTGCTGCCTGGGAAGCCCACTTCTGTATCTATATCCATATGTGTATGTGTGTGTATATATACATATGAATATATATACGTATATATATTCATCTCTTCATCACCAAAGTTCCAATATTTGGGGGCATGCTGATGAATAAGGGGTATGCATTTTCCTTTGAGAATGACAGCAGTGGAAGGAAGAGTCTTTGATTAGGTCCCAGCATTCAGGACATTCAAATTTGTCTTATAGTTTTCCTGTTTTCTGAGTGAAGTCCCCTCTGAATCCTGAAGTTTCGTCAGCTACAAATAATAAAAGCTGCTTTAACTCATTCCTACATAAAATGAATTAGTACAGGGAACTGGGTGAATAAAAATCTCTGAAAGGCTAAAGGAACAGCCTCTAGGCTGAGCTCCCAGCAGTGAATCCCACCACAGGATCACCTTCCTAAGGGAACTGCTGCAAGGGAGCTGCTACTTCTGGTACAATAGTAAACCAAGAAACCAGGGAGTCATTGCACCCTTGGGTCCAGGGCTGTCTCAGGCTGAAGGGAAACGTCCAGAATTCATGCCCTATATTCTGTCTGTCCAAATCCATGGTGTAATTCATGCCCTATATTCTGTCTGTCCAAATCCATGGTGTCCAGGACAAGACACCAGGACCCCTGCTGCCATGCCACCGCCCACCAGACGAAACGGCAGAAGTCGGGCCTCCTCCTCCATCTGGACTTCCACATGCTGTCCAGCTGCATCTGCTTGGCAGAGCTAAGCGGTGTACAGGACCCGGGCACTAGCAGGGCCTGGGAAACTGACATCTTCAATTTTCTCATGTGTAGCAACTGATACGGCATGTTTAGTTCAGTTGCTCAGTCATGGCTGACTTTTTGTGACCCCATGAACTGCAGCACACCAGGCTTCCCTGTCCATCACCAACTCCTGGAGCTTACTCAAACTCATGTCCATTGAGTCGGTGATGCCATCCAACCATCTCATCCTCTGTCGTCCCCTTTTCCTTCTGCCTACTATCTTTCTCAGCATCAGGGGCTTCCCAATGACTCAGCTCTTCTCATCAGGTGGCCAAAGTATTGGAGTTTCAGCTTCAGCATCTGTCCTTCCAATGAATATTCAGGACTGATCTCCTTGCAGTCCAAGGGACTCTCAAGAGTCTTCTCCAACACCACAGTTCAAAAGCATCAATTCTTTGGCCCTCAGTTTTCTTTATAGTTCAACTCTCACGTCCATACATGACTATTGGAAAAACTATAGCTTTGACTAGATGGACCTTTGACAGCAAAGTAATATCTCTGCTTTTTAATATGCTGTCTAGGTTGGTCATAGCTTTTCTTCCAAGGAGCAAGTGTCTTTTAATTTCATGGCTGCAGTCACTGTTCACAGTGATTTTGGAGCCCAAGAAAATAAAGTATGTCACTGTTTCCATTGTTTCCCCATTTATTTGCCATGAAGTGATGGGATCAGATACCATGATCTTAGTTTTCTGAATGCTGAGTTTTAAGCCAGGTTTTTCACTTTCCTCTTTCCCTTTCATCAAGAGGCTCTTTAGTTCCTCTTTGTTTTCTGCCATAAGGGTAGTGTAATCTGCATATCTGAGGTTACTGATATTTCTCCCAGCAATCTTGATTCCAGCTTGTGCTTCATCTAACCTGGCATTTCGCACGATGTACTCTGTATATAAGTTAAATAAGCAGGGTGACAGTACACAGCCTTGATGTACTCCTTTCCCAATTTGGAACCAATCTGTTGTTCTATGTCTGGTTCTAACTGTTGATTCTTGACCTGCATGCAGATTTCTCAGGAGACAGGTAAGGTGGTCTAGTATTCCCATCTCTTTAAGAATTTTCTGCAGTTTGTTGTGATCTACACAGTCAGAGGCTTTGGCGTAGTCAGTGAAGCAGGAGTAGATGTTTTTTTGCAATTCTCTTGTTTTTTCTAGGATCCAATGGATACTGGAAATTGATCTCTGGTTCCTTTGCCTTTTCTAAATCCGGCTTGAACATCTGGAAGTTCTCAATTCATGTACTGTTGAAGCCTAGCTTGGAGAATTTTGAGCATTATTTTGCTAGTGTATGAGATGAGTGCAATTGTGTGGTAGCTTGGACATTCTTTGGCATTGCCTTTCTTTGGGATTAGAATGAGAATTGACCTTTTCCAGTCCTGTGGCCACTGCTGAGTTTTCCAAATTTGCTGGCATATTGAGTGTAGCACTTTCACAACATCATCTTTTAGGATTTGAAATAGCTCAATTGGAATTCCATCACTGGCAGTAGCTTTGTTTGTAGTGGTGCTTCCTAAGGCCCACTTGGGACTTCGCATTCCAGGATGTCTGGCTCTAGGGGAGTGATCACACCATTGTGGTTATCTGGGTCATTAAGATCTTTTTTGTATTGTATACGGCATGTTACAGGGAGCTGAAATGGAGCTGAGTGAGCCCATCTATTTACCTGCAATAACCTCAATTGAGAATCTTGATAATGAAGTGGCACTGTTTGCCTCAGAGTTTTCTGTTTCCAGCAAACCCCATGGGACAATTGTTTACCCTAGGATGTAGCCAGGCTTGAAGCTCCCTATAAATCCTTCAAAGGGGCTGAGATTGAAAATAGGACTAAGCAACTAATAATAATAATGATACTACCTTATGCAGTTAAGAATTCCACCTTTGAAGTCACTCAGACATAGGCTTGAATCCCAGCTCCTCCTCTCAGCCAGCTTCCTCTATTATCTGGCACTTTCCAAGAATTTTGTGATGAGGTAAATGTACCGTGTCTACTCTTTGGTGGTGGCCACTGGCCATGCATCATTTCTGAGTACTTGATATGTGGCTAATATGACAAAAGAACTAGATTTTAAATTGTATTTATGTTTTAATTAATTGACATTTTAAAAGTTAGCTTATTTTAAAAACCACTTTATTGAGCTATGACTGACATATAAAAAAACTGTACATATTTAATGTATACTACTTGATGAGTTTGGAGATAAGTACTATATACCTGTCAAACCATCACAATTTGGCATAAATTTATCCATCACCTCCAAAAGTCTCCTTCTGCCCTTTTCCTCTTATTATATGATGATGATGATAAAAATACGTAATATACCACCTACCTTCTTAGCAAATTTGTAAGTATACACTAAAGTATAGCCATATTGTTTCCCACAGTAGCTAAACCATTTAAACTCAAATAGTAATATGTGACCAGTAGCTACTGTACTGGAGAAGGCAATGGCACCCCATTCCAGTACTCTTGCCTGGAAAATCCCATGGACAGAGAAGCCTGGTGGGCTGCAGTCCATGGGGTCTCTAAGAGTCGGACACAACTGATTTCACTTTTGCTTTTCACTTTCATGCGCTGGAGAAGGAAATGGCAACCCACTCCAGTGTTCTTGCCTGGAGAATCCCAGGGACGGGGGGAGCCTTGTGGGCTGCCGTCTATGGGGTCGCACAGAGTCGGACACGACTGAAGCGACTTAGCAGCAGCAGCAGCAGACCTACTGTATTGGACAGCACTGTATACAATGGGGATCACAGTGGTACCTACCTCATTCATTTATTCAATGAATACTTATACAGTATCTTCTATGAGCATCTACAGGTATTGTGCTAAGGAAAACATCCTGAAGCCTACAACCAGTAAGGCAATCAGACCCATTTAACAAGTGAACAAATAAAATAGCTACAGTTTATAGTCAGCAGTATAAAGGAAGTAACACGGTAGAGCTTTGCAGAATAACAGGGGGTGAGAGGACACAGGATAAAGAAGTTCACCCACATGCTGGCTTCTCCATAACCTAACATAAAACATGAAAAAAGTGATGACTTAAATCACAACAACTGGAACAGGACCTCTCAAAAGCAAGAAATTTAAAAACATCCCACCTTTGATTGCAACACTCTTTTAAGTTGCTCTGACACTTGACCTTTTATTTTTACTGAGAATAGAATGTTCTATATCTGTTTTTTTTTTTTTTTTTAAACCAGCTTCTGTGGGTCTTATGCTTATGTGCTCAGATCTGTTGCCTGCCATGCCCCTGCCCTGCCTGGTGAGGCAGGGGGCTGGCTCCCGAAAGCCAACTTTCTTAGGGTCAGTTGTCTTCCAGCAGGCTTAGTCAGTGGGAGATGTTGGTGAGAATGGCAGAATCTTCTCTTCCTCCCCTCGCTGTCTAGGGAGGCATCTCCCCAAAGTTGCTGACCCTCTTCTGGGGTCTCCATCACCTATGGACACGCCTGCATTAACTGTCTTCTGCTTGGTGACCGTAACTCCTGGGATCTCATTCTATCACCTTCTCCCTGCTTCTCGCCAGCCTAAGGTGGTGATGGCTTCGTGCCATTGCTAATGTCTGTGTTGCCTCACTGTCCTCTGACTAGCTTCTCTGCTTCTTCTTCCTTCTCTTCTGAACACCCTGGTTGGATGTTAGATGACAGACCATCTATGATGTTGACTCAGGATTGGACCTAGGACCATACCCGAAAACAGTTTTAAGGTTTTAACTACTTCCCATGGCATCCCTTTTTGGCCCACCCCTCAGGCCCGTTGAGGTATGATATTCATTATTCCATTATGGGTGGGTATATTTGTGTCAGAAATGCAACCTTCAGAAAATTAAATTTATCAAGTCAGCTGGGCTGCAATCATATAACCGCTGAAATAATGTATTTAAAAGGTCTGGAATCTCTGAATAAAGATTAAACAGTCCACTGGTCATATGAGATGTAGCATGTTCAATCAGTATACTGGAAATTTTATTAGCATACTTTATACTAGTTTCTGTGTAAATAAATAAACCCAAAAACTCAGTGACTTAATGCAATGAAAGTATATTTGCTGTTCTCAAAGAGTTCAATGTTGTCAGCTGGGGGGTGCCTGGTCTGTGTGGTTCATTTGGAAACTAGTGTTGCCCTAGATGTTGACGTCCGCTAGCAGATGAGGGACAAAGAGAGTAGAAAGGATGGTGGTGGTGTTTTAGGGACCAAAACTGGAAACAGCATACATCAACTTTGGCCACATCTCACTGGGCAGAACTCAGTCAGTGTTCCCTCTGCACACCCACACCAGTTGCAGGAGAGCCTGAGAAGTGCAGTTTAACTTAATGCCTAGGAAGAAAAAGAAATGACCGTGGAAAATACATGGTCAATAACTACATTTCATTCTTCCTCCCATTTGTAGAATAAACTCCTCCCCGCTCACTTCCTAAAACATTATCCAAAGCTCTAGACCTTGGTGTCGGAGAAGGCAATGGCACCCCACTCCAGTACTCTTGCCTGGAAAATCCCATGGACGGAGGAGCCTGGTAGGCTGCAGTCCATGGGGTCACTAAGAGCCGGACACGACTGAGTGACTTCTTCACTTTCATGCATTGGAGAAGGAAATGGCAACCCACTCCAGTGTTCTTGCCTGGAGAATCCCAGGGACGGGGAAGCCTGGTGGGCTGCTGTCTATGGGGTCGCACAGAGTCAGACACGACTGAAGCGACTTAGCAGCAGCAGCAGCAGACCTCGGTGATGCTCAGCCAGTTCTATTTGGTTCACATGTTGTTCTTTTTGGTTGAGTACTTTGCAAACTAAAAAGAGGAGTCGTCTGCCCCTGCTCCTTTCTCGTCCCCAAATATACACTGGCGAGCAGAGACAAGGAGCTTCAGGGTCCCATCTGGAAAGGGAAGCAGTAAAAGAAAGCCGACAGTGGCCCAAAGTGGTTGGTCAGGCATTGAGACATTTCCCTGACCAGAAAGCACTGGAAAATGTCTTTTGATTGGACTCTCGCTCTCCTATATGAGAGGCATTATCTTGTCCATATTTCTCTGTGACCCCTGGTTCCACTCTTCTGGAATTCTCTTCATTGTTCATTATCTATCCTCCGTGGCAATATCTGACGTGAGTGATGGGGAGTAAATTATCTCTGACACTATGCAGATTTTGTAGTCTGCCTCCTTCTCATGGAAACCTGTAAGTCCAAGGCTGGTTGTTGCTTTGTACCTTTTTCTAAAATTTATTTTTGGTTGCTTTGGCTCTTCATTGCTACTCACAGGCTTTCTCTAGTTGCGGCAAGCAGAGGCTACTCTTCATCGAAGTGCAGCGGTTTCTCTTGTTACAGAGCAGGATTTCTAGAGCGAGGGCTCAGTAGTTGTGGTGCACAGGCTTAGCTGCCCTGCAGCATGTGGAGACTTCCCGGACCAGGGATGGAACCCATGTCCCCTGCATTGGCGGTGGATTCTTATTCCCTGTACCACCAGGGGAGTCCTGTTCTGTGCCTTGACTCATCTTTGTCCCAGACTTCTGTTTTCTTTGGAAATATCATTTGTGCAAAAACCTAACAGACTTCCCATTGATTTCCTTCTAGACAGTTCCTATGCCACAAACTGAAGACCGAACACTGTTGCAGGCAGTGTTCTCAACATTCTTTATATCTTTCCCCCTTATCCTCATGCCTCCCTCATCTTAATGGCAGCCACCTGGATGATGTCAGGATCGAAATGGAAAGCCACACCTGGGAGGTGATCTGTGCCGAGAGGTGGTGGTGACATAGCCGTTCTCTGTTGCTCACAATTTTCTCACTTTTATTTCCTACCATTTGAGGTCTAGATGTAGTCTACTTCAAGACTTCCAATTAATGTAGTTTTTCTATTTTCTTTCACTTCTCCCTGCAAACTGCCCAAATGTGCCAGCCACTTGTGGCCAAAAAGCACTAACAGTTTGATTCCTTCCAACTGCTTCTCTTGGAGCTGACAGTCAGGAAGCATATGGCTGGCCTCTCAACTGAGAATTCTTGCCAAGTTTTTGCCATGACAGCATGCATTGCCACCTTTTCTGCCTCCGGGATCAGTTTCCTTTCTTCCCACAACTGGCATGCTAAGCCAGTGCCACTTATTTCAGGTTTTCTGGATTTTTTATTTTAGGAGTTCCCGCCTTTAAATTGTAATACTGGAGAAGACTCTTGAGAGCCTCTGGGACTGCAAGGAGATCAAACCAGTCAATCCTAAAGAAAATCAACCCTGAATATTCATTGGAAGGTCTGATGCTAAAGCTTCAATACTCTGGCGACCTGATGCAAAGAGCCGATTCATTGGAAAAGACCCTGATGCTGGGAAAGATTGAGGCAAAAGGAGTAGAGGGTGGCAGAAAATGAGATGATTAGATAGCATCACAGACTCAGTGGACATGAGTCTGAGCAAACTTTGAGAGATAGTGAAGGACAGGGAAGCCTGGGGTGCTGCAGTCCATGGGGTCACAAAGAGTCAGACATGACTTAGTGACTGAACAACAGCAACCCCCACATCAAGGTCCCATTTGTGGTGTTTGTTATGGTATTAATGCTAGTTGCATAAAAAGAACCTTCAAGTCTCAGTACCTTAAGACAACAAACACAGTCAAGTTCATGTTTCACTCCACAGTCCAATGTAGGGGTGAGGGCGAATGTGGAGAGGGAACTCTGAGCTGTGCAGTCAGAGAGGAGGCTCAGAGGTTCTACCATCTTCAATGCATGACTCCTGAGGGTGCTCTGAGCATAGATATCCAGCCAGCAGCTGGGAGAGGACAGAGAGCACAGATGATCATATGGGTTGTTTTAAGAGTTGGGTCTGTGAGTGGTGGTGTCTCACTCTGCATACATTTCATTTGTCAGAAATCACCAGTATAGCACAAAAGCTCAGTAGGTCATATAAGTGAGTTGAATAGGAACCAGGATGAATTCAGAAAGTGCATATTCTTTCTAAAGTGAGCAGCAGCCACTCAACTCCAACTGCTTATTGTCAGGTGGGAATGCAGGGTTGTCAGAACTCATTTTTCTAAAGTAGCCAGAAATCCAGATTTTTACATGAAGTCTTGTGATGTTGTCTTCCAACAACACAAGAGAAGAATCTACACATTGACATCACCAGATGGTCAATACCAAAATCAGATTGATTATATTATTTGCAGCCAAAGATGGAGAAGCTCTATACAGTCAGCAAAATTAAGACCGGGAGCTGACTGTGGCTCAGATCATGAATTCCTTATTGCCAAATTCAGACTTAAGTTGAAGAAAGTAAGGAAAACCACTAGACCATTCAGGTATGACCTAAATAAAATCCCTTACGATTATGTAGTGGAAGTGGGAAATAGATTTAAGGGACTAGATCTGATAGACAGAGTGCCTGATGAACTATGGACGGAGGTTGGTGACACTGCACAGAAGACAGGGATCAAGACCATCCCCAAGAGAAGGAGATGCAGAAAAGCAAAATGGCTGTCTGAGGAGGCCTTACAAAAAGCTGTGAAAAAAACAGAAGTGAAAAGCAAAGGAGAAAAGGAAAGGTATACCCATTTGAATGCAGAGTTCCAAAGAATAGCAAGGAGAGATAAGAAAGCCTTCCTGAGATCAGTGCAAAGAAATAGAGGAAAACAATAGAATGGGAAAGACTAGAGATCTCTTCGAGAAAATTAGAGATACCAAGGGAACATTTCATGCAAAGATGGGCACAATAAAGGAGAGAAATGGTATGGACCTAACAGGAGCAAAAGATATTAAGAAGAGGTGGCAACAATACACAGAAAAACTATACAAAAAAGATCTTCATGACCCAGATAATCATGATGGTATGATCACTCACCTAGAGCCAGACATCCTGGAATGCAAAGTCAAGTGGGCCATAGGAAGCATCACTATGAACCAAGCTAGTGAAGGTGATGGAATTCTAGTTGAGCGATTTCAAATCCTAGAAGACGATGCTGTGAAAGTGCTGCAATCAATATGCCAGCAAATTTGGAAAAAACAGCACTGGCCACAGGACTGAAAAAGGTTCAGTTTTCATTCCAATCCCAAAGAAAGGCAATGCCAAAGAATGCTCAAACTACCACACAATTGCACTCATCTCACACACTAGTAAAGTAATGCTCAAAATTCTCCAAGCCAAGCTTCAACAGTACGTGAACCATGAACTTTAAAGATGTTCAAGCTGGATTTAGAAAAGGCAGAGAAACCAGAGATCAAATTGCCATCATCTGTTGCATTATCAAAAAAGCAAGAGAGTTCCAGAAAAACATCTATTTCTGCTTTATTGACTATCCCAAAGCCTTTGACTGTGTGGATCACCACAAAAGGCAGGTCTTTCTCAAGACCTGCCTCTTGAGAAATCTGTATGCAGGTCAGGAACAGTTAGATTTGGACATGGAACAACAGACTGGTTCCAAATAGGGAAAGGAGTACGTCAAGGCTGTGTAATGTCACCCTGCTTATTTAACTTACATGCAGAGTACATCATGAGAGACGCTGGGCGGGAGGAAGCACAAGCTGGAATCAAGATTGCCGGGAGAAATATCAATAACCTGAGATATGCAGATGACACCACCCTTTGCCTGAGGACACTCAGGCAGTCTGTGAAGAAGCCTACATGGGTTTACTGGTGTCTCCCATCAAGAGTCGCACCATTTTGCCCACCATGCGAGTGTGCCACCTTGATCAATCATCCATCTCCAATCGAGCCTTCGGATGATATAGCTGCAGCCAACATTACATTTGCAACCTCATGGGAAACTGTGAGCTAGCACCACCCAGCAAAGACTCTGAGTTAATAGATTCTTATTTCTTTTTTCCTTATTGTTGTTTTAAGCCACTAATTTTTTGGCATTAGAGCTCAGCAATGGATAACTAATAATGGCCCTAAGTCATATTTTACATTTTTTAAATACTTTTATTTATCGGGCTGTGCTGGGTCTTTGTTCCTACGTGGACTTTTCTCTAGTTGTGGTGTGGCGGCTTCTCTGCTGTGGCTCCCGGCCTCTAGAGCACAGATTCACTAATTGTGGCACATGGGCTTAGTTGCTCCCCAGCATGTGGGATCTTTATGGATCAGGAATCGAACCCATGTCTCCTGCTTGGCAGGTGGATTCTTTAACACTGAGCTACCAGGCAAGCCCCATTAAAAAAAATTTTTTTTTAATTTAAACATTGTATATTAAAAAAGATTCCTTCTACTGAATTCAGGTTACGAATTTATAACATCTATAGGGAAACCAAGAAACAGTGGGCTCCCTTTTTGTGATTTTTGCTTGTTTTGAATTGAACTTTTCAAGCATGATAAATCCAAGAGGGAAAGTGATTTAATTAACTGCATTACTTTTTGCCAGATTCAGTAAGATTGAAGCTTAAACATGATTCCACTATTTATTGGTTATGAGACCTTAGAAAATTTACTTGACCTCTTTTGACTACAATTTCCTTAACTGGAAGAAAGGAATAACAACAGAAGTACTTCTTGGGGCAGGGGGGGAAATTGTGAAATACTTTGAAATAAGAAAAAATTAGTGGGTGTCCTATCTGTTAATCTATTAAAAGTTTACTCTCTGCATTTCATTGGCTTTGAGTTATTTTACAACTCTACAATTTGCAGAAAACAGAGTAATGTAAATGTTCTTATACATAGAAATGCAAATTGTGTCCAGGGGTATGCAACCCATTACTTTCCCATGGATAAAGATCAGTTTTACACCAATAAAGTAAGTGCTTAATTAAGCATTCCTGATGGCTTAATGTATTCTCATTTGGACTGGCTGCAACATCTTAGTTATTACATCATTAATTAAATTAATAAAACCAGAGACATGTTTATATTTGTGAGTCATGACTCAACTTAAAAAAATTTCTCCTTCAACAGATTTCAGAGTGTTATTATGATGAATAAATTAATTAATGCATGTAAAGCCCTTGGCACCATGACTGGCACAGAACTTAAAATGCTAAGGAAGAGGGTAGTGAAGATGCAAAGATGTGAGGTCACCAATTTAGGTGAGACAAAGGTCTGTTGGTCTACCTTCTCTACAGATTCCTTTTGCTTTTTAAAAAATTTCCTATTTATTTGGCTGTGCCAAGTCTCTTAGTTGCAGCATGTGGGATTCAGCTCCCTGACCAGGGATCAAACCTCATCCTCCTGCATTGGGAGTGAGAAGTCTTCTCCACTGAACTACCAGGAAAGCCTCTTCCATTCCTGATTTCTAAAAAGAATAATCAGAGAAAACAACTTTGCAAATCAACAAAATGGCAGTCAACATGCTAACCAACACAGCAATTACACAAGATTTCCAAACACTCATCTCACCTATCCTATCCCAGTGAGAAAAATAATACAATACCAACTTTAACAGTTGCTGAGAAGGCCCATGAAAGTAATATACATGGGGGGACTGTGAATGAGCCAGAAGGGTGCTAATCTGAAAACAGATTTAGAAAGCACGTGTCTGAGAATTCTTTCAATTCTCTGCTTCCTGGTAAGTAACTGAAATGCCTTAAGTGGGCCAGCTATAAGAAACAGCTCTATCAATTTTTGTTCCAGACAGAGATCAAATATTTAATAAAGAGAAAACATTTCTTCTTACACTGCCAACTGAAATTTTTATCACTTGCCATCTGCCTCTGCAAAGATTAGGTCACTAGCCACCACAGTTGCTGACCTACACCCCCTGAAAAGAGTTCAGGGAGGCAATCAGGAATGAGGCACTCTGTGCTCTGGGGAAAAACTCACAGAATAGGCCTTCAGATAGTTAGATATTTTCAGAAGATTTTATGAGCAGAATTTCTTGTATCTGCTCATAACTAGAAAAGCACTAAAATAATTAATGGAGACATCTGCTCCTCTTGACGAGCACCAACCTTCTTGTGACCAGCAGTAACCTTCGGCCAAAATATGTGCTTGTTTGCACATATCACCCCCACCTCCCAAATCACATATATACAGACCTCCCCCCTTACCTCTTCAGAGCAGTTCCTTAGAGCTACCTGAGAAACTGTCTCCCAGGTTATAGTCTTCAATTTGCCCCCAAAAAACTTAACTTCACAACTCTTCCCTTGTGCATTTTTTTTCAGTCGACACTAGGAAGTGAACAAACCTGATGATAACTGGAAACAAATACTCTGGCTTAGCATCAGAGAAGCAGTATGGAATGGAATGATGAACTGGAAGTGGGGGCCACTCTAGTCAAATGTTGCCACCCAGGAATTCTGGCCTCGGTTTTGTAAGAGCAGCAAGAATCTCAGTTATTACGGATATTTCTTCAGTTCAGTTCAGTTCAGTCGCTCAGTCGTATCCGACTCTTTGCGACCCCATGAATCGCAACACGCCAGGCTTCCCTGTCCATCACCAACTCCTGGAGTTCACTCAGACTCACTCACGTCCATCAAGTCAGTGATGCCATCCAGCCATCTCATCCTCTGCGTCCCCTTCTCCTCCTGCCCCCAACCCCTCCCAGCATCAGAGTCTTTTCCAATGAGTCAACTCTTCGCATGAGGTGGCCAAAGTACTGGAGTTTCAGCTTTAGCATCATTCCTTCCAAAGAAATCCCAGGGCTGATCTCCTTCAGAATGGACTGGTTGGATCTCCTTGCAGTCCTAGCTCAAGCAATTAACTAAGCACCCAAATCAGGCAATCAAGACACATCTACCATTTCTTTGTGACCTCTGACTTAGGCCATGATGTTCTGGATGTGCTCTCTAGGTGGCAACTACTTGTTGGTGACACTCATCAGAAGTTTCTTATCATGGTTTGAAGCCTTATTTACTGGCATGAGTAGCAGATGAAGTGCCAGAGAACTGCTGATCATGTTTGCTTATCAGACTGGGGTTGCTGGTCCTCAACAAAGAGAAAGAGTAAGTAATATTTGCGGCTCTCCTGTCAGCCACTGGATACTTTCTTTTGCCATTGCACTTTGCTTTGTCCATCATAAAATGTACACGTGGGGAGAAAGGGTTCTAAGTATGTTCATCCTTTCAGGAAGCTTGTGAAAAACTGTAAGTGTTAGTCAGTCAGTAGAGTCTAATTCTTTGAGACTTCATGGACTGTAGTCCATCAGGCTCCTCTGTCCATGAAAGTCTCCAGGCAAGAACACTGAAGTGTGTAGCCATTCCCTTCTCCATGGGATCTTCCGGACTCAGGGATTGAACCCACATCTCCTGCATTGCCGGCAGATTCTTTACCATCTGAACCATCAGGGTAGTCCAGGAAGCTTGTATTGTAGTAGAAAACAGACAACTTTGGAGTCATATAGACATAGATTTGAGCTGCAGCTGCAGTGCTTAAGAGGTAACTGACTATGGATACTTTGCTTAACACCTCTGAGCCTTGGGTTTCCTCACTTGTAAGAGAATAAAAGTTGAATACAGAACCAGGCTTCTTCATTCTGACTGTTCGGCCATCTTCAGTGTGTGTCTTTCTGCCCATAGGTTGCAAGGTGGCTGTTACAAGTACAAGCATCGTTTCTGAGTTCCAGGCAGGAAAATGCAGAGTTAAGGTTAAAAGGCACATGTCAGCTATGTCTCTTTTATCAAAATTCAGTAGCTTCCTAGAAGTCATATTGAGCAGACTTTTGTTACTGGTCATATTAGCCACCTCTGGTTGCAAAGGAACTTGGGAAATAAAATTTTTTTTAGTTGAGTACATTTCCACTTACTCATAGGGCAGAATTCTCCTCTGAATGGGAGATTGGCTATTGGGTTAAAAAAAAAAAACAAAAAAACAAAAAAACAACCAAGTGGTATCTGCCAAAGTGCTCAATAATCCTGGATATTATGTTTATATTATATTAGTTTTTATCTCAGCTAGTATATTTCCTTTGTCATCATATCCAAAGGGCTGGGCATATGGTGTATGTGTGTGTATTCATTCTTGCTTCTTGCCCATCTAACTGGTACGTCAGAAGTACATTCTTCCCAGCTAGACTTAACAAAAAGCTAAAAATTAAAAAGAAAGAAAAAAAAGGCACTTCTTCCATAAGTAACTATGCCAAGAAAGTACCTTTGGTGTTTTTGTTTTTGTTTTTTCTGTTGAAGATGAACCATTATCATTATGATAATAGCTAAAATTTACTGAGCATTTATGGTGTGACAGAGACTGTGCAAAGTTTTTCTATTCATTATAACCATTATAAAAACTCTATAAAGTGGATTCCATCATCCCTACTTTACCAGTAAGGGAACTGATGCTCAGAGAGGTTAGTTGGCTTAAGACCACACAGCTAATACACAGTAGAGCCAATATTTGAAGGTGGATCTGTCTGATTGCAAAATTCCTGCTCTCATTTTATAGTATTGACTATACTGGCAGGTTGTGAGATGTTCCTCACCTACATTTGGAAACTCTTTCCAAACTTTATTCTAAAGCCCAAATCTTGGTCTCAGCACTTGGCCAATGCCACAATAATAACTGATGTAGGTAAACTCCACCAATGGATTGTAGAATTAGTGAGGTAAAGTTTGATGAAAAACAGGATAGATGCATATTTAAAAAGTATCTCCACATGAGAAACTCAATTATAAAAATAGTAACTTCATAGTGTAGAAAGCAGGCTCACATCACCGTAACCAAGTAATCCAAGTTAACATCACTAGTAATGAGACAGAGCAGTATCATGTGACCCCTGAAATGGTGCCCTGAGAAGCGCACAGCATTACTTCTGTAGTGTTCCTGCCAAAAATGCACAAGCTAAATTTAATCATAAGGACATCAGACCCAACTTGAAGGACATTCTACAAAGTAACTGGCCAGTATTCCCCAAAAGTATCAATGTCATGAAAGACAAAAAAAAATTAAGGAAGTGTCTTAGCCTGAAGAAGATAGAAAAATATGACAACTAAATGTAATGTATGATCTTGGATTGGATCCAGGACCAGGAAAAAAAAATCAGTGTGACAATTAGGGAAATTTGAATAATATCTGTATATCAGTTAATAGTATGGTAAGAAAATTTTCTATTCTTCATAATTGTGCTATCATTATGCATTGTGAACATTTGGAAACTGGGTGAAGGATATATGAGAACTTATTTTTGGTTCTTGGTGACTTTTTCTTGCATCATTTTTTATAAGTTTGAAATTATCTTAAAATTAGAAATTAAGAAAAACCTGCCTTACCCAGTTCACCTGCTAAAGGTGTTTACTTATCAAAATTATGTCTGAACTGCAAGTATGTCTCCACCAGTTTTCTCATCTGCTCTGTGTTCTGTCTCTAAGAGGCTGACCTGTTCTTTGTCCAGATGGTACCAGGCTCAGTGGTGCCAGATCTGAGAACTATTCACACCCTAGATAGCATACATTTGTATATTCATTATGACAACTTTCTGGCAAATGAAAGGAAAATGTTTTGTGCTAAAAAACAAAGTATTGTGACAGTCTGTCATGATATGGAGGTAAAGTGTCTGGGGAAGGCTACTTTGTTCTAATTCAGTGCGGGTGAGCAGTGGTCCTGCAGTCTGTTTCCTTCCGTCACCACCCGGGTACAGCCTCTCCTCGTCCAGATTAGATCTCGGCATAGGCCACCTCCTGGTGGAGGGATATCCCCTTTCCTTATCTCTCCTTCAGCTGCAAAACAGAACCTTCTCCCAGATTTTCAAATATCCTGAGGCGCGACATCCTCAGTTGGCAGCGGGTAGGCTACACTGACCAGCCAGAGTGTAAAGAGGAGATGCAGACCTCAGGGCTGTAAGATGAAGAGCTGATTCTCAAACTTTCCCCCAGAGGTTCCCCAAGGTAGAGGAGAGTTCTATCAGTTCTGCAAATAACTGAAAATCCAGTTGAGGCTAGATTACACACAAAGAAATTTATTTTGAGCTCTCAGGCAGTCCAGAGCTCAAAGGGGCTGCAGGGCCACTGCCATAAGGGCTTCCCTCCATTTCTTTGCTACTCTCCTGGTTCATCCTTTGTATATCAGTTTTGTCTCTAGATTAGAGTCCTCACTGAATAAATGGCTTACAGAGCAAATGCAGACACACATTTCTTCATGTTCTACAGGAGAAAAAGACCACCTTTCACCCACTGTACCACAGAAACCTTTCCCTTCAGGCTGACCGAGGGGTCAACTGAGGTCACACGTTCCACTCCTCGGCCAATTACATGCCCAAGGGAGCTGTGCCATGAATGGCTGGAGCCTGAGTTCCTAAACCATTCAACGGCAAGGTGGTGGGATTACCACGAGTCGTTCAGAGTAAGCAAGACACACTCCCAAAACTAGGAATGAGGTTCAATTCCTTTGAGTACTGGGCCTCCTGAAGAAAAAGTGGATACCTGAACAAAAATCAGGGCTTTGCCAGGGAAAGGGACGGGAACAATTGACGTTGTTAAGTGAATTCCTATGCCCTGTGAATCTAGAGTGTTGGCCCAGCCTGACCTTCTACAAACAGGACTTTTCTTTGTATACCTTCTTCCTTTATAAATGGATTATACTGCTATGGAAGTTCCTCAAAATATTAAAAACAGAACCATCACATGATCCAGCAATCCCACTGCTGGGTGTACATCCAAAGAAGTGGAATGCAGGATCTCAAAGAGATATTTTCACACCCATGTTCCTGACACCACTGTTCACAATAACCAAGAGGTAGAAGCAACACAAATGTTCACCCCCGGATGAATGGCTAAACGAAATCTGGTTTACAGGAATATTATTATCAGTCCATAAAAAAGAAGGAAATTCTATCAGAAGCTACAACATGGATGAACCTTGAGGACACTATGCTAAGTGAAATAAGCCAGTCACAAAAAGACAAATATTGTATGAATCACAAATGGCCATCACATTGCGAATATTATATGAATCACAAATGGCCATCACATTGCGGGTTGTGATGACGTTTCACAAATTAATAATTTTCTCTTCCATCACATTTCATCTAATTTAAAAAATCCTTTTCCTGCTTTCTTTTAAAATTTTATTTACATTCTTGCTCTATTTCATAATGTCTGAGCTGGGTTCATCTTAGAATGAATCTTCCAATTTTGTGGGAAATTGGTTACTTTATTTTATATATATATATATATATTTTTTTTTTATTTAGAGGATAATTACAATATTGTGATGGTTTTTGTCATACATTAGCAAGAATTGGCATTAGGTATACATATGTCCTCTCCCTCTTGAATCTCCCTCCCACCCCTTAGGTTGTTATAGAACACTAGCTTTGGGTTCCCTGCATCATGATGGAACTCCCACTGGCTATCTATTTTACATATGGTAATGTATATGCAGATATTTATTCTGTGGCATCCAGAAACCCTTAGCCACATTTGAGAGGAAAGGTATGGAACCTGGAGGAATGGGTTTTCTGGAAGACAATCTCTCTAGTTAAGTGAATTGTAATGTCGTCATATACATGATGAACTATTAGCCATTAAAAAGGCTTATGAAGAGTATAATTTTTAAATGCGGGAAATTCTTATTTTACAATAATAAATAAAAAAGACAAAAGAGAAGTCAACGTTGACCATGACTATAAAAGAAAGAAGTGACAGGAACAATATTGGGAATTTGAAACAGAGGTATAGGAAAATACCCCAAAAGAAACCAACGGAAATGTTAACAGTGGTAGTCTTTGGGTGGTAGATTTCCAGGAAAGTTTTTCTTTGAACTTTCAATTTTCTTGTTTTTTTTTTTTCCCCCCTCCTAATTTATGATGCGTGTAGAATGTTTAGTAAGGAAAAAGTGAGCTGGGGTAAACATAAAAATTGCATCTCTAAGGGACTCACTTATAAAAACATAAACATTATGACCACTGTTCTGGCTGTTCAGAGAAATTACACTACCACCCACGCCCCTGCTTTTTTATTTTTAATGTGATTTTTGACAGTTGAGGTCAACATAAAACTTCTACTGTAAACATAAAAATAACGATAGGTCCAAAACTAGGTGGCTCAGCTTTCTCTGTGATTTAACTTCTTGGCCATTTAAAGTTTTATCTCTGAGTAACAACAAACTATTCCTATTAGCATTGAAAGTAAAGTAATTCAGAACAAAATGCAATTCTTGGTTGTCCGAAAAAGGATTAAAAGTCTTCTATACAAAAATAGAAAATTGTTCACAGGGATATAATTTGAAAGTCTGAAAGCAGCACATTTATGTGTAAAAAGGTCATTTTGTTTTAATTCTCCCTTACGTAACTCACATACTAAAATTTAAGGAGGCTGAGTTTGTTCCATGTGAGTGCTCTTTAATAGTGCTGTCATTCCGTTTCTTCTAAGTACAGCTTTACATAAGCATCCCCATGTGGAAATTCCAAGGTCAGAATAATTCAGATTCTCTCCTGGGGACGAACTGTGTTTGTCTCGTGTAAGATGACGGAATGTCCCTGTAGTGAGATGGCTCTGGGTTCGGTCTGCAGACTCTGCTAAGACTCAAGCCCCTGGATGTGGTCCAGCCATGATCTCCATCAGTGTGGTCACAGGGCCGCTCTGAGCTGGCATTTGCAGCTGCTGCTCTCCCCTGCCCTGAGCACCTGCCCTGCAGAGACTTGAACTTGGTCTATCCAGGCATGTTCTAGTCAGCTGCTGTTGGTCTGCATCTTACTACTGTGGGGCTTTAGGTTAATCGGTAACTTAACTTTTTGTGGCAGGAAAACTTATTGAGAATCAGTTTTTTTTTTTACATTCTCCAGACCCTGTGCTCACCATCCCTTTTCTCAGCAGCAGACTCGTGGTATTTTCCTGCCTTGGGGTTTTTTTGCACAAGGAAAGACATTGCCATGGACCACTTTTTGCTTTGTTAAAGTTCAAACTCGGCCAGCTTCTTCTATGCATTCTTAGAAAGACAGGAGAAAGGGAGACTCTTTGAGAGAAGCAAGAAGGAAGAGACAGATATACCTGTCACTAAAAAAGGGGAGGCCTGGGAAGGGGAGGAGCCCAGAGATTTGAGTAGCTAGAGGAGGATGCTAGTGCCCAGAGAGGAAAGGTGTGTAGTGAGGTATACCTTGACCTACCCCAGCCCCTCAAAGATCCTTGACATTGCAGGTCACACAGAAGACATGGCATGTCTCATTTCAGAGGACATTTCCTAGTACAGAAAATGGGCATCCAGCAGGTAATCATGCAGTTGGATAAGAAAGGACAGGGCCAGACCCCCCCAATGCTTTAGCACACTGGGCAAGAACTGGAATCCTGAGTCAGGTCCCGTGAAGGAAGCCCTCTAATGGCTGAGATGTCATTTCTTGCCATCCCAGTGGAACCATGTTAGGAGTTAGATTTAATTAAATTTTAGAGCATAAAATAACTGGACATTTCTTACTCATTTGAATTTGTGTATATTTCTGCTTTGGCTGTTTGAACCTCTATTTCTTCATCATATCCTGGAGATCAAACACTTGCCTCATAGTATCACTGTAAGGATTAAGTTAGGTTAAGATGGGAGGACCTGGGAAGGCCATTGGCCATACTCACTAGGTGGTTGGTTGCTGTTGATTCTCTAAAAAGAATGTTTTTTCCCTTCACTTCAAGATGGGACTGCCAGAAAGAATGGCAGAAGCTGCCATTCAGCTTCTATGGAAGGCTTTGGGTTAGGGAAGGCAGAGGGGCAGTGATTTTAAAAGTAATAATAATGATTGCTACTTTTTTTGGAGTCTATTAATTGGGGACTTTTTAATATTGAGGTTTAAACTGATTTGGGCTTTCCGGGTGGCTCAGTCGTAAAGAATCTGCCTGCCAATGCAGGAGACGCAGGAGACTCAAGTTTGATCCCTGGAGCAGGAATATTCCCTGGAGAAGGAAATGGCAACCCACCCCAGTATCCTTGCCTGGGAAATCCCATGGACAGAGGAGCTGGCAGGCTACAATTCGTAGGGTCACAGAGTCAGACACGACTGAGCACACATGCATGCACATAAGTTGATTTACAATATTTTCTTTCAGGTACAGTACCTGAATTCACAATTAAAAATTCACAATTTTAAAAGATGGTAATCCATTTATACTTATTATAAAAATTGGCTACATTCCCTGTGCTGTATAATATGCCCTAGTAGCTCCTTTTATGTATAGCAGTTTATATCTCTTAGTATCTCTTAGTACCCTAAGCCTGTTCTCTATAACTGTGAGTCTTTTTTTTGTTGTTGTTGTTATATTTACTAGTCTCATTTTTCAGATTCCACATATAAGTAATAATATAGAATACCTGTCTTTCTCTGACTTATTTCACTAAGCCTAATGCCATTCAGGCCCATCTGCACGGTTGCAAATGGCAAAACTTCATTCTTTTTTATGGCTGAGTAGTATTCCATTCCACCCCCATGCTGTATCCTTTTATTCATAATGATAGGCAGTATTTATTAAGAACCTGTTATGGATCAGACATTCCTAGACTATAAATCTTGTCAGAGGTTTTTCATCTGTTCTGTGGAGTTCTAAGATTCCATGGAGGGTCTCAGGAGCTGCAGTGAAGGGTCAAAGGGAAACCTGTGAGTCCACATACAGGGCTGATTCCTTGGCTTCAACTAGGTCAGTTTTGCATTTACCTGCTTAATGCATTGATCCTCTACGTGAGACTTTGTTTGAGAAGTAGTATGTCTTTTAAAAATGTTGGAAAACTTCTACAGAAATATTGGATCATGATGGCAATCTAAACAAAAACATGTTCATCCAGCCTTCCTCCCCTGATCTAAACCCTAGAACTAACCTAAAGGATATATATATCTACAGATACCTATAAATATATAGATTCTATATGTCTTTAGATATATAGATATTTGAAGATCCTGTTGACTTGCAAGAATTTCTCTAAACGGATCAAACATTCTGCACAAACTGTTGAAATACAGAAAGTAGAACTGAGATAATACTGAAAAGGGACCCCTGCCCAACATTAAAGAAGAGGGCACCTATAAATTGTGAGTCAGGCTTCAGTACTGCTCCAATACTCAATATTTTCCAGTAGTTAGGGAAAGGAGATAAACGGTCAGGAGGCAGTCCCAAACCAACATTTAGGGTGATTCTGGTAGCATTCCAGCAGCAGGGACAATCAGGCAGTTCCTCTTTTCTTCCTTCCACCTGTGCTACGCAGCAAACAGCCAGAGTAATTCCAACAGGACCTCTCGGGGATTATAAGCAAAGTAATAACCAAGAGATGTGTGTACCCCATAAGAAGTGGGAGTTCCCATGCTCAGAAGACCAGCTACTGATCCACTTGATCTGGTGGTATATCCTTCCTCTAACCATAGGAAGCAGAAACAACGAACAGATAAGCACTCGAACATATACGCAAGGCTAAGAGATAATGGAAAATGCAGACAGATGAACAACTGAGAATCACCAAGTATTTGAAGAAAAACAAAGAGGTGTCCCAGAAGGAAAGAATGGAGGGAATGAAGGGAAAGAAATATTAAAAAACCAACAGAATAAAATAGCTCATTGTCAATGAAAGACATGACACCTCCAATGAAAAGAGCCCATTAATGCTGCTTCAAATGAATAGAAAAACAAAGCAAAACCCAGATCACATCCAGACACTTGATGGTAACATTTCAGAAAACAAGGATAGATGACAATTAAAAAATTATCCCTAGGTAAAGAAATTAACAGCTAAAGTAAAGCATATTACTTGGGAGAAGGAGACCATCATCTATTATTATAATTTTGTAAAAATTATAGAAAACCCTGGCGTCACATGGGAATAAAGTCCAAAAATAAAATCACACAAGGCCAGTTCCCAGGGTCTGCCTCACAATACCAACTCTAGTGTCATCTAGAGCTAGCTGTTCATCTGGCTACATACCAGTGAGGTGCACTTTTAATCATGAGCTGTCTTCCCATTAGCTCACACCTATTTCAGTGACTAATTTTGAGACTGGCGTGGGTACCACTGAGGACACAGGGCCCACCCCTCACATCCCTACTTACCAAAATGGAGTTGCTGCTGTTTTTCTCTCCGTGGAGACTCTCACTCTCTTCCATGCCATGTCTTTCCTGCACAACATCAGCTCGTCCCAATCCAAGAACAGTGCTGAGTGGAGAATGGGAACCAACCTCCAGTCAGGTTACCTGCGAGTCCACACGAAGGTGAAGGTTATTATACCTTATAAGAGCAGCTTGCAGAGAGGCAGGGCATGAGACAATGGGAAATGAGAGGGACCATTCTGATGGGGAAGCGGTGAGGACAACAGAGAAAGGAAGGCTGGTCTGCAGAGGGGCTACAGCATAGTGTTTCCCCAGGGCTAGGGAGTAGAGGTCCTGAAGTAAAGAGGGTAAGCGGAATGCAGTGTAGAAAATCAGATTTTGTCAGATCAAATAGGATTGATATGGGAAAATACAAGATAGTGTTAACTAAAAGTAATCTGGATCAAAGAACCTGTGAACACAGTTTGATCCCTGAAGGTGTGTTTTCTTTAAATCTTTTATATGCCTGCTACATGCTGAGGGCACAGCAGACAAGAGGCATGAATGGAAAGCCTGCCATTTGTACCCCCAAAGGGCTTATAGATCAGCATCATAGATAGCTTTCAAAGTAAACAAAGGTTAAGAGTGACTCTCACTGGCTGTAACATTGTTCTTTTAGTATCGCTAAGTCCTGTTCAATTCTTTTGCAACCCCATAGACTGTAGCCCTCTAGGCTCCTCTGTCCATGGGATTTCCCGAGCAAGAATACTAGAATAGGGTACCAGTTCCTTTTTCAGGGGATATTTCTGACCCAGTGATCGAACCTGCATCTCTTGCACTGGCAGGCGGATTCTTTACTGCTAAGCCACCTGGGAAGCGGTTGTAAAACTAGGAGTGAGTTAATTTTCTTCCTTATAAATCATGCTTTCTACAATAGCTATGTATGCCTTTTATGAGAGAAAAGCAATGAATCTTATATTTTAAATACACAAACACTACAGAAAAATGAAAACAAAGGAGACTAGGCTATAGAGAATCGATTCACACTCATCAGGCTAACAACAGCTTTATTTATAAAACACAATGCCAATTTTATTTATTCAGCCATGTCCAAGATCTTACGATAGCGGCCGAGGTTATACAGAGGGTTAGGATAAATCCTTGTTCACAAGGAAGATTAAATTATGGTTTATGTGGTATTTATGGAAGAGGGAGCTGGAAGAATGGTTAACAGATAAGGCACGTATTAATAATTGTATTTCTTTGATGAATAAAATAAGGGCTAACTAGAGGTGTATGCGGAGAAGGCAATGGCACCCCACTCCAGTACTCTTGCCTGGAAAATCCCATGGATGGAGAAGCCTTCTTTCCTTGCTTATGATAAAGCTTATTTCTAGGAAAGGTCTTAGCAATATTTAAAATTTATACTGATGAAAACAAACCTGTAACACATGCAACAAATATCACTTCTTGAAGAGATGATGCTGGTGTTACCACTGCCTGTGAAACCAGGTTGGAGCTGAACATCTGATGAGGAGCCAGAAACAGAATCCCCAAGTGATGAAGTGTTACCAAACACAGAGAGACTTTCCTTTTTCAAGACTTTCCTCAGTATTACTGGTCTCCCTAAACTCAGGCTTGCGTTTAAGCAGTTTCTGTTTTTAAAAAAATTTATTTATTCACTTAGTTTTATTTTTGGCTGAGTCTTTGTTGCTGCACAAGAACTTTCTCCAGCTGTGGCGAGCAGGGGCTACTCTCTAGCTGTGGAGTGCAGGCTTCTCATTGCGGTGGCTTCTCTTGTGGAGCGTGGGTTCTAGGCAAGCGGGCTTCAGTAGTTGTGGCCGCATGAATGCAGTTGCCCCAAAGAATGTGGAATCTTCCTGGACTGGGGATCAAATTCATGTCCCTTGCACCAGCAGGTGGATTCTTAACCACTGGACCACAGGGGAACTCCAGCAACTTCTATCTAAATGAGTAAACAGTCATAATCTCTTGCTCACTGATAAACATACGCTGTTCAGGGCTAGCAATTAGTTGGTCACACATTTTCAGCGTTTGGTCTTTGGAGACTTTTTCAAAGACTGTGCTTGTGATGCCACTGTCGGCACTGCTATCTTTGGACTGACCTGTACTCACCACTCTCTCAGCAATCTCCCCGTGACTCAAAGAAAGCATGGGGGCGTCGTTATGTGTTCAGCATCTCTTCAAAGTCTGCTCCTTTCGACTCCATTTACACTGTCAGCTGATACGTTTTTGGCAAAAGTAATGAGCTTTGCTATCATCTTTTAACCAGAGTCTCTAAATACTTCAAAATCTTTATCGGTCAGGTAATTTTCAAACATCATTGTGGCCCAAAGTCTGTACTAGTTAGCGTTGATTTACTGACATCATTCTAAGCGTTAGCCGTTGTGTTGGTGGCTCAGAGGGTAAAGAACTGACTGCAATGCAGGAGACCTGAGTTCGATCCCTGGGTTGGGAAGATCCTCTGGAGAAGAAAATGGCAACCCGCTCCAGCATTCTTGCCCAGAGAATCCCACCGACAGAAGAGCCTGGTAGGCTACAGTCTGTGGGATCGCAAAGACTTGGGCATTACTGAGTGACTAACACAAAGGGCATTCTCGAGACTAAATTCTTAAGGAAATCTTGGATTTTCAGGCTCCTGTTGACCAAAGCAAGAATACTACTCAAAAAAAGGAAAAAAGCATTTATACCTGTTCTTCAAGGAGCATAGAATTCCCTGGTCACAGGGTCATATTATGGATGTAACACTGGGGGAAAAGTAAGTGCCATAAACATTATTTTTCACAAGAAGCTCAGGAGGGGGATGTGCAGAACAGTTGTCCAGGCACAGTAAAGTTTTGTAATTGTCTTCCAGTCCAGCTTGCTTGCAATGAGTTCATGTTGCTGGCACAAAGTGCTAATACAACCAATCCAAAAAGATTCCTCTTGTTACTGGTGCTTTCCTGTTTGCATAATACTGCAAAGGTAAACTGTGTACACCTTTTTGTTTTTTTAATGTATTCATCTGGCTGCACTAGGCCTTAGTTTTAGCACGTGGGATCTAGTTCCTTGACCAGGGATCAAACCCGGGCCCCTTGCACTGGAAGCCTAGAGTCGTAGCCACTGGACCACCAGGGGAGTCCCTGTGCACACCTTTTAAACATCTTGGACACAGACTTTTCTCAATCACTGTCAATTTTAACTTGTGTGTGTCTGCAGCCTAAGCACAACCAAGAACAGTCAACCTTTGCTTGGCATCCTAGATATCTGTTGGTGCCTTTTTGTCTGCCATTGTTAAGGTTTGTCTAGGAATGCAATAGCAGTACAGAGCTGTAAATGTGTTCAGGGCTAAGGTTTTCATCAGATATAATCTTGGCAAATTCATCAATATCATTTTCAGTGGTCTCGTGATCATCAGCAGCTTCTTCACCACAGATTTTAAGATACTTGATACCATGATGCTTTTAAAAGTTTTACAGCCAGTCTTCTGAATATTCACACTCACTCTCAATGTTCAGTTCTTCATGGTATAGCCTAGCTTGTTTTATGACCTACAAGGCAGTCAGTGGTGTATATTGACTTCTTTGTTGTTGAATCCATTCAGTTAACACACAGTCAGGATCCTTGTTTTTGGTCCTATGAAATGTTTTTCTATTTTTCACTAGCACTTGGTTATCACCATCACCGTAAAAATTTTAAGAACTTATCTTTCTGTCTGTACAAGTCATAAATGTTGATGGTTCCCACACCATATTATTCAGTAAGGCATCTCACAGACATACCACCACCAAGCTTTGCGGTAACTCCACTTTCTGAGCTACTGACAAAGACAGATGCATCCTTTTCTTCTGTTACCCAGAGGCATGTCTTTAACTCTTTGGGTCATTTTCACAGTGCAATTAATCCTCAAGCCACCAAATGTCAGCCGAGAGGAGACATTAGTGGTGATGGATATGATGGATATGAGTGCTGAGATATACCTAAGGCTGCAGAGCTGAGGTTTTGCTTCCAAATAATCCTGGTGCCAAACTTATAAAAATGCTTTTGGGTCTCAGACAGTACTTTTTTGGTTTTGTGTTTCGTCTATTTTGGAATTGTGGAGTAGAGACTGTAGATCTGTATTAAAAATATCATTTTAATGATGACAAGACTGAGGCTCAATTAGTAACTTGATTTTCTATTTCTTTTCAGTCTCCTAAACTTCGGCCACTTTATTGGACAAAGAAATTTTATTTTTTTTTGGTATTGTCTGCCAAGATGATTTGAGTTGGAATATTTTTAGCAAAGGAACCTAATACTCTTGGCTGTTTGACTGACATAGCCAATAGTTGAGGCCCGTGCTGGGCAGTGTGAAGATGCCTAGGCAAGAAGAGGCTGGATGTGCTAAATTTATAGTCATTGAATCTAGATGTTTCTTTTCCTTCCAAATGATCTGTTTGGTACTTAATCTGTCTAGATACTTATTGTCCCACAATGAGTAATCAGGACAAATGAGAGAAAACAGCTCATTTCAGATCTGTCTCAGATACTCCTACAAGTTTCCCATAAATATCCACTCATCTGAAAGGTTTTGTTTGTTTTTTCTAATGATTCCCTAAATTATACATCCCAACTGTGACTCAGAATTATTGTTCATCAAGTTTCAGAATTAAAAACGTATTTTAGACATTCTGCTAAAATATTTCCTTTAACTTAGAAAGAATTCATTAGAATCTTGAATGCCTTTTAAGAGTCTGTGGTTAGGGTCCTACATCAAATATTATTTTATAAGTTCTTTGTGGAGGACCGGCCTTTCTCCCTAGTCTCATCATCCCCATATTTGTGTAGATCTTCATGGAACATCTATAATGAACTGGAGATTGTTGATTCAGGCCTAAATCTTTTTCTCTTTTCCCATTATGTGCGAGAGCTGTCCTTAGGACTGAGGGGTTTATAAAACTATGTAAAGCACAGTTCCTGTAATCCCAGAAGTTTAAAACCTAGTAAATAAAATGAGAAATATATAAAATCCAATGAAAATTCTCTATCTCAGAAGAGGAAGGGATCACATTTGTTACAATCTATACCACACTTATGTTATTTTTTTACATTGGTTTCTCCTGTAAGACGGCAATAATAACTACCATTTATTGGTCTCTTCTGTACCCAACAGAGGCTGGCATTTAAAAAGCACCAGACTCAGAAATGTCCATTGACCTTACTCAGTGTCACAAAATTCTAAGTGAGAGAGTCTGGAATTGACCCTACTACTTGACTGCTGCTGAGTCTTCAGTCGTGTCCGACTCTGTGTGACCCCATAGGCGGCAGCCCACCAGGCTCCCCCGGCCCTGGGATTCCCCAGGCAAGAACACTGGAGTGGGCTGCCATTTCCTTCTCCAATGCATGAAAGTGAAAAGTCAAAGTGAAGTCGCTCAGTCGTGTCCGACCCTCAGCAACCCCATGGACTGCAGCCTTCCAGGCTCCTCCATCCATGGGATTTTCCAGGCAAGAGTACTGGAGTGGGGTGCCATTGCCTTCTCCAACTACTTGACTAGAAAGCTCTATTTATTTTTCACTCTAACTTAAACAACACTCTTTCCTTTGCCTTCAGCATATATTCTGTGTTCCCACCTGTCTCTTCACTATAGTCCATTCTCCTACTTTAGAAAAGAAAGGCATACCCTAACTTATCTGAAATCTTATGGTATATTATCTCAATAAGTAAAAATCTCTGGTTGCCCAACAAAAGGACGATTCAAATGACTGGGAGACTTCACTGGAGATCCAATGGTTAAGACTGTCTTTCGATGCAAGTGGTGCAGGTTTGATCAGGGGACTAAGATCCCATACGCTTTGTGGCCAAAAGACTGAAACATAAAACAGAAGCAATATTGTAACAAATTCAATAAATATTTTTAAATGGTCCATATTAGAAAAAAATCTTAAATAAGGCTCCTTGAACAATTAATCAAGGCACATAAAATCCTAACGTTTGTCTTTCTTATACATATTTCTGTTAAGAGAAAAATGTTGCTTTAGAACCAGCATATTTTGGCCAGTGTTTGGATACTCTGAATTAAAACAGAATAGGTATTGGGGGTGACTGTGCCTCGGCCCTTTATGGACTAGAATCAAAGAATGCAGTGCCCTTGAAAGTTCCATGATAGTAAAGGAAAGACAGCTTAGATTTTTTTTTTTTTAAGGAAAGCAATTTTTTTCAGCTACTTAAAGAATGCTCATCTTGGCACTTGTCATTAGCTAGAAAAAATTATAAGATTTTTCTCAGGTTAGTTGTCTATCATCCAATAAGGGAGCTAAACCCTATTTTATCAAATCAGATCATGAGATACTTATCCTGATTAAAGTCCATTCCCATTTTTAATATTTATTTGATTGTGCCAGGTCTTAGGTGTGGCTTACAGGAGCTTTAGCTGTGGCCTGTGGGACCTAGTTCTGTGACCAGGGATTGAACCTGGGCCTCCTGCATTAGGAATGCAAGGTCTTAGCCACTTAGCACAGGACAACCAGGGAAGTCCCCCATTCCCATTTTATTTCATCTTTTGAGTTACTTACTGTTTACTATCTCCTAATAGCTTCCCAGGTGGCTCAGTGGTGAAGAATCCACCTGCCAATGCAGGAGACACAGGAGATGTGGGTTTGAGCCCTGGGTTGGTCATTACGATCTCCTGGAGTAGGAAACAGCAACCCTAATAACAACATCTCCTAATAACAACAAGTGAATTTGCTAGATGCTGGGCCAATTAGTTATTAGCTGTGTGACAGAGACTGGTTGTGTGCTCATCAACTGGGCTTCTTCCTGGGTGTGAAGGAAAACCACATTTCCCACTCTCCCCTGCAGTCAAACTGGGACCACATGCCTAGGTTCCTATCCCAGGAACATGAGCAGAAGTAATCGACACCACTTTCCAGGCCTAGTTATAAACTCTCTGGGCACCATTATTCAAGCTCTCTCTTCTCCTTCTGCTGGGCCCACGGAGGTCAAAACTGCAGATTACCAGATGAAAGGAACCAAGCCACTGTTCTGAAGACAACTGCACAGGGGTGACCCTACTATCACTAGGGCTATGACATGAATGACAAATAGGGTGGAGCTGTAATTTTTTAAAATAGCATCTACCTTTAATTACCCTGATTAATATAAACAATGTATACTTTTATTATGGAGAAGTAAATGGCAACCCACTCCAATATTGTTGCCTGGGAAATCCTGTGGACAGAGGAGCCTGGCAGGTTACAGACCGAAGAGCTGGACACAACTTAGCGACTAAACAACTACTTACTTTTATTAAGCATACCAGATTTCGAATCAAGATTCCTAAAGAATATCACACCTGTTCTCATAGATCTTGATTTATATGCAACTTCTACTCTTAGCTGGATACTACATTGCATTATTGCAAATTAAGAAATGAAAAATGTGTTGCTTTGTTTAAGTCATGTAAAATTACTTATATGAGAGCTGTATCATCGTAATCTTGACAGCTCATAGAAATACACTGTACAACATGGATTCTGTAACTTCTCAGTGATTTTGATACTGTTACTTAAAAGAAATATTAGCATATCTGAATTGAAAAATAAAATCTGACTTTTTCTGTCAGAAAATAAGTCATATTTTAGAGATTAGTTTCCAAATGAGGACTGGCTTTATTAATTGGGTCATATGGCTTTGTCATTTGTGGTCTGGTTGACCACAAGATAGGGGTACTTTCCATATATTCAGTGAATGAAAGCTTTAAGTCTTGACATAACTATATTTAAAATATGCTAAAAGAAGTTTATAAAAAACACTTTACTATCATAAATAACTGAAATTAGTATCTCCAATTTTGACTGAGTATATTGGTTTAAATGAAACACTGCTGAGTGAAAGAATAAAAGGTAAAATTAACATTTACTAGATAATCTGTGATAATAGCATTTTTGGTGCAGTTTCAGAGACTGAGACTCTTAATATCTGTCTAATAAAACCTTTTATAAGTGAGATGGTTTCTAATTTATAGCTTTCAATAAAACTAAAAAGAGGACCTAATTCAATTATTAGCTGATAAAACTTTTAAGTAATTTTGGATAATAAATCACTTATTTTTGACATCTAATTTGAAAGAAGTTAAAGAAATTGGGTGACACTGCCATAATTTCTATTATTATATTATTATTGTGAAAAACAGCAAGAGAATAGAAGTGGCACTTTGTCCTATTTTTAGAAATAATGTTCTTCTAGGAGTACCTCAACTAATGATATACGGAATTTAGAAAAATGGTAACAATAATCCTGTATACAAGACAGCAAAAGAGACACTGATGTACAGAACAGTCTTTTGGACTCTGTGGGAGAGGGAGAAGGTGGGATGATTTGGGACAATGGCACTGAAATATGTATAATATCATATATTAAAGGAATCGCCAGTCCAGGTTCGATGCACGATACTGGATGCTTGGGGCTGGTGCACTGGGACGACCCAGAAGGATGGTATGGGGAGGGGGGAGGGAGGAGGGAGGAGGGAGGAGGGTTCAGGATGGGGGACACATGTATACCTGTGGCGGATTCATTTTGATATATGGCAAAACCAATACAATGTTGTAAAGTTAAATAAAATTAAGTTAAAAAATAATAATAAAATAAACTTTTATTAAAAAAAAAAAATTATTTTTGCCATACTGCATGGCATGCAGGATCTTAGCTCCCTGACCAGGAATTTAACCCTTGAACTCTATATTAGAAACACAGTCTTAACCCACTGGACCACCAGGAAAGTTCCCCCACTAACTTCAATAAAATGTACACGCCTACAAACTTCTACTTAGGTGCTTGGCAATTACGAAAAATATTTAACTGAACTGATTTTTTAACTACGTGTACAACAATAATAATCTTAACTACAGAGTATTTTTTTTTAACTTAGAGGGAACTAAAAAAATTAAAATCTGTATCTGTTTTTGTTTGAAGCACATGATAAGTGATCAGTGAAAATCTTTGGAGCACAAATACTCTGTATTAGGGTAAAAAAAACTTGCATTAGGGTGAAAAACTGGGGGAAATGGAATGAAAAAGAGCTCAGGAAGTAAAAAGAACAATGCTCATTTTCTGAGTGCTAAAGAAGAGTTCATGTATTTTTAAAAAAATGTGTGCTAGTCTCAGAGTTGCTAACATGAGATCATACTATTCTAATTACTTGGAGCTGATACTTTTCCTTGTGTATCTATTTTTAAAAAATTGGTTAGGTTCTTATAATTTATGTATTCATATTCTGGCTCTGGCACTGCCTATGATGAGACCTTGGGCATGCTGCTTAACTTTTCAGAGCCTTGGTTTTTTCCCTATAAAATGAGAAAGTTGAACCAGATCACTTGCATGTCCCATTATGTCTCTAATATTCTATAACTCTGTGACTAAAGACTCAGAAATATTCCTTTAGATGACTGAAAACAAAAACTACCCAAAGAGGTGTTTCCTTTTCCCCCCTTCTTTCTCATTTTCCTTTTTCTCTCCCAACATCACTAAGGCCCTGTTGGCATACAGCAAAGATTGTATGTTTTGAGGGAGTTACTAAAATTGGTCTCATTATGTTCCAATTAATTACAGTGAATTCACTGGCTTCCCTCAACCAAAAACAGTCAAACTACTCATGACATCATTATTTCCCCTAGTAATGAAAATCTGAAATGCATATAATAAAGGTAATATTTTCTGAAATAAAAAGATCACATTGGCATGATCCTTCTTCCTCCTTCTGAGGAAGACAGAATCTTGAAATAGCTCATCAGAAAGAGAACTCTTTAGAAAAGTTCACCAGAAAGTCTATAATTGCTCCTGAAAAATATGTGAGGTCAGCTAGCACCGCCTTGTGCTATTTTCAAAACAATGCAAGATATAATGCATAAATAGTACTGTTTTGGTTTTAAAAGGTCTGTCTGGTCAAGGCTGTGGTTTTTCCTGTGGTCACATATGGATGTGAGAGTTGGACTGTGAAGAAGGCTGAGCGCCAAAGAATTGATGCTTTTGAACTGTGGTGTTGGAGAAGACTCTTGAGAGTCCCTTGGACTGCAAGGAGATCCAACCAGTCCATTCTGAACGAGATCAGCCCTGGGATTTCTTTGGAAGGAATGATGCTAAAGCTGAAGCTCCAGTACTTTGGCCACCTCATGCGAAGAGCTGACTCACTGGAAAAGACCCTGATGCTGGGAGGGATTGGGGGCAGGAGGAGAAGGGGACAACAGAGGATGAGATGGCTGGATGGCATCACCGACTCGATGGACGTGAGTCTGAGTGAACTCCGGGAGTTGGTGATGGACAGGGAGGCCTGGCGTGCTGTGATTCATGGGGTCGCAAAGAGTCGGACACGACTGAGCGACTGAAGAAAACTGAACTTTCATTTTGATAATAGAATGGTCTGATTTTTCATATTTGCAGTGAGAAAAAGTCTTGAAATGCTAGTGCTGTGTTCTTCTTTCTTGTTCCACACTTCCATGTAGTTAGATCCACCCATGTCGACTTGGGGACAACTGAGATTTTTAGATCAGGGATTCAAAGAGAGACAGTTAATAACTCAACTGATGGACTTCCAAAAAACAGCAGAGTAGGGCAGGGAACCCATGTGAGGAGATGGTTGCTGACCAACCCTGGGGAGCTATGTGGAGAGGAGTCCGGGGACTGCAGTTCATCCCCACCATGCGAGTGAGCGTGCCTCTTCGCGTATTAGGAGAACCGCAGGTGGTGCGGTCATCACTGTCAGCTCATGGTTGCACCTGCGCTGGGCCTCTTGGCTCATCCAGCTGAAAGACATCTGCTGCTGCTGCTGCTGCTGCTAAGTCGTTTCAGTCGTGTCCGACTCTGTGCGACCCCACAGACGGCAGCACACGAGGCTCCCCTCTCCCTGGGATTCTCCAGGCAAGAACACTGGAGTGGGTTGCCATTTCCCTCTCCAATGCATGAAACTGAAAAGTGAAAGTGAAGTCGCTGAGTCTTGTCCGACTCTTAGCGACCCCATGGACTGCGGCCCACCAGGCTCCTCCGTCCATGGGAGTTTCCAGGCAAGAGTACTGGAGTGGGCTGCTGCTGCTTAGTCGTGCCTGAATCTTTGCAATCCCATGGACTGTAACCCGCCAGGCTCCTTGGTCCATGGGATTTCTCAGGCAAAAATACTGGAGTGGCTTGCCATTTCCTTCTCTATAGGATCTTCTTAACCGGGGGATAGAACCTGGATCTTGGCAGGTGGATTCTTTACCACTGAGCTACCTGGGAAGCCCAGAGAATGTCTGCCTGTGTCCTAAGACCTTGCTAGGCTCCCAAATGAACTGCTGTGAATTTCAACCTTGTCAACAGGATATATTTGAAAAGATATATATTTAAAAAGATGTTTATCTTTTCAAAATCGTGTGAGATCCTTCCCCACCAGAGGACACTGAAGATGAAGTAGAAAACAGAAACCCCAGCTTTAGGACTTGGAAGAGTCTGGACTGGGAAACCCATCTGTGGAGTATGTGTGTGTGTGTGCGTGTGTGCGTGTGTGCGTGTGTGCAGTTACATGTATATATTTATGATGAAGAAATATTAAAGTCTTAAGACCAAATGAGATGGCATATAAGAAAGTGCACAGTGTGAACTCCTCTATACATCCTATTAATAAAAGTTTTATTGAATACCTAATGAGGATTTATTGGGCACCTACTATGTGCCAGGCACTGTCCTTGGTACTAGGGATATAGTGGTGAACAAGATGGATGAGGTCTCTGTCTCATAGGTCTGCCCTATAGTGGGAGAAGACATATTATAAACAAAGAAAGTAATTTCAGTTATTGTAAGAACCTTATGAAGAAAGTAAATGAGGTCAGTTGGATAGAAAGTGACTGGCTAGGGGGGTGAGGGGTGAAGGGAGCAACCTCAGGGACAGTGGGCAAAGATCACCTCTTTGGGGAGGGTAACACTGACTAATGACAAGTTAGTCATGGAGAGACATCTGGAGAGAACAGAGGGAAGACAGAGTGCAGAAGCTCTCAGGCAAGTACCAGTTGACCATGTTTTAGAAAGATGGCCAATGATGCAACTTCTGCAAGCTCAGGAGTGGGGAGCCTCCTTCAGTGAGGAGATGATGGGGTATTATAGCTCAACACAGAGTTAAGTGAATAGTGTGTTGTTTCTTTGACACACCACATAAGAAAATTCTTATTACGAATTTAAAAAGAGCTTGTAACAAAAAGCTTCCCTGGGCCCCCTCCTGTCCTGCTTCTCAGAAGCAATCACCCTTACAATCTACTTTTAGTTCTGTTGACATATTTTTGAATAACACACTCCTAACGTTATTTCTTCATGTATTAATTATAGGCACTATCTACTTACTTCCTACAATGACAGATAAGCACTTAGCCAAGAGAGTTATGGTTATTTTTCTGCCTCTACTGGTTACCCTCACACCTATAAATAATTAACTTCTATGTCCTGTTCCTTCATCTCTTGATTCCCAAATTGTAAGACTGGGATATTACAGACCTAAACCTTTCTGTTGCTTTTCTTCCTCCCATTTCCCCCCTGCATGTCTCTGTTGCACACAACCTCCTATGCACTACAGAATACAGTAATTCTAACTCTTTTTTAGCATGTCATACATACAGGACCCTTTATATGTAGGTGCTGCCTGCTTTTTCCATCTCCTGTCATTGTCCACAGTAGCTATACTCAAAGTCTTACTGAACTAGGTACTTACAGTTTTTGTAATGACTTTTGTGTGCTCATGTCTTTTTTTTCATTACCTCATATATTTTCATTGCCTGGAATGGCCACCTTCTACAATTCACTGGCAAACCCCATTCATTCATTTCAGTCTACATGCCACTTTACAAAACCTTCCTTGGTGGATGTCATTTATAAATATAAAAAATATTTATTCAATGGCTGTTATATGCAAGGCACTGTTGTAAGTGTCAGGGTTACAGAGGTTCTAGACAGACACGCATGAGCTTGCATACCAGTGACTTATGCAGATTGAATAAAAACAAATAGCATGATGAAACATATTATGTGTTAGGCTTTACTAAATAACTAACAAATGCTATTTTAATCCTCACAACATTAGGGAGACTTTTATATCCTTCCCGAGGTCACTTCCTGTAAGTGACTGAGTTTATATTCAAACTCAAATCTGTCTATCATCAGAGCTGTCACTCTAAATTATTCTCATTCTGCTCCTATTACTCTTTGTACACTTCTATCATAACATTTGTCATACTGTTTTGAAATTGTGCATGGATTTCCCCATATAAACCACAGGATATAAAAAAAAAAAATCATTCGTGTGACTATTTTCTCAGTTTTCTCAGGATGGCCACAGAAGTAATACCATTCTACAGGCATAAGAGAGAAATGATTGCATTACATACGATGGGTGCTGTAGGGAACAGGGATTATATTCTTGCTTGAAATCTCAGATTGAGAAAGACTTGCTTTAGGACAAAGCCTTCTTAAAGACAGAGATACCTGCTGCATAATGGGTACCTGATAAATGTTTGTTGAACCTGTTATTCAAACCTTTGCAAAAATACCTACTCAGTTTTTGGATTGAAAAACTGTCTACATTAGTCCTGTATTTGGAGATGGCTTTGCAGCAGGAGCTTGGCACTCAAGTCTTCTTTCAGTAGAGTTTCAGGGTGTTCAGTCCAAACTTTAAGAAGCAGTAGGAAGCAGTGGTTAACTGTGCAGACTCTATAGCCATCTACCCAGATTCCAATTCTATCGTTTACTATTTGTACAATAAGTGATTATTTAACATGTGCCAGGCACTTTTAAAAGTACTTTACAGGCATTTCCTGACTAAACCTAACACCTCTGCGTAGTGAATACCTTTACTATTCCTCAATAGTGCTACGACTCAGTTTTCTTCTCTACTAAAGGCAGAGAGTTGGACATGACTTAGCAATAGAACAATAACTAAAGGCAGGATACTGATAACAGAATACTTTACATGGTATCTAGGATTGAATGAGTATAAAATGCTTAGAATAGTATCCAGCACAGAGGAACTTAGTTATTACTACTTGTACAGGCTGTGATCAGAGCAAGAAATCAGCTTGATGTAACTTAATTTTTTCATCTTAAGCTAACGTTCACTTCAAAGGGACTAATGGGAATTATCTGGAATGGGCCTAAATCTTAAGCATCTCCCAATCAAGTTGGCTCTGTGTTTCTAAGGGAAAACTAGTGGCTGGTGCTGAGATGGAAAAAGCAGGAAAAAATACCTCTGAAATCTGTTCAGTTTTCTGCATCTGCTCTGCCATGTCCCAGTTCCACATTATCACCACCTCTTGTTGGGATGGCTGCAATAGCCTCCTGGCTGGTTCAACGGCATTCTCCTTGGCGGCCTCTATTCTCTGCTCCAGGAGATTAACCTTTTCAAAACACAAAGGCAAATAGTATTGTATGATACGCACACTTACAACAGTCCTTTGGTTTCTCATTGTTCTTAGAATAAGAATCCAAATCAGCCACTTAGTTGACTAAGCCTTGTAGGATCTGCCCTTAGCCCATCCCTCTCCACCCACCTCAGCCACATCAGCCTTCATTCATTATTCGGCAAGTATTTGTTTGATCACCACGTATTTACGGAGTCACTGGGGATACAGCAGTGACCAAGAGAAACACAGCTCTTATAGAACTTACCTTTTAGGAGGTGGGAGAACAATGACAACAAAAACCAGACATGTAATAATTACTATAAAAAAGATAATTGCTGGTTGTAATAAGTAGGAAAATGAAATCTAGCCTGCAAATAAGAAAGAGGAGCATTTGAGATAAGACGGACAGTCTTTTCTAAGCAGGTAATATGATAAAAGAGATCTAAAGCAGGAAGAGAAGTGAGTCACATGATAAATGGAGAGGAGAGAATTCAGGTGGAGGGAATCTATGCAAAGGTTCACATATGCTACAAGAGGCTGGTGTGTTTGAGGTACCCAGAGTAGAACTCATGGTACAGAGGTAAGAAAGTGGGGAGTAAGATTGACTGGTACTTGATCCTGTAGGGCCTAGTAGGTCATCATAAGAATTAGGAATTTGGGGGACTTCTGGTAGTCCAGTGGTTAAGATTCTGTCTTCCAGTAAAGGGGGTGTGGGTTAAGACTCTACCCTCCAATGTAGAGGGGGTGTGGGTTCGATCCCTGGTCAGGGAGCTACGATCCCACATGCAGGGCAGTGTGGCCAAAAAAAAAAAAAAAAAAAAACTATGAACTGTTTGTCACATAACTGTTTTGGTTCTATTTTCTTTGTTCTCTCTTCTTTTGTTCTCCCTAATATTCTTTTTTCCCCCTCAAATCTTCTGAAGGTAAGTAGTTGCAGACACTGATACACTTTGCTGCTAAATACTGAAACAAACATCTTTCCAAAATAAAGACATGCTTCTACATGGTTACAAATTATCACATGCCCCCAAATTAATACTGACTCAGTATAATCTACGTGTAATCCATATTTAAATATCCACAATTGTCCACAATATGTTTTTCTTTTTGCAGTTACTTTTTAAAAAATCTATAACCAATGAAGATTCATGAATTTCATTTAGCAACAAGCACCTGCCTTTTGACTCTCTCTTTCCCTAACACTGACATTTCTAGGTCTGTTGACCTGTAAAATGGTCCTCACGATTAGATTCAGGTTAAACATTTCTGTCAGGCTTCCCGGGTGATGCACTGGCAGGAATCTGCCTGCCAATGCAGGAGATGCAGGTTCGATCCCTGGGTTGGGAAGATCCCCTGGAGTAGAAACTAGCAATCCACTCCAGTATTTTTGCCTGGAAAGTGCCATGGAGAGAGGAGCCTGGTGGGCCCCAGTCCAAGGGGTCACAAAGAGTCGGTCTTGAGTGACCACACACACACACACAATCCATTGTTTTAGCATTCACTGATAAGCTTTATCTATGTTGATTTTGGGGCTTCCCAGGTGGCACTAGTGGTTAAGGAACCTGCCTGCCAAAGCAGGAGACATAAGAGACGAGGGCTCAATTGCTGGGTCAGGAAGATCCCCTGGAGGAGGGCATGAAAACCCACTCCAGGGTTCTTGCCTGGAGAATCCCATGGATAGAGGAGTCTGGCAGGCTACAGTCTACAGAGTCCCAAAGAGTTTGACATGACTGAAGTGACTTAACAGGGATGTCAATTTTTACATTGGGAGTTGCAAAGTGGGGACAGTTTACTATTCTTTTTGCATTAACTGGCATTCTCGTGTAAAGAATAGCTTTCCATTTTTAGTCCTTTTCTCCCTCATCCATCCTCCTACAAAGAGGACTTAAAACATTAAATGTGTTATTAAACTATTACCATCATTATTCTTTTGATGCACAATTTGTGCCAAACATGGTCAGTGTAAAACCCTTTATGCCAGATCCAGTGTCCTTTGTTAAATGACTTCATTCATTCTGAAGACTTCTTTGCTTTTTCTGACAAGAATGTTCTAGGCTCACTTTATAATTTTCTTGCCCCAGACCTGGAAGCAGTCTTCTCTCCAAGAGGCACTGTTTTCTTTTAGGGATAAATGGTATTTAGAAACCATTTGGGTGGCTTGGTCCTGGGGTGTTCATTGTTACTGGGGTGCCAGGGCTTCTATGCCTCCAGGCCCTCTCAGTGGACCCAATTAAGATAAAAAAAAGATAATAAAACCCAAACAACCCAGGTCATTCTACTACCAATTCAAATCTAACTTCATGGGATTCTTCTTTACTTTCTATTATATTTATTTCCCTTCTCCCACAGTGAGAACCCTAGAACCAAACATGAATATATTTACTGATTTGCTTTTTCCTATAACACATGCATAATAGTTTCAAAATTATACCAATACCCGTTTCAACATCAAGCCTACTAAGCCAAGTTATTAATTTTTTTGCATTTCTTTTTGCTCTTCATCATATCCCACAACTCCTAACTCCTGAACATAGTATACTGTGCCCAAGTTAACTGAACAAGCTCTTTATCTCTGTGTAGCTATGCTGACAATTTGATATACAGGTAAATTCATCTCTTTCTTTGCATTAAATTTTAGGGCTTGCTTTTATTTTTAGATTTAATTTTTTGAAAAGGCAAACTCTGTTTTTTTTAAAAAGTTACAGAAGTCACATTCTCATCCCCTATAGATAACCATTTACAACTAATTTTCTGTTTTATAGTTTTTGTATTTCTATCTTCAAAAATATACCAAAAATGTGTGTGGAATATATATGTATGTAAACTCTGATTTCTTCTTTTTGCTTACATAACAGTACAGTTTTTATATACTTTTGCATCTTTTTTCTTCACTGAACAATACAAATATCATTTTATTCTAAAACATCATTGAAGTGCTTTAAGCCAGAGGTTGACATGATCATTCCCACCTGAAGCTGGTTTTGCTGCCCTATAAATAATGGAGAACACGATGTGAAGCAGGCGACCAGCTGGAGGCTGTAGGGGTCTGGGCAATGAAAAGGGAGGGGAGCATTTTATTTCACTTCTAACAAAAAAGTGCAACAGATACATTTGTTTATGAACTGGATGAGAGTGGTGAGGGAAAAGGAGAGCTCAGAGATGATTCCTCCTCATGAATAACTAGGTAGATGTGTGGTAGTGTCATTTACTGAGGCACAGATTAGGGAGGAGAGGCTTCACGTTTTGCAATGAAAAATCACGATCCCATATTGAATATGCCAAGGCAGAGATTAACAGTAAACAAGGAGAGGGTGACCTTTTGCTGGCCCAGAAGCCAAATGAAGAATGTTTCAAGGCTGAAACATTTAACTGTGTGGATGAAACAAACTGTGAGGAATACTTCTGGGAGCGAGAATAAAATAAGGCAGAAAATCCACTGGTTCTTGTATTTATCCTGCCCCTATACCTGGGTGCTTACTCCTCTCTTTTTTTTAAACTTATTTGACATCTAATAACCCTTGGAAATCCAGATCAAACACTACTTGCTCAGGTTCCAGTGACATTGTCTTTAGAAATGCTCTAAACATTTTCTTCAAAACACTCAGTACAGTTGTAATTTCTCAATTATTTGTCTTTGCAATTTTTTGTCAATTATTGGAATATAACAGTGACAGACTTTTATTTTCTTGGGCTCCAAAATCACTGCAGGTGGTGACTGCAGCCACAAAATTAAAAGATACTTGCTCCTTGGAAGAAAAGCTATGACAAATCTAGACAGCATACTAAGAAGCAGGGACACCACTCTGTTGACAAAAGTCCGTATAAAGTTATGGTTTTTCAAGCAGTCATGGACAGATGTGAGAGTTGGACCATAAAGAAGGCTGAGCATTGAAGAACTGATCCTTTCAAACTGTGATGCTGGAGAAGACTCTTGAGAGTCCCTTGGGCAGCAAGGAGATCCAACCAGTCAATCCTGAAGGAAATCAACAATGAGTTTTCATTGGAAGGACTGATGCTAAAGCTGAAGCTCCAATACTTTGGCCACCTGATGTGAAGAGCCAACTCACTGGAAAAGACCCTAACGCTGGGAAAGACTGAGGACAAGAGAAGGGAACAACAGAGGATGAGATGGTTGGATGGCATCACCGACTCAGTGGACATGAGTCTGAGCAAACTCCTGGAGACAGTGATGGGCAGGGAAGCCTGGCATGCTGTAGTTCATTGGGTTGCAAACAGTCAGACATGACTGAACAACAAAGCTCCTGGAGGGTTAGGGTCTGTTTTGGTAGCTCTCCTCCACTGTCTCAGTACGGCCTAGTCTAGTGTGTGGTACTTAGCAGGTTTTCAATAAATATTTGTTGAACAATAAATAAATGTAGCACCTGGAGGGCCCAAGAGTTGGAATCAGTAACAGCTAGTAAAAAGCAATACAGGCATTATGAGGTAAAGACTGGAAGCGTAGATTTTTGGGTAGACTTGCCTGAAGGGGTAATGAAGAATTTGACACAGAGGCCCCTAAAGACTTAAGTTCCAGCCCAAACAGTAAATTACAGTTTTATTTGATCATCTCTGCTTTCTTCCCTTTCACATCTACTTTCTCTGCTCATTTTTACTCCTGGCCTTGCATCCCTTCTTTACTCCAAACTGGCTCACCACAAATATGATTTTGTGGGGAAAGAAAGCAAACGGAATGAGACAGTGGGAAGTTAGAAAGGGAAGCGGGGTAGGTTATGGGAAACATAAATGTAGAAAAAGAAAAAGAAAGACAATAAGCTCAACAAAACAGTTACTATGTTACAAATGCTGCTAACCAAATAAAACAGTGGAAAATAAGATCACATGTGAGAGGGCAGGTCTTGAAGTCATCCAGCTGAGTTTAAATTCCTAGTTCCACCATTAATAGCTGTATGCCTTTGAGCAAATTATTTAATCTTGAACTCAGTTTCCTAAAAATCTATAAAAATGGCATAATAACAGTTTAAAATCTATAAAAAGTGCATATTAACAGTATCCACCTCATAGGGTTGTTCTCCAGATCAGTACCATAACCAGTTTTAAAGTGCTTAGGACCACGGCTGGCACAAAGTAAATGCTCAGTTAACGTTAGCAGTTACTTTTCTTTAAAATGAAGCACAGCACGCAGAGATGGCCCAAGTAGTAAATATTTGTCATATGACTGTAATAACACTGCACCAAAAGAAAAGGATCACTTTAAGATAATCAGAGACGATGTACTGGCACTTACATTTGAGCACTGCAAAGACCTTACCTGTGCATGCAAGATAGGTAGCTGCTTTATATTTTCAGAATGGCAAAAACTAGCAAACAAACCCACAAAGAGTGAAGAATGCTTTTGAAAATCTTTTCTGAGAAAAATGTACCTTGTCCATGAGGGCGCCTATGGACAACAGGTAGGATCATGAAGCGAAGGAAGTGAAGTGACCTTCTGGGTGCGGGCAGCGCTCATTCTAAGTTACTCTTTAGAAGCAGAGCCTGTCCCGGTCCACAGTGAAAAGGCCTGCCATTTCTCACCTGGTCCCTAAGGGAGTCGCGGAGTTAAGTGGAGTGGCAGCGGCCTCACTTCGGGGCCTCCGCTACGTCTTTATTGTCTCCAGATTGGAATCCGAGATCCGCAACGCTGCCAAGAGAGGGTGGCACCCACCGCAGCCAGGAAGCAGCATCCTACCCGGCTTGGCACGCGGATACCCGCGGGAAGCTCCGCCCACTAGCCGCTCTCCAGTCTGCTTCCGCCCATTGGTCGCTCGGCATACCGAGACCCGCCCCCAAATTTGAAAGCTTCTCCCGGGAGCGGAAGAAAAATCCACAGAGAGAGACCGCGGCGCTCCAACGCGTCTTTCCGGAAGCTCCGCCCACTCCCAGCGTTCAATGCGGGACCCTGGCCGCCATTGTTTGAATTTGAAAAGGGCAATAACTCAGTGCTGGTCGCGGGTGGGGCTGGCAGGTTAACGTTTGCAGGTGAGGGCCCGAGGAAGGAAATGGGGGACTCCGTACATACCAGGTGAGGTGAAGAAAGGTCTCAGACGGTGTGAGTACCTTCCGACCGGGCTCAAGACGCCCCTCAGGTTACTGTCGATACGTGGGGCTCCGGGTGCTCTGTGGAGGGCTGAACCATTTTACTAGAGTTAGGGTTTAAATCTGGTCTCTGCCGTTTCAGTCCATGGGGTTGCAAAGAGTCGGACACAACCGACCGACTGAACAACAACAACAATCGCCGCTTATTAACTCTGAGGCAAGGCAAAGTCTTCAGTATCTCTGGGCCTCAGTTTCTTCATCTGTTAAAAGGGCTTAATTATAGAACTTACCTCTTCCGCCTCTTACGAAGATAAGGATAATGTGTAAAACTGTTAGAAACAGTGCCATTGGTATAGTAAGCACTATGTATTTGCAAGCCTTAGTATTTTTATTATTGTTACTGCTGCTTTGAGGATCAGGCCTCCTTTGCCAAATCTGGTGTCTTGTATCCCCAAGGTGAGCATTTTGCTCGGCAAGTGGCTTGGTCTGTTTTTAGGGCAGTCGGGGGCTCGATGTCTGTGCAGTTATTTCCAGACTGCTACCGCCGGTGCCGGGGCGCTCCCTTCTTGGTCTTTGCAGTGCGGAGCGAAAGGCGGGGGTGTGTGGCGTGTGTGATGACTGCAGTCATCTCCACCCACCCACCCTCACCCCCGGTTTGGAAGGTTTCCCCCATCTCATTATACTTTTTGGTTCAGTAATTCCTGCTTAATGTCGCTCTCTAATATTCCTTACTGGAGGGCTAATTGACAGAAGGTCGAGCCTTATGGGTTAGTTTGTTTTTAATCCCCAAGCTGATCAAATTCAGGTTTGAATCCGTTCTTAAAACAAGGTAGCATTACCCGGAAACAGCCTTAACTGTGTACATTTTATTAAATGTCCAAGACCTGAGACTTCAGGTTGCAAAATAATGTAAAAGACTCATAAGTTAATTGTAAAGACTTTTTTTGACTGTATTTTGTGGATGACATGCGGCAACCTCAGTTAGTAATCAGTCTTCAATCATGAAATCTCATTGGAGAGACGAAAAAGGATACCATTTCTCAGACTTGGGAACAGCCTTCCGCAATGAGGTCTTGAACCTTGCTGTTGGCTAGAGATAATATAGGACCAAAAAAAATTTTGCGCATAGAGAATTTTATTTATTATTTAACCCACTTAACCCACTATACAAGGAGTCTTTATCACTGCCTAAATCTCTGAATTTGTTGTAGGGGTACAGAGTAGTATAAGATAAGGTCCTTGCTCTCATTTCTAGTCTAATTAGGGAGGCCACACATCCATAGAAGTTAACTACAAGTACAGGAAGTGACAATGTATCTCTCAATTTTATGATTGTTAAGGGGCAGTTTATTCATGAAAACTGAACATAGAAGCAAGCACAAACAACTGTAACATTTTTTTTTTAAGGAGGTACAATATTTTTTTTTAACTTAGTAATTTCATAAAAGATGTGTCAACATTTTTTTAAGCCAAAAATTAATTGAAGGCCAAGAATGAAGGTTACTTTCCAGTTTCCTGGGCATTTCCATGAAACTTGAGTTATGAAATGTCAAGCCATTACGTTCATGTTTTTGTAAACTTTTCCTCTGTGTTCTACATCAGTGGTTTTTATTCTATCAGATACGTTTTCTTTCTAATTTTCACCCATAAATTAAATATTTGAAATATTCTATCAAACTACATTTAAATACTTTTCTCATTTTGATTACATCACTGATACAATGAAAGCAAAAAGCAATAAAGATTAAACGTGCTTAATTGTATGGTTGGTTGATGTAGTTTGCTGGGTTTTGTTGAAGGTAATTGTATAGTTTCTTTAAATCTTTGAAGTTTAGGAAAAAAGAGAAACAGCTTTGTATTGAGTTTGGGGGTTTCAACGCTGATCAAGGAAAAAGATACCACAAGGTGGCAGTAACACACAAGGGTCTTTACCAGGTTAGCACTTGGACAGGACTGCATGCTTGGAAAGCTGCCCAAATCGTGAGACTTCTCGGAGACTAGAGTGAAGGGCTACCACCTAGAAGGGGAGGGTAAGGAATTGGAGAGAAGTGGGAATGATAGCAGAGGGAGCTCAGTATAAGTGTCCTAGCACAGTAGGGAGTCCGCATATCTGAGAACTTCAAAGGGCAGCAGTGGCTTGGGGTCTTTATTGTCTTGGATTTTGTCTGTGGCTAGCGAATGGTTGAGTGCAGTTTCATGGAATGTGCAAACCAGATAGGCTCTAAATGGCTAAAACTAAGATTATTTTGGCTATGTATAAAGCAAACAGATGTATAAAAATTTGAGTTTGACACCTCATTGGTTTTTTGAACTAACGTTGCCAGCCTGCTGTGAAGAAGTAAACAATTCAGGGCCAGTATATGGGGACCATCTTTGGCTCATTTACTTAATGCCTGTGGATGCCCGTTACAAGTACCTTCTTGAGCCAGGAACCCTATTGGCAGTGACTGTTCTGAGTATATCATAATATTCAAAGAATATGGTGCTCTCTCCATTTCTCCCTAATATTGTGCACCTAGTGGATTCTCAGTAAATATTTGAATGTTAATATTTTATCAGTGAAACTTACCTCTACATTTGTCTTTAAATTTAGCGAGATGCTTAATTTAGTTGTAGTAGTTTCAATTCAGTTCAGCCCTTCAGTCGTGTCCGACTCTGCGACCCCATGAACTGTAGCACGCCAGGCCTCCCGGTCCATTGCCAACTCCTGGAGTTTACTCAGACTCATGTGCATTGAGTCAATGATGCCATCCAACCATCTCATCCTCTGTTGTCCCCTTCTCCTCCTGCCTTCAATCTTTCCCAGCATCAGGGTCTTTTCAAATGAGCTAGTTCTTTGCATCAGGTGGCCAAAGTTTTAGAGCTTCAGCATCCGTCCTTCCAATGAATATTCAGGACTGATCTCCTTTAGGATGGACTGGTTGGATCTCCTTGCAGTCCAAGGGACTCTCAAGAGTCTTCTCCAACACCACAGTTCAGAAGCATCAATTCTTTGGCGCTCAGCTTTCTTTATAGTCTAACTCTCACATCCGTACACAACTACTACGAAAACCAGAGCTTTGACTAGACAGACCTTTGTCAGCAAAGTAATGTCTGCCTTTTAATATGCTGTCTAGGTTTCTTCCAAGGAGCAAGCGTCTTTTAATTTCATGGCTGCAGTCACCATCTGCAGTTATTTTGGAGCCCAAAAAATAAAGTCAGCCTCTGTTTCCATTGTTTCCCCATCTATTTACCATGAAGTGATGGGACCAGATGCCATGATCTTAGTTTTTGAATGTTGAGTTTTAAGCCAACTTTTTCACTCTCCTCTTTCACTTTCATCAAGAGGCTTTTTAGTTCTTTTTCGCTTTCTGACATAAGGGTGGTGTCATCTGCATATCTGAGGTTATTTCTATTTCTCCCGGCAATCTTGATTCCAGCTTGTGCTTCATCTAGCCCAGCATTTCTCATGATGTACTCTGCACATAAGTTAAATAAGCAGGGTGCCAATATACAGCTTTGATGTACTCCTTTCCTGATTTGGAACCAGAATGTTCCATGTCCAGTTCTAACTATTGCTTCCTGACCTGCATACAGATTTCTCAAGAGGCAGGTCAGGTGGTCTGGTATTCCCATCTCTTTCAGGATTTTCCACAGTTTGTTGTGATCCACATAGTCAAAGGCTTTGGCATAGTCAGTAATACAGAAGTAGATGTTTTTCTGGAACGCTCTTGCTTTTTTGATGATCCAGCAAAAGCAATTTGATCTCTGGTTCCTCTCCCTTTTCTAAAACCAGCCTGAACATCTGGAATTTCTCAGTTCATGTACTGTTGAAGCCTGGCTTGGAGAATTTTGAGCATTACTTTACTAGCGTGTGAGATGAGTGCAATTGTGCAGTAGTTTGAGCATTCTTTGGCATTGCCTTTCTTTGGGATTGGAATGAAAACTGACCTTTTCCAGTCCTGTGGCCACTGCTGAGTTTTCCAAATTTGCTGGTATATCGAGTGCAGCACTTTCACAGCATCATCTTTCAGGATTTGAAATAGCTCAACTGGAATTCCATCACCTCCACTAGCTTTGTTCATAGTGATGTTTCCAAGGCCCACTTGACTTGGCATTCCAGGATGTCTGCCTCTAGGTGAGTGATCATACTATCGTGATTATCTGGGCCGTGAAGATCTTTTTTGTATAGTTCTTCTGTGTATTCTTGCCACCTCTTCTTAATATCTTCTGCTTCTGTTAGGTCCATACCATTTCTCTCCTTTATTGTGCCCATCTTTGCATGAAATGTACCCTTGGTATCTCTAATTTTCTTGAAGAGATCTCTAATCTTTCCATTCTATTATGTTCCTCTGTTTCTTTGCATTGATTGCTGAGGAAGGCTTTCTTATCTCTCCTTGCTGTTCTTTGGAACTCTGCATTCAAATGGATAATATCTTTCCTTTTCTCCTTTGCCTTTCGCTTCTCTTCTTTACTCAGCCTTCTCAGACAACCGTTTTGGCCTTTTGCATTTCTTTTTCTTGGGGTTGATCTTGATCCCTGTCTCCTGTACAGTGTCACAAACCTCTGTCCACAGTTCTTCAGGCACTCTGTCGGATCTAATCCCTTGAATCTATTTGTCACTTGCACTGTATAATTGTAAGGGATTTGATTTAGGTCATAACTGAATGGTCTAGTGGTTTTCCCTACTTTCTTCAATTTAAGTCTGAATTTGACAATAAGGAGTTCATGATCTGAGCCACAGTCAGCTCCCAGTCTTGTTTTTGCTGACTGTATAGAGCTTCTCCATCTTTGGCTGCAAAGAATATAATCAGTCTGATTTCAGTATTGACCATCTGATGATGTCCATGTATAGAATCTTGTGTTGTTGGAAGAGGGTGTTTGCTACGACCAGTGCGTTCTCTTGTCAAAATTCTACTTCTTTCTGCTTCATTCTGTACTCCAAGGTCAAATCTGCCTGTTTACTCCAGATATTTCTTTTTTTTTTTTTTTTAACTTTACAATATTGTATTGGTTTTGCCATACATCAACATGAATCTGCCACAGGTGTACACGTGTTCCCCATCCTGAATCCCCCTCCCGTTTCCCTCCCCATACCATCCCTCTGGGTCATCCCAGTGCACCAGCCCCTACTCCAGGTATTTCTTGACTTCCTACTTTTGCATTCCAGTCCCCTCTAATGCAAAGGACATCTTTTTTGGGTGTAGTAGTTTACTGGTAAAGTATTCCATATTCTATTCCACATTCACCTGTGACATATCAGGTACTGTTTTAAATACATTCACATCTTTTTTTTTTTTAAGTCATGCCTCATGGCTTGCAGAATCTCATTTCCCCAGCCAGGAATTGAACCTTGGCCCTGGCAGTGAAAATGCTGAGTCCTAACCACTCAACCACCAGGGAATGCCCAGTACTTTACTTTTTACTTGTATCGTTTGGAAGAATTCAGTTGAAAGTAATTGTCCAGATAACCGAATTTAACTCCTAAATTATAAAACATTACAAAGTCTCATATTCTTTAGAAGACACTAAAAAAACTAAGCACAAGGTTATATTTATTACACCTTCTTATCTGACTTCTGAGAGCATTTCAGACAGATTGAATGTTTTATACTATCTTACTTTGTAGATTATCTTCACTCTTGAAATCTCTTTGGATGAATCTACCTACCTATAGGTTGGATCACATGAACAGTAGTGGTAGGCAGTGTCCAATATTAGTTGATTCAGAATCTGTAAATAATCTGTTCTTTTGTCTTTTCCATGGCTCATTATGTTGGAATAGTAATATCTTTCTTTTGGAAAGATAGTAGATGCAATAATATGTTTCTTTTGAAAATCTAGTTTATGTGGCAAGAAGTAGCGGGCTGGACTCATAGACTTTTTAAACTATGGATGGTTTATATGCTGATATATTGAGATTTTCTAAAGACGTTACTGTTATTCTTACAGAATGGAATCTAATTTAAATCAAGATGGGATGTCTAGACCATCTTATGTTTTCAGTGCTGACCCACTTGCAAGACCTTCAGAAATAAATTTTGATGGCATTAAGCTTGACCTCTCTCGTGAATTTTCCTTAGTTGCTTCAAGCACTGAGGTAAGTACAAGAAAAGTATTATGTTGATTGTCGTGATTGAGTGTTAATGGACGTGTGCACACATGCACACATACACTTTTTGACAGGTACGACTAAAGACGAGCTTTCCAAACCTTGTAGGTTTAAGACAGACTTATCTCAGTAATTTTCTCATGGTGCCCTAAATACAAAACAGTTGCTTTCCAAATAGTAGGTGCAGACAAGTTAATAACTATTTATGCCTAACCTAGTAGCCATTTGAGAAAAAATTAAATGAAAAAAGAATTTTAACATCCTTCTTCACTAACCAAAGGTTACTTACTGATGGGTTATGTGTGCCTTTTGGGTGCTGCACAACTTCTCAAACTTTGCAATCAGATTAGACACTGCCACCTTCGTTTCCTTTTCTTCATTGTTTTGGGGTTGGACTTGCTTTTCATCACAACAACCACTGAGAAATCCAGCTTCACTAAGATATGACTTTATCAAAAGAAGTAGTGTGATCCAGTGTTGAAACCAAATTACTTCATGGTTTTCAACATGTGTCAAGTATTGGTATGGTTCTCTCAAAAATGTCAAGTATTCCACTATGCCCCCGGGAACTGCCGTTAGTTTAAAAAATCATGCAGATTAAAAAAAAATTAGTAGTGTTTAAGAAATAAACATAACGAAGTTTCTACCACCCTACCTGTTACTATGTTTGCTGTGTTTATAGACCTTTTCTTACAAATGTACTTTCATTGTATTTATATTCTCTTTATTACAGATTAGATTGTTAACTTTGATGCCTTAGAGATGTACTAACCCCTTTTATAAAGACAGATGGAGTGGATATATGCATAGGTATAACTGATTGACTTTGCTGTACAGTAGAAACTAACAACATTGTAAATCAACTGTATTCTTATAAAAAAAAAAGACTGAACTCTAATTAATGGAAACTGTGTACTTTGGGTTATAATGACATGTAACAAAGTTAGCACTCTGGTGTGGGGTGATAGTGGGGGAAGCTGTGCTTGTGTGGGGACAGAAAGTATATGAGAACTTTGTACTTCCTCATGTACTTTCTCTGTCCTCAGTTTTGCTGGGAATTTAAAACTACTCAGAGTGACTTTGTTGTGTGTGTGTGTGTGTGTGTGTGTGTTATGTAAGTAAGGGGTCTAGGAACTGACACTAGCAAAAAAGGCAGACTAGAATGCTCCAAGTCCTCATTTCCCCCATGAAACATTAAAACAACAACAGTATCTAGAGACTAACTAAAATACCTTTATGAGAGCTCTGAAAAGCAAAAATGCACACCAACCATGTGAATACCCAATTAAAAAAAAAAAAGCTATGAAATGGTAGGAAAAAAAAAAGGATGGAAGGGGAAGAGGGGGTATAGGAAACATAGATAAAAGAAAAGTAATTATTTAATACCCATTTCATGTGTCAGGCTCTTTTACTTTAGCTGATTTAATCATAAAAGAAGAGAGGAAGAGATGGCCTGTTTTTGTACTGCTCACAAGCTGTCACTGGTTTTTGCAGTTCTAGATGGTTGAAGAAGAAAAATCCAATTTCATGACATGAAAGTTATATGAAATTCAAATATTGATTGGTTTACTTATTTTCTAGGTCTTCTAGGTCTGCTTTTGTATCACAGTGGCATTTGCTTGCTGATGGGCACATGTGTTTATAGTGTCTGGCTATTACAAACAAAGCTTCTATGAAATTTTGTATACAAATCTTTGTATGGATGTATGTTTCCTTTTTTTCTCCCCCTTGGATGAATACCTAGGGTTGGAATGACTGGATCATTTTTAAGAAACTACCAAACTTTTCCAAAGTGATATAGCATTTTATATTCCCGGTAACAATGTGTTAAGTTCTTCCACATCCTCACCAACCCATGGTGTGGTCAGTCGGTTTGTTTTTAAATAGACTTCATTTTTTAGAGGAGTTTTATATTCACAGCTAAAATGAAGAGAAGATACAGTGATTTCCTATATTCTCTTTGCCCCCAAATAGCTTCCTTCATTACTAACATCTCCCACCACAGAGGTACATTTGTTACAATTCATGGATGTACTTTGACACATAATCACTCAGACTGGTTACAGTATAGTTACATTATGGTTTATGCATGGTGTTACACATTCTATTGAACAAATGTGTAATCACATGTATCCATCATTATGGTATTATAGAGTGTATTTTCACTACCCTGAAATTCATCTGTTTCACCTGTTCACCCACCAACATTGATCTTTTAACTATCTCCAATGTTTTGCCTTTTTCAGAATATCATATTTTAATAGTTGGGATTATATGGTCTGTAGCCATTTCAGATTGGCGTCTTTCACCTAGCAGTAGGCATCTAAGATTCTTCCATGTCTTGCCATGGCTTGATAGTTCAGTTGTTTTTAGTTCTGAATTATATTCCGTTATAAGGATGTTCAGTTCAGTTCAGTTAAATTGCTCAGTTGTGTCTGACTCTTTGCGACCCCATGAACTGCAGCATGCCAGGCTTCCCTGTACATCACCAACTCCTGGAGCTTACTCAAATTCATGTCCATCGAGTTGGTGATGCCGTCCAACCATCTCATCCTCTGTCGTCCCCTTCTCCTGTCTTCAGTCTTTCCCAGCATCAGGGTCTTTTCCAATGAGTCAGTTCCTTGCATCAGGTGGCCAAAGTATTGGAGCTTCAGGTTCAGCAATCGGTCCTTGAAGCGAATACTCACTTCTTTAGGATGACTGGTTGGATCTCCTTGCAGTCCAAGGGACTCTCAAGAGTCTTCTCCAACACCACAGTTCAAAAGCCTCAATTCTTCAGTGCTCAACTTTCTTTATAGTCCCCACCTCTCACATCCATACATGACTACTGGAAAAACCATAGATTTGACTAGATGGACCTTTGTTAGCAAAGTAACGTCTCTGCTTTTTAACATGCTTTCCAGGTTGGTCATAGTTTTTCTTCCAAGCAGCAAGCGTTTTTTAATTTTATGGCTGCAGTCACTGTTCACAGTGATTTTGGAGCCCCCCAAAATAGTCTCTCACTGTTTCCATTGTTCTGAATTATATTTAGTTCTAATTTTAATTTAGTTTATAATTTAAACTAAATATGTGTAAGTATATATTTAGTTTATAATTTTAATTTAACTTTTGTTTATAAGTTTAGTTGTGAATTATAATTAGTTCTGAATTATATTCCATTATATGGATGTACTGTGGTTTATTCATTCACCTATTGAAAGACATTTTAGTTACTTCCTTTTGGGGAACTATGAAAAAAACTTTTATGAGCATTCATGTGCACATTTTCTGTGGACATAAGGTTTCAGTTTATTTGGATAATTACCAATGAACGTGATTGCTAGATTGTATGGAACAAAAATATGTTTAATCTTGTAAGAAACTGTTAAACAGTCTTCCAAAATGGCTGTAACATTTTGCATTCTCACCAGCAGTGAATGAGAATTCCTGTTGATGCACATCCTCACCAGCATTTGGTTGTCAGTGTTCAGATATTAGCTATTCTAATAGATGTGTAGTGATAGCTCATTTTAATTTGCATTTCCTTGATGACGTAAAGTGTGGAGCATCTTTTTATATGCTTATTTGTCATCTGTATATCTTATTTGATAAGATATCTGATAAGGTCTTTGACCCATTTTAATCAGTTTGTGTTCTTATTACATTTTAAGAATTCTCTATATATTTTGGCTAATAGTCCTTTATTTGGTATCTTTTTGCACATATTTTCTCCCAGTCTCTGGCTTGTCTTATCATTTTCTTGATTATGTCTTTTACAAAGCATAAAATTAGTTTTAATGAAGCCCAGCTTATCTGTTACTTCTTTCATAGATCATGCCTTTGGCGTTGAATTAAAAAAGTCGTTACCAAACACAGGATCATCCAGATTTTCTAGAATTTTAGTAGTTTTGCATTTTACATTTAGGTTTGTATTCTTTTTAAGTTAATTTCTTTGGCGGGTGTGAAGTCTATGTCTAGGTTAGTTTTTTGCATATGGATGTCCAGTTGCTCCAGCACCACTTGTTGAACAGATTGTCTGCTCCCTTGTGTAGCCTTTGCTTTTTTGTCAAAGATCAACTGACTGTATTCATGTTGATCTGTTCCAGGGCTCTCTTCTGTTCCACTGATTCGGTTCTTTTGCCACTGCTACACTATCTTGATTACTGTCGCTTATAGTATGTCTTAAATCTGGGTATTGTGAGTTCTTCATCTTTGTTCCTCTATTTCAATTTCATGTTGGCTATCCTGAGTAGTCTTTTTATTTTTAGTCATTCTAATAGGTATGTATTGATAATCTAATTGATATTTGCATTTACCTAATGACCAAAGATGTTAAATATGTTTTCATGTACTTATTTGCCCTCTGGGTGTCTTCAGAGAAATGTCAATTTAAATCTTTTGCCCATTAAAAGAATTTTTTTTTAATTTTAAGTGTTCTTTATGTTCTCTGGATACATCTGTCTGTCAGATATATCCTTTGCAAGTATTTCCTCTATGGCTTGTTTTTTCATCCTTTAACTGTTTTGGAAGAGAAGTTTTAAATTTTGACGAAGTCCGTTTTACCAGTTTGTTCTGTTATGTATTATGCTGTTGATGGCATATCTAAGAAATCTTTGCTTAAGGCCACAAAGGTTTTCTTCTATGTTTTCTTTTAGAAGTTTTTAGTTTTATATTTAAGTCTGTGATCTCTGACCCATTTGAAATTAATTTTTCTATACAATGTGAGATATGTATTCAAATTGCTATTTTTAAAATTGTATATAGATATCCAATTGTTCTAGCACAGTTGGTTGAAAGAGCTATCGTTTCTGTACTGCGTTTCCTTTACAACTTTGTCATAAATCAAATACTCTTGTATGTGGAGGTTTATTTTTTAATACTCTATATATTCTGTGTCATTTATGTATCTCTCTGGCTGTCGGTACCCCACTGTTTTGATCACTGTAGCTTTAAAATGTGTTGAACTCAGGTGGTAGTGTTAGCCCATCAAATGTCTTCTTTATCAGAATTGTTTTGACTGTTCTAGGAACTTTGCATTTATCTATGAGTTTTTAAATGAGCTTGTCAGTTAATCCCTCCAAAAAACTTCCTGGGATTTTTTGTTGCATTTGCATTGAATCTATAGATCAGTTTTGGAAGAATGGATTGGATATCTTAACACTGAGTCTACCAAATAATGAATGAGGCATATCTCTGTTTATTTTGGCCCCTTCTAATTTCTCTGAGCAATGTTTTTAATTTTCAGTGTATGGTGTTCCTGATCTATTGTTAAGATTTTTCTTTAATTAGTTTATAGTTTTTGAGGTTATTGCAAATGGTATTTTTTTTTTTAATCAAATTCTGTTTCTTCCAAGCATATACAGAAACGTTACTTTTTGCATATTGGTCTTCTATCATACTACATTGCTGAACTCATTTAATAGTTCTGGTAACTTTTTTGAAGGTGTTGTCATATTTTTAACATATAAAAATGTAGATGTTCATGATGTCTGTGAATAAAGACAATTTTATTTCTCCTTCCCATCCTTTCCCTCTTCCTTTTTCTTCTCTTCTTCTTCCTCTTCCCTCTCCTTCGCTCTTTCCTCCTCTCCCCCTCCTTTCAACTGATGACTTAGGCTAAAACATCGAGAACCTCTCATATAGTGTTGAATAGAGGTGGTGAAAGCAGAAATCCCTTTGTTGTTACTCATCTTGCTACTCTTCTCTGATTCAGTCTTTTGTCATCAAATATGCTGTTAAGTATAGGTTTCTTATAAGTGCTCTTTATCAGGTTAAGGAAGTTCCCTTCTGTTCCAGTCTGCCTGTAATTCTTATTATGAATGGATGTTGAATATGTGTATCAAATTCAAGTCACTCATATGCACTTCTTTTGCATCTAGTAGTGATGAAAGTTTCTCATTTGTTCTTTTAATCTACTAATTGATTTTTGAATGCCAGCTTGACCTTGCACTAGGATAAACTATTTTTTGTTAGGATATACTTTCCTGTTTTATGTATTAGCTAATATTTTGTTAGGGAATTTTTGCCTCTCTTTTTTCCTGACAGGCAACTTTTTTTCAGATTATATTAAAACAATTACATGTCAATAATAAGAAAACAGTCTAATAAAAATGGACAAAAGATTTGTACAGATACTTAACAAAAGAAGCTATACATAGGGTTAATACAGACATGAAAAGGTGCTCAACATCATTAGTCATAGTCAGTTCAGTCACGTCCTACTCTTTGCGACCCCACGAACTGCAGCACGCCAGGCCTCCCTGTCCATCACCAACTTCTGGAATTTACCCAAACTCATGTCCATTGAGTTGGTGATGCCATCTAGCAATCTGTTGTCCCTTTCTCCTGCCTTCAATCTTTCCCAACATCAGGGTCTTTTCAGATGAGTCAGCTCTTTGCATCAGGTGGCCAAAATATTGGAGTTTCAGCTTCAGCATCAGTCCTTCCAATGAACACCCAGGACTGATTTCCTAAAGGAAGGATGGACTGGTTGGATCTCCTTGCAGTCCAAGGGACTCTCAAGAGTCTTCTCTACCACCACAGTTTAAAAGCATCGATTCTTTGGTGCTCAGCTCTATAGTCCAACTCTCACATCCATACATGACTACTGGAAAAACCATAGCCTTGACTAGACGGACCTTTGTTGACAAAGTAATGTCTCTGCTTTTTAATATACTGTCTAGGTTGGTCATAACTTTCCTTCCAAGGAGTAAGCGTCTTTTAATTTCATGCTGCAGTCACCATCTGCGGTGATTTTAGAGCCCAAAAAAAGTGAGGTCAGCCACTGTAGCCATTGTTTCCCCATCTGTTTGCCATGCAGTGATGGGATGGGATGCCATGATCTTCGTTTTCTGAATGTTAAGCCAACTTTTTCACTCTTCTCTTTCACTTTCATTAAGAGGCTCTCTAGTTCTTCTTCACTATAAGGGAAATGCATAAATTAAATCCACAATCAGATACCACCCTCACACCCACTAGAAGGGTGATAATGAAAAAGACTGGCCCCACCATCCACTGGTGAGTGTACAGAGCAACTGACATGTTTATCCACTGTTTGTGGGAATAGAAGATGGTACAACACTTTGGAGAACATTTTGCCTTTATCTTATAATTATTAGGGATATTGTTCTGTAATTTTTTCTGAGGATATCTTTGTCAGATTGTGGTATTCAGGTTATGTCAAACTCAAATTAATTGAAAGGTGTTCTCTTTCCATTTTCTTAGAGTTTTAGTCTTTAATTTGTGTAATTATAATCTTAAATGTTTGAGAGAATTTACCAATAAACTACCAGGTTATTGCAAATGGTATTGGTTTTTGGAGGGTTTGGAGTTTTTATATAGGATTATTTTGTTTGAATATAAGTTGAATTTCTTTAATAAGTATAGGGTTATTCAACTTTTCTTCTTGTGTCTTGTTTGGTGAATTGTGTTTTTCATGTAATTGTTTTCTTTTTACTTTTTAATATAAAGCATTTCTTTAAAATTATTTTTAAAAAATGAACTAAGCTAATTCCTTTCTTAAAGGAAGCAGTAAGGAGAATATAATACACCAAAATAAATAAATAAATAAAAAATGCATGATGGTCTTGAGCATTTGGGTTAATTGAGTATTCTGGGGACTTGTGATTTACTCTGCTCTTCTATGTTTTAGTGACTTTCAGCCCTGTTATTTGTATCGGTTATAAAAGTTACAGTTTTATGCCAAAGAAGCATATTGTAAACTTTAAATATAAATATAGAAGGCAGGGAAAATTGAATCTTCTCTGGCATTTTTGTTTTTTTTTAAAACAGATTTGTTTTTCTTTAAACAAATATAAAATGGATGAAAACAGAAGAGTCACTGTTTGCTTAGAGGTTTTGTATAATCTCAGATTATTCTATAACAATCAGCCACTTTAAAGAAAGGTGATCTCTGAAACTCTACATTTTGTATCTTTAAAATATTTTCTCCTTTTTAAGGCAAACAGTTCTGAATCTAAAGATTATCTCCAAGTTTGTCTTCGAGTAAGACCATTCACACAGCCAGAAAAAGAACATGAGTCTGAGGTTGGTGCTGAATTTAATTTTATAGTTTATTTCCATTAAGTGAGCACAATATCATCATTTTAATGTACTTGTTGTGGGTTTTTAATTATTTGTGTTCTAGGGCTGTGTGTATATTCTGGATTCACAGACTGTTGTCCTGAAGGATCCTCAGTATACTACCCTTGGTCGTTTAAGTGAGAAAAGCTCTGGGCAGATGGCACAAAAATTCAGTTTTTCCAAGGTAGGTACCCATATGAAACTGAAAATTTTTCTTTTAAGATAAAAAGACTTGGCTTGAGCTAAATTGCTGCTGCTGCAGCTGCTAAGTCACTTCGGTCGTGTCCGACTCTGTGTGACCCCATAGACGGCAGCCCACCAGGCTCCCCCATCCCTGGGATTCTCCAGGCAGATACAGTGGAGTGAGTTGCCATTTCCCTCTCCAATGCATGAAAGTGAAAAGTGAAAGTGAAGTTGCTCAGTCGTGTCCGACTCTGTGCGACTCCATAGACAGCAGCCCACCGTCCATGGGATTTTCCAGGCAAGAGTACTGGAGTGGGGTGCCATTGCCTTCTCCAAAATTGCTACCTAATTGTATATAATGAACTCTACACACCTGTGCGACTCCATAGACAGCAGCCCACCGTCCATGGGATTTTCCAGGCAAGAGTACTGGAGTGGGGTGCCATTGCCTTCTCCAGAATTGCTACCTAATTGTATATAATGAACTCTACACACCTGTGCGACTCCATAGACAGCAGCCCACCGTCCATGGGATTTTCCAGGCAAGAGTACTGGAGTGGGGTGCCATTGCCTTCTCCAGAATTGCTACCTAATTGTATATAATGAACTCTACACTCCTTGTGCTTATGAAACTTAGATCTTAGGTTCTGGTATTTTTTTCTCAATGGTAGGGCTCAACTTTTAGGTGTATAAACATATAATTGGAAGTGAATAAATCATTGTAAAAATCTTACAGTCTCTTTGTGGTTGGTGGAAATGTTCTTTTAACAGTTTAGATGAAAGGTTATTGGCTGGATCAGATTTCTATCGTGAAAACTTTTGGCAGTAGTTAAACTAGGAATTGCATCTATTGGGATTGGGGATATGTCAACTCTAAGAATGAGTCTTGTAAGACAGATCTTTTAAATATTAAAAATATTAAAGGGTAGAACTCATGACTATTAATTAACTTGAATTTTCTAAAACTACTTGTTTTAAAAAATGCTTGTTTAGGTTTTTGGCCCAGAAACTACACAGAAGGAATTCTTCCAGGGTTGCATTCTGCAGCCAGTTAAAGACCTCTTGAAAGGACAGAGTCGGCTGATTTTTACTTACGGGCTAACCAATTCTGGAAAAACTTACACGTTTCAAGGTAAATGGTTTTATTTTTGGTAGAAAGAAAAAAGGAAGCCCTAATATTTGCTCATTTTCATAATACTTATAGTTATGTTTCCATTACCTTGCAAATTTACTCTGTTTTTAATAGTAATAGCATATTGAATGTGTATTGCCCATGGCTTTTAAATCAGATTGACTTAATTTGTAAAACTGCTTTACCCATATGATAGAGAATTAAATGATGATGAAAACTTGGGAAAAGGACTGATGTAACATAAGGAATTAAGCAAAGAAAACCAGGGAAACACTTTATATTTTATTTTACTTTTATACTTTGTGATAATGAATGATAGCCAGTTTTAAAATCGGATCTGAATGTAAAATTTCAAGTTTTACATCAGACTAATAGCTGATAAATGTCAGTTATACAATGAAAACCAAAGTGATTGAACACTGAGTAATCTGCAACTTTCCTCACTTTTTGTCTTAGCTTTTTACTCTTGCCTATTGGTGGTATAAAAGGAGTCTTAGTAGCTCAACAATGTTTCTTTACTCTTCCTTAGTACTTTGAGAGACTGTAAAACACAAATTCTTGTCATAGGCACAGAAGAAAATACTGGCATTCTTCCTCGAACTTTGAATGTATTATTTGATAGTCTTCAGGAAAGACTGTATACAAAGATGAACCTTAAACCACATAGGTCCAGAGAATACTTACGGTTATCACCAGACCAAGAGAAAGAAGAAGTCGCTAGCAAAAGTGCATTACTTCGGCAAATTAAAGAGGTATGGGAGTATTTAAGCAGATAAAATACACATAATTGTGACCTTTTATTAGCTCTTCAGTTTGTTTTCAGCCTGTATTGAAATAGCTTGTTGTAGTTGTTGTCTTTTCTTTGTGATTAAAAGCTTTTTTGAAGACATTTCTTCATTTTGTATTGTACAAACAGCTGAAATGTTTAAACAAAACAAATGTAAATGTTCTTTAATCATTTTAGGTTGTAGAAACAGCAACTTTCTATATACTGATTTTTTAAAATCCTTTTTCTATTTGTAAAAGTAATGTGTATATACAAAATCTAAACAAGAGGATATGAAAAATAAAAAAATAATTTTCTATAATTTCATTTCTGAAGAGAAAAACTAATATTAACAGATATGAGCATATCCTTTTTGGTCTTTTTCTCGGTATACCAAAAATAATAAAGTCTACTGAGGTTTCTGTGTACGTCTATACATTGTGTAGTCTGTGAGTCATGTCCGATTCTTTGTGACCCCATGGATTGTAGCCCCCCAGGCTCCTCTGTCCATGGGATTTCCCAGACAAGAATACTGGAGTGGGTTGCCATTTCCTTCTCCAGAGCATATTCTGGACCCAGGGATTGAACCTGCGTCTCCACCTTGGCAGGCGGGTTCTTTACCACTGAGCCACCTGGAAGTTCATCAGATCAGATCAGTCGCTCAGTTGTGTCCGACTCTTTGCGACCCCATGAATCGCAGCACGCCAGGCCTCCCTGTTCATCACCAACTCCTGGAATTCACTCAAACTCACATCCATCGACTCAGTGATGCCATCCAGCCATCTCATCCTCTGTCGTCCCCTTTTCCTCCTGCCCCCAATCCCTCCCAGCATCAGAGTCTTTTCCAATGAGTCAACTCTTCGCATGAGGTGGCCAAAGTACTGGAGTTTCAGCTTTAGCATCAGTCCTTCCAAAGAAATCCCAGGGCTGATCTCCTTCAGAATGGACTGGTTGGATCTCCTTGCAGTCCAAGGGACTCTCAAGAGTCTTCTCCAACACCACAGTTCAAAAGCATCAATTCTTCGGCATGCAGCCTTCTTCACAGTCCAACTCTCACATCCATACATGACCACAGGAAAAATCATAGCCTTGACTAGACGAACCTTTGTTGGCAAAGTAATGTCTCTGCTTCTGAACATGCTGTCTAGGTTGGTCATAACTTTGCTTCCAAGGAGTAAGCGTCTTTTAATTTCATGGCTGTAGTCACCATCTGCAGTGATTTTGGAGCCCAGAAAAATAAAGTCTGACACTGTTTCCACTGTTTCCCCATCTATTTCCCATGAAGTGGTGGGACCAGATGCCATCATCTTCATTTTCTGAATGTTGAGCTTTAAGCCAACTTTTTCAGTCTCCACTTTCACTTTCATCAAGAGGCTTTTGAGTTCCTCTTGACTTTCTGCCATAAGGGTGGTGTCATCTGCATATCTGAGGTTATTGATATTTCTCCCGGCAATCTTGATTCCAGTTTGTGTTTCTTCTAGTCTAGTGTTTCTCATGATGTACTCTGCATATAAGTTAAGTAAGCAGGGTGACAATATACAGCCTTGACAAACTCCCTTTCCTATTTGGAACCAGTCTGTTGTTCCATGTCCAGTTCTAACTGTTGCTTCCTGACCTGCATACAAATTTCTCAAGAGGCAGATCAGGTGGTCTGGTATTCCCATCTCTTTCAGAATTTTCCACAGTTTCTTGTGATCCACACAGTCAAAGGCTTTGGCATAGTCAATAAAGCAGAAGTAGATGTTTTTCTGGAACTCTCTTGCTTTTTCCGTGATCCAGCCGATGTTAGCAATTTGGTCTCTGGTTCCTCTGCCTTATCTAAAACCAGCTTGAACATCAGGAAGTTCATGGTTCACATATTGCTGAAGCCTGGCTTGGAGAAGTTCATATACACACGTAAATATAGTCATATATAAACAGTTGCGTATATCTTTATTCCTTTTTTTTATATGTGGGATAATGGTCTTTTATTTGAACAAAAATGAGATTTTATAGACATTCTATAACTTGCTCTTTCATTTAACATATCATAAATCTGTTACTACATTAGTTCACGTGTCTCATTGGTTTGTTTTTTCCTTTTTTTTAAATAATTTTTTATTAAAACATGTTTTAATAAAGTTATACTTGTCTTTTTTCCTTCTGTGCCTTTTGGATTTTGTGTTATGTTTTTGCATGTTTGTTCTAAAATTGTTAAAAACTAGTAACAATCTTTTTGGATATATTGAAAACACTGATGGGGATTTGTTTTTAAATAATTTAGAAATCAAGGTTTCAAAGTAGTGTTGCTCAGTAGAGAGTAAAGTTCAGAGTCCATGATTATGCTCTCTGAAAGTAAAATAATATTTTAACAAGATTTGTAGAGATTGGTGGATATTTGTATAGATAATTCATAGAGGAAATTCAAGTCATTAATATTGAAAAAAAAATTCTCCAACAGGTTATCTAGTTAAAATATTATTTTGCCTGTGAAATTATTAAAATATTAAAAACTTGAGATCATATTTTCTTTTTTAAAAATCTGTTTTTATTGAGGTTGCTGTACAGTATTATATGTTTCAGGTATATGACATGAGATACACACTTTTACTTCCATAGATTGATTGTAAACTGTATTTCTCCAAAGCAATTTAGCAGTACTATATTATGAGTGAGAACCTAAAAAAAAGTTCATTATCTTTTCATCTATCAATTCAGATTAAGGTATATAGCCTAAGGGAACAATTCAATTACAGAAAGAAAAAATATACTAAGGTGTGTATCTTAATAGTATTTAATTAAGTCATTTCACATCACATCTAGTCAGTTATACAGCCACAAATGTTTGTTAATAATTTTTAATTTTATAGAGAGAAAGCTTACAATGCAATCAGTGTAGGGAAAAGAATATATTGACATATTAATAGTAATTGCCTCTGAGTGGCAGGGATCATATATGACGGTATTCCTTTGAATATTTTCTGTAGTTTCCCCAAATTTCTTATTAGGTTGTTGAATTGAGTAGATGTAAAGCTGGTGACTTATTTGGATAGGTAATGAATTTACTGGTTATTTAATCTTAACAAAAAACATTTTTTAACTTAAGAAATCTTTTTCAGGTTGTTATGCATAATGACAGTTATGGTGCTCTTTATGGTAAGGTTTCCTTTCTCATATACTTTTAAGATGTTGATTATTTAAAAGACTTTTAATTTTTGAATCACTTCTGGTGATTTAATTTCTTTAATGACACAGTCAATAATACTTCAAAAATGGTACATAACTATATGAAATGCCAGTCACTATAAGGGTTTATTTGGATTTAATAACTGATTGTTACTGATTGTTAACTTTTACTGATTGTTAACTTTTATGTTGAATTCAAGAGTGGCACTATTTTTTTCTCTGTCCTTTACGTTTAATTTCATTTTGGTTTGTTAACATATATGCAAAACAAAAAAGCCAAATTTTGGTTAACACAAATATTTTTATCTGCTTTGGACACTGCTAATTTGGACACTGCTAATTAGAAGATTTGTATACTTAAGTTTCTCAAGCTGGGGAATCTTAAAAGATAATGAGATAATAGCCTATTATCTTATTTAATTTTGTGATTATCTTTTTTTTTATTTTCTGTAGGAAGTCTAACAAACTCTTTGAGTATCCCAGAGTTTGAAGAATCCATGAAAGATTGTGAACACTCAAACTTGAACATAGATATTAATAGAAAATTTTCTGTGTGGGTATCTTTCTTTGAGATTTACAACGAATGTATTTACGATTTGTTTGTTCCTGTATCATCTAAGTTCCAAAAGAGAAAGACACTGCGCCTTTCCCAAGATGTAAAGGGCTATTCTTTCATAAAAGGTATACTGATGAGTATTGTTTCCTTTTTTGCTCTGAAGTTTCTTTCTAGGCTTTGTTATAAGAAAGCAGACTGGAAATTGAAAGTTTTTATACTATTTATTAATAGCAAGATAGTAAGAGTAGTTTGTGCTTTGAAAATATGTTTTGGAATGTTCATTAAACCTGAAGGTAAGAGGGTTTAGTAATTTGTTTCTGGAGTATTATTGATTGGATTTTAGGGAATAGGAAAAGCTGTGTGTGTATATTCACATTATTCTGCTGCTCTGTAACAGTATTCAGACCTTGGAGTTACTAGGTATACCACAGTGGTATTTTTCCAGCCTTTTAAAAATCACTACCCTACAGCAGGAAATACTTATTAATGACATCATGATTCTCCACCTGCACGCATGTGTGTGTGTGTATGCATATTTACAATTGAAAATGATCATTAATTATATTTACCCTCACTGCAAGGAGTACACTTGGGTGTTTTGTACATTCTACTTCATTTTTACAAAATGCTAGTTATGGCTCAAGAAATTTGATTTCATGACTCACAAATGAATTGCAATCTATCTAAAATCTCATAGCTAGTTAATTATCTAGGTTTACTCTGTAATGTACTTTGTCTTTTTTTTTTTTTTTTCCGATGTCTAATTCTGAGGAATCTTAACCTATTTTTAATTTTCCCTTTGGCAAACTGTTGAAGAACATTTACTTTTTGTGTTTATGCTAGAAAATCATTATAATATCCTCGTCTTGTGTATTTATTTTCTAGTGGAATATGAGATAGCTGAGTTGGCTATACCTAGGACGTGTTATTAAAAGAAAGATTTCATTATATGTCTTTAGGAAAGAGATTACAAATCTTCAAAGAGATTACATTATATAGCAAATGCTGTACATTTGTAAATTGATATGTGCCTCTTTATTTTTTAAAGATCTACAGTGGATTCAAGTATCTGATGCCAAAGAAGCGTATAGACTTTTAAAGCTAGGAACAAAGCACCAGAGTGTTGCTTTCACAAAACTGAACAATGCTTCTAGTAGAAGGTAAGGAGTAAATCTTGTGGTATAAGCCTGACCTGAGGCACCCAGGTGTTCTGTGCTCATTTGAAAGTGAAAGTGAAAGTCACATAGCCCCGTCGGACTCTGCGATCCCATGGACTGTAGCCCGCCAGGCTCCTCTGTCCGTGGAATGCTACAAGCAAGAATACTGGAGTGGATTGCCATTTCCTTCTCCAGGGATCTCCCCGACCCATGGATTGAACCTGGGTCTTCTGCATTGCACGCAGATTCTTTACCAACTGAGCTTATAGGGAAGCCCTAGTAGCTGTGCTTATTTAAATACAACTAATTTAAGATTAAATCAGACAGTAGGTTGTCTGATAAGATTATCAGGACTAATTTCATGTTCTAACATACAATTTACTAATTTGCACTCAAAGTGAAGTATTTTTATTCTCTCTATACGTGAATATCTAAACTCAATGTTTTAATTGCCTGTAATACAGGACATTTCTCTGGGTTTTTTCTGCTTACTCCATGAACATAGACACTGTATAAATACTGAGTTAGGCCAGTATTTCAAAGGGCTAAGGAAGGATTTTGTTTTAATGAAAGGGATTGGAGAATGAGAAACAAAAGGATGTTAAGTTTAAACAGTGAGATACTTAAAACAGATTTTCTCTTAAAGGGAAAGAGCCCCGTCTCCCATGTATGGCTTAAGGACAACATATAATCCAGATAAGCCAATATTTAGTAGGCATCTAAGCCAAATGTATACTTGGCTTGATTCAAGTGATTTAGCTGTACATTATACCTAAAAGCAATACCTTTGTAAGCAAATTGAGACTTTATTATGAATTACTTCATTCATAGAAGTTGGAATGTTGAGAAGAGTAAATTTGAAGGGTCTGGGGCTAAGTGAAAGAAAGATAAGCTCTTTGGTTTTAGTAGTTGAGTGTTGTGTAGGTGGCAGTGGAGCACTAAACTGAGATACCTGACGGCTAGTTGGAGAATGTAGTACTGTGATGATGGCCAGTATTAGGGTGAAAATAGATATTGATTTAGATGCTTGCCTCTCCTATTAGAATGCAGAAATAAAGAAGGAATGATAATATGTAATCTTTGTTTATTTCTTTTAGTCACAGCATATTTACCATTAGAATATTACAGATTGAAGATTCAGAAATACCACATGTAATACGAGTCAGTGAGTAAGTTGAGCATTGTTTAAATTGTTATTATTTTGAATTTTTTTGTTTTGAAGAATTTTTTAAAGTTTTTTTCCTTTGGTTAATTTAGATTGTCTTTATGTGATCTTGCTGGCTCAGAACGAAGCATGAGGACACAGAATGAAGGTGAAAGGTTAAGAGAGACCGGGAATATCAACACTTCTTTATTGACTCTGGGAAAGTGTATCAGTGTTTTGAAGAATAGCGAAAAGTCAAAGTAAGAGTTGCTGAACATATTATCAGCATATCAAGGATTATATTAATAATATTTACACTTTCAGCTTTGCTAGTTTTAGAAAGTTCTTTTCTTTTTAACTTGCTTCTTACATAATGACTAGGAATGATAGAAATGAAAAGCATTATCAGTCAATGCCAGTGACTCAGGTAAACACAGTATTTTCTATAGCAAATATGTATCAACAGACAACTTAGATAATAAGCTTCTAATGCTGGTTTATTAACAGACTTTGAAACCATATTATTCTTATTAATGCACTGTGTTTTTCTAGATGTGGTAGATTTCTGTATTAACTAGCATTTTAGGCTAAGTAAATGATAAATCCAGCCTTTACCATTTTCTAGTTAAGGTTTATATATTGCATAATTGCTATACACTAGAGAACACAACCCACTTCATTGTGACTTCCTTTACATTTTGCCTAGTTGGTTATTATTGTCAGTATTAATAATAATAGTAGCAGTGTTTAAAGAAAACAACATGAATAAACAGAAAATGACTAGTACAAATGAAACTAATCACTAACCTAGAATTTAAGTCCATGGTTGTTATGTTATCTCTTTGTAAAATTTATCAGTATCCTGACTTCACAAGACTTGTTTTAACTTTTAATTTTTTGAAAATTTTTTCCATAGGTTTCAACAGCATGTGCCTTTCCGGGAAAGTAAATTGACCCACTATTTTCAAAGTTTTTTTAATGGTAAAGGGAAGATATGTATGATTGTCAACATTAGCCAATGTTCTTTTACCTATGATGAGACACTCAATGTGTTGAAGTTCTCAGCCATTGCACAAAAAGTAAATATAGCTAAATTTCAGAATTTGTTAAGCTTTGTATTATTAGAGTAGTAATGATTTTTTTTCTTAGAGTAGATAATACATTTTGCACTTACAGCTGTAAACCTAGAAAATAATTGAAAATTAAAAATGTAATATTTGAGTAGTAGGCATAGGAAAAAAATTGAAAGTTACCCCTGCTTAAGAGAAAATGACCTCAGTAATAAATAACTTACCCATTACAAATTGCAAGTACGCAGCGAACTATATGCTCTGCTGTCCGTCTGGCTTATATAGTGGCTAATCAGGAAACCACCTGCTGGAAATAGTACTAAGACCTTAACCCAGGAAAGTAGATTTATATGTAGTATACATGTGTAATTAGCTTTTTTCTTATCAAATATGTATTTGAGTATGCTAATTCCTTCTATATTTGGATAGATTTTTCTTTTTAATTCTCAAGTTGTCATTTGACTTAAATTTATAATTGTTTTTTCTTTGTTGACAGTTTTTGCCTTTGTTTTAAAAGTTACATTCAATATTTTACCAGGTTTATGTTCCAGATATTTTAAATTGCTCTCAAGAGAAATCATTTGGACCTGTCAAATCTTCTCAAGATGAATCATTAGATATTAATAATTCAGATAATAAAATACTAAATGAAAAAAGATCCACAATTTCATGGGAAAGTAGCCTGGAAGATGTGGTGGAAGATGAAGATTTGGTTGAGGATCTAGAAAAAGCTGAAGAAAAGCAGAATGTGGAAACTGAATTTATTGATGAAGATCTACATGATACATTAGAGGATGATAAGGCTTTTAGTAGCCATGCGGGGAAGAGAGTATGTATTAACTCATACTTCTAAAATTGGCTTATTTATTATTCTGAAGTTATGGTTAGTAATTCTTAAGGCTCTTTCTCCCATTTTTTCCAACAATACACTAAGTTTATCTTTCATTACATGTTTTGAAAGTTGCCATTTCCTTCTCCAATACATGAAAGTGAAAAGTGAAAGTGAAGTCGCTCAGTCATGTTTGACTCTTAGCGACCCCACGGACTGCAGCCTACCAGGCTTCTGCGTCCATGGGATTTTCCAGGCAAGAGTACTGGAGTAGGGTGCCATTGCCTTCTCCAAATATAATGAATACTCATTTGCATTTCATCTGGATTTGCTAGTTGTTAAAATTTTACCATTTTTATATTTCTCTTTCTGTGAGTGTGAATACACATCTTTTTTGCCTGTATCATTTGAAAACAAGATGCAGACATAATGACACCTTACAACTAACTACTTCAGCATGTTTCCCAAGAACATGGGTGTGTTCCTCACAATCAAAAGGCCATTTTCATACCTAAGCACTTTCACATTAATACAGTAACATAGTGTTGTATTGTCCATATCGAGATTTCTCTAGTGGTCCAAGTATTTCCTTTCATAGCCACTTTGTTTTTGATCTACAATTCAATACATTGCTTTTGATTATCACGTTTCTTTAGTTAATCTCTAATCTAGCATAGATATTTTTGAAAATTTGTGGTTAATTGTCTTGTAAAAAACCTCCAGTCTGGATCATCTTATTATCATAAGATAATTATCATAAGATGATCCAGGTTTAACACTTTAGGCAAGCTTGTTATATATATGAAGTTCTGAATTTCCCATTGAATCACATTAGGAGGCAGACAGTGTCTAATTTCTCCATTTTTGGTGAAGCCAAGTTTTAGTTAACTCGGTGTTGTGTTTCAGGTCTCTTTTCATTGTTCCCCAGTATCGTTTCACCCTGTGATTTTAGCATACTCCTCCAAAATTTTACCTTGCAGTCTTAAGTACAAGAGTGCAAAATGTGTGCCTAGTACCGATTATTCTATTTTAAAAAATCACTTGATCATCTTATATTTATAGAAACAAATAAGATTTAATGGTGTTTCTTATAATTTCTGTCCAAATAAAATTCATACATATATTTAAGTTTCATTAATCCTGAAATACGGCTTCCCAGGTGGCTCAGTGGTAAAGAATTCGCCTGCCAGGGCAGGAGATGCAGGTTTGATTCCTAGGTCAGAAAGATCTCCTGGGGAAGGAAATGGCAACTTGCTCTCATATTCTTGCCTGGAGAATCCCATGGACAGAGGAACCTCTCGAGCTACAGTCCATGGGGTTGTAAAGAGGCAGACACGACTGAGTGAGTGAGCACGCATGCACACAGTTCTGAAATATAGATCATGTCCACATTACTGGTTCCCCTCATTAACTGACTTGAGTGGTGTTGACACATCTGACATCATAGTACTCTTTTGGACTATAGACGTTTAAATAGATCAGTGATGTATTGAGTTAAATACTCTCATCTTAATAGTTTATTCCAGTGTCCCTGAAAGCCATTGTTGTGCCTGTGTTGCTTAGGAATGAAGATGAAAGCTTCAGATGCCATTAGTCCTAGTTTATCTGGTCACCATGTGATTGAACATGCTTTACCCTGGATCTCTGTAATGTTGTACTTCCCTCAGTGAAAAACTAGGCTAAGTTGTTAATAGTCATCCTTTAATTTTTTTTTGATCTCAAAACTGAAGTTTATATATCAATGTAATGTTTGTTAAACTTATTAAGTTAGTCATTTATGAATTTATTAAGGAAAAATAATGTCATTTATGTAGGATTATGTAGTGTAAATGCATATCTTATAATATTTACTAGGTACTTCAAAATTAAAATTTCATCCAAGTTTTTTGTAATACTTCTCAAAATTAAAATGATTAGGCTTCTCATGCTTCACATTGTTAGCATTTTATTAATTAGAGGGTTGTCAGTATTAAAGATCATTATGAAATTATTAAAGATCATTATGAAATATATTGATAGTAACATATCTATGCTTAAAATTCATTTAACTTGAATAACCAACCAGAATTTTTTTCACTCAATACTTTATCATATACTAACAGTGGTAGAAAACTAGTTGTTGAGAATTACTGAAAGAAACCAATTTCCCAAGGTTTTCATACAGATTTCTCTGAGTCTCCCACATTTCTTCTTCCATGTGAAAAGTGAAAGTGTTAGTAAGTCGTGTCTGACTCTCTGTGACCCCGTGGACTGTGCCTGCCAGGCTCCTCTGTCCATGGGATTTCCCAGGCAGAAATTCTGGAGTGGCTTGCCATTCCCTTCTGCAGAGGATCTTTCCCACCCAGGGACTGAACCTGGGTCCCCTCCATTGCAGATGGGTTCTGTACCATCTGAGCCATTAGGGAAGCCCCTCTTCTTCAATAGTTACTGTGAGTTACTATTAAATATTTATTGTTTTGAACAGTGGGAAAAGAATGTGGTTATTTAAAATTATAAAAATATTATATAATCATGACAGAGTCTAGAAAAAGAAAAAGGGAAATAAATATAAATGTCTCTAAATCTACTTATCGTGTTAATAGAGTTTTACTGTTTGTTACAATGTTGTTAACTGATTTTCTTCATTTAAAAATAAATTGTGGAAATTATGAATTGTAAATATGTCATCATAATTCATTACAGTAGTTTCACTGTATGATGGTGCTATAGTTGAACCCATTTCTTAAGTTTGACTTTCAAGTTGCATTTTACTTTTTCTTTTTTGTTTACATATAACCACTCATTGTTGCAAAAAACACAGTGTCTATTTTATAGCCAAAATATAAAATTATTTCCTCAGTAGAAGTTCTTAGAATTTCAAAGTCAAGATATCTGTAAAATATTTTCAAATATAAAGTTGAGAAAGTGAAAGATCTGTAGCTTTGAGAGAGTTTATTAGTTTCTTATTGAGAAACTTTAATCAGAAACCTTAAAAAAAGGCTATCAGGCTGTTTTCTTGACTGCTATAATTTACATACCTATACTGGCTATAATGTCAAATTTTAATTGTTTTATTGTTTATTGTCCATGTTAAATGATTAATTATGTGTGTGCTTTCAAAGACAGAGTTGTTGCTTACATTTGGATAGTTATAGAAACCCAATAAAATATGTAATATCTCCCTTTGCCATTTTGAAAACTGGGGATTCACAGTAACTGCTCTGTGTAACATGTCAGGTTTATATTTTGACAGACTAACTTTAAACTCAGACTTAAGCATTTACCACAGACTTGGTCCTTACTTTCCCTACCTAGGAAATTTGAGTGCTCCTACTAAGTATAAAAAGGGTTGTGTAGATTAAATGAAATAAAATATGAACTCCCCAAAGTAGTTCCTAGTAGATAATAGATGCTCATATTTTCTTTCCTCTTCATTCTTTGTGTAACCAGACAGACATTTGAACTGTGTTTCTAAAATGTGGTGAGACGAACTTGATTTTTCACATTAATCAATCTCTGCATATACATAGTTTTTAGTGAAAATACTATCTTTGGTAAAAAGAAACATAGTAATGAAATGAAAAGTTTTATTTTTAAACACATGGAATATCTTTCTCTTGGAATTTATTTGCTTTTTAATTAGAATTTTAATATTTATATTTTAGAAACTTCTGGATTTAATAGAAGATTTGAAAAAAAAACTAATAAATGAAAGAAAGGAAAAGTTAACATTGGAATTTAAAATTCGTGACGAAGTTACACAGGAGTTTACTCAGTATTTGGCCCAACGAGAAGCTGACTTTAAGTAAGTTTTTTTGTTCATGTCTAATAAAAATTGAAAATTTTATTTACTTGTGAAAAAAATTTATTTTTGCTTTTTTATATTAGGTGACTTCTAAACTCTAATCTTTATGCAAGCTTGAAAATAGCTATTACTAATCCCCATGGTGACTGTGAATTATATATGAGTGAGCATTTAAATTGACTTTTAATTTATAAGTCTTTTTATTTACTTTCTGAGCTCAGATGGTAAAGAATCTGCCTTCAATGCAAGAGACCTGGGGTCTATTCCTGGGTCAGAACGATCCCCTGGAGAAGGAAATGTCAACCCACTTCAGTATTCTTGCCTGGAAAGTCCCATGAACAGATGAGCCTGGTGGGCTAGTCAGTGGGGTCTCAGAGAGTTGGACACGACTCAGCAACTAACATTTTCACACTTTTACTTTAATTTATAATGTGCTTAACCTTAGAAATTTAAAATAAAAATGTAAAGTAGTGGTTTTTCTGTTTCTTAATGGGATTTATTTCTGTTATAAAGGGAAACTCTCCTTCAGGAACGAGAAATTTTAGAAGAAAATGCTGAATGTCGTTTGGCTATTTTCAAGGATTTGATTGGTAAATGTGATGCTCAGGAGGAACCAAAGAATGAAGATCATGCCATAAAAGATGAAACTGAAGTATGTTAACTGAAATATTAAATACATGAAGTATAGGTACCAGGATTTAGTATATAACATCAGTGATAATTTAATATACTTCAGATTTTTAAAAAAACTTAATATGTAACTTTAAGTAAGTGTGCTTTGTTAGGAATATAAACACAAATAGTTTAAGTATAGCTATTGAACTTAGGAAAAAGTAGCTTTTACGTTTATATCTCAGTTTGGTGTTGCTTGAGTCATTGTGTTGTTTGTAGGTAGATTGCTTTTTGTCTGATTATGGGATACCCACTCAGATTTGTTTTAAACTCAAGAATTTTATGTGGCTGACAGACTTGTGGGATCATTTAATTCTATTCTTATTAAAACAAAAATATATATAGAAAAATCATTCTTGCTTGGCTGAATAACCGTTCTCTACTGTTTAGGAAACATTTTTCTTTTCTGCTGCTTCTACGGAAGCTGAAATTAATCACATCTTTTTGGAATGGTTGGTTGTTTTTGTTTTGCTTTGTTTTTTAATTACTCAGTTCAGCGGTCCACGATGATAATGTCTAGGCTCTTGCCCTCAAACCATCATTCTGTGTCCCTGACATAGTTTGGGATTCAGTCTGAATTGTGAAAATGAGGATTTGTTTCTTCAGCTTGCCCAAAAAATATTTTAAAGACTCATATGACTAAAAGTATACCTGAACTAGGTAATTATAATTGTTCTGTAAACTGTACATAAACAACGTACAGTTTATGACATTGTTCTTACGGAGAAATAAAGTCTCATGTTCCATAAAATAGAAGATGACTAATGGAACACATCTTTTTCATATTTGGAGCTACTTCTATATAAGAAAACATAAACATGTCTATAGTCACCTAATAGAAAAACATAAATAATATGTTTAAAAAATTGTAAGTTGTGCATTTGTTTTGCTATTTGTTTTTAAAACATGCTAGATGGTACCACACTGAAGTAGTGAAAGCCACTGTTAACATTAGGCATGTGGTTTTTGCTATTTTTAGGAAGGACATAATTATGTAGGAATTGAAGATATTATTGATTCTCTTCAAGATGATGTCACTGGTATTAAGAAACAGGCTGAAATTGCTCACTTATATATTGCATCTCTTGCTGACCCCCAGGAAGCTATTGCTTGTTTAGAAATAAAGTTTAATCAAGTTAAAGCTGAATTAGCTAAAACCAAAGAAGAATTAATCAAAACCCGAGAAGAGTTAAAAAAGAGAGAAAGTGGTAAGTGGTTGTATTATATCCCTATGTAGATGTTACAAATTCTTAAAAAGACAGTTGGTAAGTATGAGATTTATGCAGCTTATTTACAAACTGGTCAGAAAATGATGGAGGTAACATTTAATATTTTACCATTTGTATGAGTTTACAGTAATTTACTAGTAAAAATATATTTTTCCTTTTCTTTACTTTTAGACTAATATTACTAGAAAATAGACTTTCAGGAAAACCCAAAACCTAAGTATAGCTTTATTAGCAAATTAAGAAATCTCATAGGAAATTGTAAAGCTGTGAAGTTTGTTCATTTATATGTGTGTGTGTGTGTGTGTGTGTGTGTGTGTGTGTGTGTGGTGGTGGGGGACTGGGAGGACTTGTCACACCTGAGTTTCAAGTATTAGATGAAATACGCTGCCCTTTTCTGTGTGAACAAGATGGGTGGAAAATAGCAGATAAGTGATGCCTCATTATGAAGTGGATCAGAAAGGTATAAGCTACTTCTCTTCTGACATTATTCCAGAAATTTCCTACTATTGAGCAGATGGCATTCATTTTTGCCCTGGGTTTTGAAAGTAGCTTTTTCAGAAACAGTACTCTCTGGTGGTAGAATTTGTAGCTGTTTGTGTACTTTTAGGGCTGTGAAAATTCTTTTTCCTGAGTATAACAATGAAGTGTCTGCTGTAGCAGCTTATGTTTCATGTTTATTTAGTGATATATTTTTTTAGGTGCTTAGATATTTATTTTTAATATTCTTACTTTTTCAGAATCAGAAATTAATTTAAATTCATTGGTTCAAGAGCTTGAGAAATCTAATAAGGTAATGCGTTTAAGCTTTATTTTATCTTAATAAGGAAATTAATAAGTAAAATTGACAGTATGGATAATTAATGAGTATATAAGTGACTTCACTCTCATACCTCTTTCCATATATGGTCTCTGGAAAGTTTCTTGGTCTTTCCAGAAAAGGTTTTATTTGTATATGTGTATATATATGTGTGTGTATGTGTGTAACATACATCTTTTAAAAATTTTATACAAATAGGATTGTAGTTCTGTGTCTTGCTTTCTTCCTTTAGAAGGCATCTTAGATCTGTATGTGCTGCCAGAGAATCATCTCTATGTCACTCTTTTACCAGGTACATTGTATTGAATAGATTATTTAAATAGTATTTATCTTGTCTGAAGTTACTGTTTTAAAATTTAGGATATGGCCTGATCAGTGTGCAGCATCAGAATCTGAAAATCTCTTGCACTTTATACCTTCAGATCAGATAATTACTCTAAGTGGTTGTAGATGGATTTGACATTGTGAGATCTAAGTATGAAATTGCAGGGATACATAGAGGTGAAGTGAATTTAAAACTCTAAACTTAATATTTTTCCTGACCTTCTCTTAACTTACATTTGTTCTTCTAAAGAGCTGAATATTTTAACATATGATCAGATATAAATAATTGGAAATCTTGGCATCTAATACCCAGTACTTAAAAAGATAACCAAAATAATGTACTCAATACAAGACATTTTAGCTGTTGTTTAGACAGTTCCTATTCTCCTTTCCTTTTATTTTTTTCCTATTTATAAAAATAGCTGCTAGTTGTAAACATACTGTTATATTAAACTATATAAAATAGAAGGTACAGTAGTCCCCCGTAATGTCTCTCTTACATTGAAAACAAATCCAAACCAACTTGCTTGGTAGCTCTTAGAGATTATTTTATGTATATATACACATACATACACACATATATGTATTTTTTATAGAACATTTTCTATGAACTCTTTTAAGTTCTTTAGTTGTCTAAGTCTCACAACAACCTTATGATGCAGATACTGTTATTTTTTTACGTAGGCATTAAATAACTTGCTTGAGGTTCACAACTAGAAAGTAGAGAAGCTTGGAATCAAACCCAGATCATGTGACTCCTGATTCCTCTTATCCATTATGATGTATTGCTTCTCTTTCATTTTATATTTAGGCATGTTAATTTTTTAAAATAAAGTCATGCTATGCATAGTGTATTGCTGTTGTTTTGTTTTGTTTTGTTTTTTTTGCTTAATCTTAAAATTTGAAGCAGTTCTAAACTGTATCATATTTGCATTCTAGTTATCCCCAAAGTACATTGACTAAACTTTGTTTTTTCCCTTCCCAAAGAAAATAATTATGCAGAATCAAAGAATTCAAGAGTTGATGGATAAAATTGACCAAAAAGAGGATACTATTAACAAATTTCAGAACCTAAAATTTCATATGGAAAACACATGTAAAGGCAGTGTAAGAATCTAATTTTATTTGTGTTATAAATTAAATAAAGAATATGTTTTGTTTGGTTTAAAATTATTTAAAATAGCTGATACAACTTGAGACTAATTCACTAAGAATGTTGACTTGCTTATCTTGGCATTGAATGCAATTCACTATTGCACCGAGATGAATTTTTGAAAACTTAGAAGATGGCAGTTTGATCTCTACAAACTAAGCTATGAATGCTTTGTACGTAAAAGGGACAAGACCGTGTAGCCCTTAGAAGTTTAAGCCTCAGCAAACTGGATGGGGAGCTCTGGGGTGAAAGAAACTTAAATGTGCTTTGATTCCACAGATCATAAAGATCTGTATCTCTCTGTAGCTCTACTCTATTGATATATCTGTCTATATCTGTATGTCCATTTCTGTAGAACTATAAATGACATTAGGTTTTAGAAGCTTGTTTCTAGTTTGTACAATTTTGCTAAAGTTCATCTATTTAATAGCAGGGATATTTTCTTTTAAAAATTACATTATAACTATAGCATATAAAGCCTTTATGGGCTTGTCAGGGCTCAGCAGTGAAGAATCCGCTTGCCATGCAGGAGGTATGGATTCAATCCCTGGGTCGGGAAGATCCCTGCAGAAGGAAATGGCAACCCAGTCCAGTGTGTCTTGCCTGACGAATCCCATGGACAGAGGAGCCTTGTGGGCTACTCTCCATACTGTTGCAAAAGAGTTGGACACGACTCAGTGACTAAAATATAAACTACAGTGTTTTAAGGGTTTTTAAGTAGCCTTTCATAAATAGAAATTTAGGTAATTTTATATTTAGTTAGTTTAGGATTGGATGATCAGCCTGTCTTTTAGTTGTTTTATTAAACAATGGTTTTTGGCTTTCTTTTATATTCATTTTTTATTGCAGTACCTTCAAATTATTTTTTGACATATTGTTAATAACACAATAGGTTGAGTAAATTAATAGCTAAAATTCTCTGCTTTTGTATGTCTTTTCTCTAACAGAGGCAAGCGTGGTATACAGTAGTTTCCCTTTATCTGCAATTTCAGTTTCTGTGGGTTAACCAAGGTCAGAAGGATTAAATGAAAAATGCCTGAAATAATTCATGAGTTTTACATTGTGTGCTGTTCTGAGTAGTATGGTGAAAGCTTATGCCATATTGCTCCATCCTGCCTGGCCTGACTCATCCCTTTGTCTAGCATATCCCTCCTGTTAGTCTTGTTTATCAGATTGTCTGTTGTTGGTATCATAGTGCTGTGTTAGAGTAATGCTGATTTTGCTTAATAATGCCCCCAAAGCAGAAGCGTAGTGATGCTGACAATTTGGATATGTCATAGAGAAGCTATAAAGTGCTTTGTTTAAAAGTAAAGGTAAAAATTCTCAATAAGGAAAAAAAAAATTGTATGCTGAGGTTGCTAAGATCTATGGCAAGAATGAATTTTCTATTTGTGAAATTGTGAAGAAGGAAGAAGAAAATCTGTGCTAGTTTTGCTGTCGCACCTCAAACTGCAAAAGTTATGGCCGTAGAGCATAGGTGCTTAAGATGTAAAAAGCATTAAATCTGTACAAGATAATTTTGAGAGCAACAGAGGCTGCATTCACATAACTTATTATGGTATATTGTTATAATTGTTCTATTTTATTATTGTTAATCTCATTCTGTGCTTAATTTTTAAAAAAAAAAATATTTATTTGGCTCTGCCAGATCTTAGCTGTGGCGTGAGGGATCTTTAGTTGCAGCATGTAGGATCTAGTTTCCTGACCAGGAATCAAACCTGAGTCCCGGGCACTGGGAGCAGGAAGTTTTAGCCACTGGGCCATCAGGAAGGTCCCTGTGCTTAATTTTTAAATTAAACTTTAGGCATGTACTAAACTTTGTAAGCATGTAAAGGAAAAAGCATAGTGTATATAGGATTCAATATTTCCATGGTTTAAGGCAACTGCTAGGTCTCAGAATGTATTCTCTATAGGTAAGCAGGGACTACCGTACTATAAAATGTTACATTTGACCCTCCTTTGGGTCTTGAGAGTTGAATGCCAGTACCCACAACTTTCTCTGTATCATCTCAACATCAGATAGGTTTTTGATGCTACAAGGGTAAATAAGGAACATTGTCTGGAGAACCATAGCTCAACCTTTGTCTACTCTTGTAGCAGACCTCTCTTTTGGCATTTATTATAATATTTATTAATTATAGATAAATATAAATGCCATTTATTGGCATTTATCATTATTTTGGCATTTATTATTGGCGTTTATTCACTCCATCTGACTTTTTGTCACTTCCGTTGAATACGTTATTGTAAATTAATTAATAATTATATTAACAGTTTAGGATTTATGTTAATATAGTTATCAACAAATTATATTGGTAATGTAATTAATATTTTAATTATAATTTATAATCATATATTGTTGGATTTTTTTCCAGATCTGTTTTATGTATTATTGTTTAACTTTTCTGAACTGGGAGAATACCCCTGTAGTAAGGTAGAGAGTTAGGAGGAGAAGCATAAAATGATTTATTTTGTCAAGAAAAACTGAGATTCTGTGTGCCGGATGCTCTGCTAGATGGGATTATATAGATTAATAAAAACTACTCCCCTTAACAACTCCCCAGTAAGAGAAAAGCAACATAAATGTATTTATAATGAAATGTGCAGTGGTAATCAGTATGTACAAGAAGCTGAGAATAGAAGGGTTTGAGAGAATACTTTGTGCAGATGAAAATGATTAAGTTGAATCTTAAATGGCAAGTGAAATTTATCTAGTCCAAAGTAGGAGCAGTTGGTGGGTGTGAGGGACAAGAAGATACACTGCTTTTCTAGATAAAAGAATCAGAATGCACAGTTATGGACATAGAAGGCTTTCAGTCAGTGTAGGAAAGTATAAGTTTTAATAATTTGCTCAAGAAGAAAGTTTGAAGCAGGAGAAGTGAATAATGATGCTAGGAGCAGTAGATTGGGGTGAGATAGTGTGTGTGTTAGTCACTCACTTGTGTCCGACTCTGCGACCCCATGGATCACAGCCCTCCAGACTTCTCTGTCCATGGGATTGATTCTCCAGGCAAGAATACTGGAGTGTGTTGACATTTCTTTCTCCAGGGGATCTTCCTGTCCCAGGGATCAAACCGGGATCTCCTGCACTGCAGGCAGATTCTTTACCATTTGAGCCACCAGGGAAGCAAAAGGCCTTAAATACTTCATTAAAGCATTTGGGTTGTATTCTGTAGGCAGCAAGGAGTCTAAGGAGAAGGATAGCAAAGTTGATTTTTTATTTTGAGTTGATATTTTTAGAAACTTGGAAGATAGGATTAAAGTGGAATTAGAATGAAGGCTGGGAGACCAACTAGAAACCTCTTGGAAAAGTTCTGGTGATAGTTGATGAGGTTTTGATTTAAGGTAGTTGGGTAGTGGTAGTATGGATTAAGAAGAGGAAATTGATTTGTGAAATAAAAGGAGGAAAAACTTTTTACAACTTAGGGCTTTTGACTTTTTCAAGTAAATGAATTGCTGGACCTCCAGGCTCTTAGCACTTTGAGATTATTTGCCACCTGTTTTTGTTGAGTGAGTGAGTGAAAGTTGCTCAGTCTGTCCGACTTTGCGACCTCATGGGCTATACAGTCCATGGAATTCTCCAGGTCAGAATACTGGAGTGGGTAGCCGTTCGCCTCTCCAGGGATGAAACCCAGGTCTTCCGCATTGCAGGTGGATTGTTTACCAGCTGAGCCACCAGGGAAGCCCAGGAATACTGGAGTGGATAGCCTATCCCTTCTCCAGGGCATTTTCTGAACCAGGAATCGAAACAGTGTCTCCTGCATTGCAGGCGAATTCTTTACCAGCTGAGCTCCCAGGACTTGATCTGAATTTTAAGTTCAGCCTTAGATTTGTTGAAGGTTAAGGAAAAAAAAAAAAAACTAGAAAAAGAGAAGCCAGAGACAGATCACTTCTATTGCCTACAACTTTGAAGAAGATTGTTGGAACTTTAGCAGGGGATTATATCTATTTCTGTAGTATGTTTGCATATCACGTAATGTTAATAATGTTTATGTAAATAATAGTAAAAAAGCAATATAAAGTAAGCAATATTCCTAATTTAATAATCCTTGCCTTTGAGTAAATTTTTTAGATAGGCTCTAGACTCTGTTTTATCAACTAACTTAAAACAGTGTGCTAACTTGTTCACATAAATAAATGCAAAGTAAATTAGAACTTAACCTGACTGTGCTGATCAACTGTTGATCTAGGGTCACTGTTCCAAAGAGTCCAAAGCAGACTCTTTTAATGATTAAAAGTTTGTTTTGAATGGTTCTTTAGCATCCTTCCTAACAAGAATACTCTAGGCAGAAAATATTCCTTTTGGGAACTGACACTTGTGGAGGATAGATTTTTTTCTTGGTGAAGATTGTATAGTTTGAAGAGGAGAAAATTGATTAGGTGATTATAATACGTCTGAACGTGGAAGAGGGGACAACTTAAAATTGTCGTGGACTGTTTGAAAACTCAGACTTTGTCAGAGGTCTGATTCCTCTATCCCAGGACTTTGTCACTTATCAGTGACACCAAGGGACTAATTGTGAAAAAGCATGGAGGTTGTTCTTCATGATATTCTTTGATTAGGGCTATCTAAAAAAATTGCTCTTTTTTTTTTTAATCATTACTTTATGACTTAAAATCGTTTAAATCTATATCTCTTAACAAAGTGATGATTTTATAATATAAAATGATGTTTTATTTTCTCATATAGTTTTACCTACCACCTACCCGCCCCCCGCAAATGGTTGGCTACCAATATGTAGGGATTTAATTAATCTCTGCCTTTCCCAAACCTTTAATTACTTTATAAACATGCACTTAATTGCTAAGGTTTCACCCTTCTTTCTGGCTTCCTTTCTGCTGTCCTATTAGGGAGGTGTAGTCTTTGCCTTAAAAAATGAAAATCTAAATGGTCTTTTTCATCTAGATAAACTAGGAACTCAGTTTTAAAGCAGTATGTAGATTGTGTATCTTTGAATATACAAAGGCAAGAAGCTAAGATTAGAACTTTTTCTGGGATTGGTTAAAGTGTAGGACGTGGTTACTTTGAGCTTTGGTTGCAAAACAAAATGACTGATGTTTTCTAGTTATTCATAATTACTCAAAATTTTAAGTGAAAGTATCTATAAGGAGCAATTATGTCATACTGTTTTCCTATTTCTCTTTGTCAAAGCTCATTTTGTTTATGATTTAGAGGTAAGTGTTTTAGGACTTGGTTATCTGCAAATAAGTCTCTAACCCACCTAATCTTAGAAAATCTAAAGATGAATTTGTTTTTAGTTTTGGTTTCAGGATGAAACTACACAGTTACTTTTTTTTGGTGGGGGAGTCCTGCTTAGTGATTATACAAGTTAGTTAATATTACTTATTTCATAGAGTCATCAGTTATTTTAGGGTAGGGTGAGATTTAGGAAATAACCTAGAAAATATCTCAACAAACTTGAAAATATAATTTTTATAATGCAGTATTGAATTTTAATTTATATAGTTCTTACATTTATTATAGCTTTCTATATGTGAACTAATTTTAATTTATTTTACTTTAGGACAATGTTGGTAATTCTTCTTTAATAATAAACAGTAAATTGGTTTGTGATGAAACGACTGAAATGTCTAAGGACAGCAAAACTAAAACGTATTCAGGAAGAAAAAGATTAAATGAAAACGAACTTCAACAAGATGAACCACCAGCAAAGAAAGGTACTTGTTCAGCTGCTAACAGGAGGCCATTAAGAAAGCTGACTCCTACACCAGGAAACACAAAAGTTGCAAGTAGAAGGAAATTTACTTATCTAAGGAAAAAACCTGAGAAAATCTAAATGTCCCTAATTTTTACACTAACATGTTATAAACTATCTAGAGGATGCAGGTATTTAAAGCTGCCTTTATTTTAATGTTTTTAGATATTATGCTTTTATCAATTTAGCATCATGATAATTCTCTTATTTCTGTGCCTATCGTAATTGAAAGTCACCTTTTCTGCCAATATTTCTCCACATTTTGTTTCTCTCTTTATTCTGTTTTTCATTTGAAGAAAAGGCCATTTGACAGGAAGACTTTGAGCTAAACGTTACAAAAGGCAAATGTGGTCAGGTTGTGTTTTCTGTGAAACTGCTAGAAAAGAAGTGTGCTGAGCTTACTCACTTTGTGCTGTACCTCCCTGGCTATGTAGGAGAACATAGTGGCTTTCACCTTGTCTCTAAACTATTCTGTCTTTAGGAAAACTTTTATAATATAATACAGAGAAGGAAGACTTTCTAAGAGAACATACATTACTTTAGAAACCTAATTAGCTGCTTCACTTTGAGATAAATGGATAAATTAAGTCTTGCTTTGTTTATTAGTAAAATAAGTTAAATATACCTGCCTCCTAAGGTTGTTAAGAATAAAAACAATTGGATAATACACCAATATAATACAAACTTCATAGAACCTCAGTAAAAGTAATGTTTTCAAAAGTAGTTGACTTAAAGGATAATATAGCAGTAGTCGGACACGACTGAGCGACTGAACTGAACTGAAAGCATTAGCTATATTAATGTAATAATTTATGAGCTAATAGGTTGAAACTAATATGCATTTGTTGCTGTTCAGTCACTCATTTGTGTCTGACTTTTTGGCACCCTGTGCACTGCAGCATCGGAGAAGGCAATGGCACCCCACTCCAGTACTCTTGCCTGGAAAATCCCATGGGCGGAGGAGCCTGGTAGGCTGCAGTCCATGGGGTCACAAAGAGTCAGACACAATTGAAACGACTTAGCAGCAGCAGCACTGCAGCATGCTAGGCTTCCCTGTCCTTAACTATCGACTGGAGTTTGCTCAAGCTCATGTCCACTGAATTGGTGATGCCATCCAACCATTTTATCCTCTATTGCCCATTTCTCTTCCTGCCTTCAATCTTTCCCAGCATCAGGGTCTTTCCCAGTGAGTTGGTTCTTTGCATCAGGTGACCAAAGTATTGGAGCTTCAACATTAGTCCCTCCCATGAATATTCAGGATTGATTTCCTTTACTATTGACTGGCTTGATCTTCTCGCTGTCCAAGGGACTTGTGGGAGTTTTCTCCAGCACCACAGTTCAAAAGCATCAGTTCTTCGGCAGTCAGAGTTCATTATGGTCCAACTCTCAGATTTGTACATGACTACTGGGAAAAACCATAGCTTGACTAGATGGACCTTTGTCAGCAAAGTGATGTCTGCTTTTTAACATGCTGTCTAGGTTAGTCATAGCTTTTTTTCTAAAGAGCAAGCGTCTCTTAATTCGGTGGCTTTAGTTACTGTCCACAGTGATTCTGGAGCCCAAGAAAATAAAATCTACCACTGTTCGCACTTTTTCCTTATTTATTTGCCATGAAGTGATGGAATTGGATGCCATGATCTTAATTTTTTGAAAGTTGAGTTTTAAGCCAGCCTTTACACTGTCCTCTTTCACCTTCATCAGGAGGCTGTAAAGTTCCTTTTCATTTTCTGCCATTAGAGTAGTATCATCTGCATATCTGAAGTTGTTGATATTTCTCCCAGCAATCTTAATTTCAGCTTGTGATTCATCCAGTCTGGCATTTTTCTCTGTATATAAGTTAAATAAGCAGGGTGACAGTATACAGCCTTGACTTATTCCTTTCCCAATTTGGAACCAGTCTGTTGTTCCATGTCCAGTTCTAACTGTTGCTTCTTCACCTTTTTACAGGTTTCTCAGGAGGCAAGTCAGGTGGTCTGGTATTCCCATCTCTTTAAGAATTTTTCACAGTTTGTTGTGATCCACACAGTCAAAAGCTTTAGCATAGTCAATGAAGCAGAAGTAGATGTTTTTCTGGAATTCCCTTGCTTTTTCTGTGATCCAGTGGATGTTGGCAATTTGATCTCTGGTTCCTCTGCCTTTTCTAAATGTGGCATGAACATCTGGAAAGTCTCAGTTAACTTACTGTTGAAGCCTAACTTGGAGAATTTTTTTTTTTTAATATATATTTTTTAAAATATAAATTTATTTATTTTAATTGGAGGCTAATTACTTTACGATATTGTATTGGTTTTGCCATACATTGACATGAATCCGCCACGGGTGTACATGTGTTTTGAGCATTACTTTGCTAGTGTGTGAAATGAGTGCAATTGTGTGGTAGTTTGAACATTCTTTGGCACTGCCCTTCTTTGGGATTGCAATGAAAACTTACCTTTTCTAGCCCTGTGGCTGTTGCTGAGTTTTCCAAATTTGCTGGCATATTGAGTACAGCACTTTAATAGCACCGTCTTTTAGGATTTGAAATAGCTCTGCTGGAATTCCATTACCTCCACTAGCTTTGTTCGTAGTGATCTTCCTAAGGCCCACTTGACTTCACACTCCAAGGTGTCTGGCTCTAGGTGAGTAATCATACCATCGTGGTTATCCTGGTCATGAAGATCTTTTTTATACAGTTCTTCTGTGTATTCTTGCCACCTCTTAATAATATCTTCTGTCTCTGTTAGGTCCATACCATTTCTGTCCTTTATTGTGCCCATCTTTGCATGAAACATTCCCTTGGTATCTAATTTTCTTGAAAAGATCTCTAGTCTTTCCCATTCTGCTTTTTTCCTCTGTTTCTTTGCATTGTTTACTTCGGAAGGTTTTCTTATTTCTCCTTACTATTCTTTGGAACTCTGCATTCAAGATAGGTATATCTTTCCTTTTCGCCTTTGCCTTTCGCTTCTCTTCTTTTCTCAGCTATTTGTAAGGCCTCCTCAAACATTTTGCCTTTTTGCATTTCTTTTTCTTGGGGATGGTTTTGATCACTGCCTCCTGTACAGTGTGTGAACCTCCGTCCATAGTCCTTTAGGCACCGGAGAAGGGAATGGCAACCCCCTTCAGCATTCTTGCCTTGAGAACCCCATAAACCGTATGAAACAGCACACTAATATGCATGGTCATTTTCTATTATCCACTGAACGAGTGGTGCCGTAACTACAGGGAGTATAACCTTTTTATGATTTCCACAGCACTGTTCCTCTGTTTTTTACCTTGTTTGGAGCCATGGAGTAGTTGAGAATTCAGGGTAGTTGAGAATGTAGGATCTGTAGATCACTAGGAAGTGGAAGTGTGCAGGAGCGAGTGATCCACATGGTACGGCTAATCCTAAGGGTAACTCATTCATGAAAAAGATGATTATATAGTGATCTGAATTGTTAGCAATAAATAATTTGGATGTGAGTAGGTTTATAAGTTTAGGTAACAAAATACTTTTTCCCCCCTAAATTCATAACCACTGTGGCTATTTCTTAATTATTTGTTGTTAAGAGATTATAAGGACTACGTAAGAGATCATATGACAATTATAGCTATAATATAACCATTTTCCCCCCTCTACCTGCTACTAAAAAATCTCCAGAACAAAATACATGATTTCTGTACTTACTAGGATAGGATTAGGGGGTTATAGTTATGCAGGATTGATGTTTTCTGCTCTTAAAAGGAAATGCAAAGCTATTTCCCTATGAAAGTGAATTTACTTCTTTGCGTCACTGTATCTGTATTTTGGGTAAACTGAATAACCATGTAAACATTTCAAGAAATAAGCCTTCAGAATAGTGATAAAGGAGACAAACCAGAAATATGCTATAGTCTGCTCACCTGTGACTTTTCAACCAAAACTAATTTTTGTAGCAAAATATAGGTAAAGCAGTATATGTACAGGTTGGCTGTGGTGGACATATTGAATTAAAGTAATTATCTTTCTTATTGCTATGTTTATTTTTTATAAGTTAACCTATGTTAGGCTCATATACTATAAAATCTACTTCATCTTTATTGCTAGACTAATAATTTAATTTCTTCCTGACAACACTGTTCTGAATATGGTCTATGAATCCTTTGATATGAAACATAAAAATTTATAAAAGGATAATGTGAATATCTGAATATCAAATGCAAATCCAATTTCCTGAAGTATCTTATGTAGTTATCTAGTTTATTAAAGTATAGTAAGAGAACAACGTGACAAAATACTTTTTTGATCACAAAAGCTATATTGCACTTGCTTTAATTTACCTCAGTGTTTAGGGACATGTCCATATAGTATGCATGACTCAAGTCTCTTCTCTCAGGATATTCAGGATTTATTTGTGAGCTCTGAATTTCTGATTATCATTTTTAACTTGCTTACATCCCATCTCTCCTGATAAAGGGTTCAGACATTTTTTTTATAACTTGTCTTCTTAAAGGGCAGGAGGATTTAGTCATTTCCACTGGTGAAGTTCCACCGATGAAGTCATAGGTGTGAAAATTGTGCCATAAGTACTAAATTACTTAAAGGGAAAGTAGAACAGAAGTGTGAATCAGGGGGAAAGAAAGTTATTCCACTTTGGGATGATGTGGCTACAGTTTTGTAAAATGTTAGGAGACAGTCTGATAAAAAATAATGCATTGGTTGAAGATTATTTTAAAAAATTCATTAGAATAAATGGGCAAGTTTGTTATAAAAGTAAATAAGAGTGAATCTGTTAGTTTCCAAAGTAGCTGGAATCCTTAGAATAAACTGAGAATCTGAAGGAGCTAAATTATGAAAATGTAACTACAAACATAGGAAAATCTTCAATAATCAACTCATTAGCTTTTCAGAAACCAGGCTATAGAGCAGGAGTAATGCCATGATTTTCCTCTCCTTTTTGAGTCAGAAGAGACAATGTAATTTATAGGTATTAAAACGTTATCCAGTGTGCTTTTAGTTAGTCTGTTAAAGAAATCTTGGAATCCTGTTACGGGATTACATAATTACTGCTGCCCAAGAGCATTTAAACTATTGCGTGAAGGAAAAGAATATGGATTGTATTTGAAAAATGAAAACTTAACAAATAAAGCTTGTTTTCACAAGTATACTACTGAATGTAAAAATGGATAAATTTTTGGAGTGGCAAAATGATGTTCCCAGATTATATAGTGAGTTTCGGGGTGAGGGGATACTCTAACAGGGGACATCAGTATATTGAGAGAACTGGGATTTCCCCCCCGCCCCGGTCCTGTTGAGGTATAATTGAGAAATAATATTGTGATATATTTAAACTGTTTAACATGATTTGATATACATTGTGAAAAGTTTCCCACCATGTTAATTAATTAATACATACATCATCTCATGTATTCACCTGTTTTCCCCCTCTTCTTCTTTTTGGTGAGAACACTCAAGTTATACACCCCAAGCAAATTTCAGTTTTACAATACATTGTTATCAATTATAGTCACCATGTTATAGTTAGATCCTATGACCTTATTCATCCTCAACTGAAAAACTATACTCTTTTCCATCAACCACTATTCTACTCTTTTTTTCTATGAGTTAGATCTTTTTTCTTCCTTGTATTGATACCATACAGTATTTGTCTTCCCATGTGTAGTTAATTTCACAAAATGAACCCTCCAGGTTCACCTATGTTGGAGATGGCAAGATTTCATTCTTCTTTAGGTTGAGTAATTATATTCCACTCTATACATACTTATACCCCTTTTGAAAAAATCCATTCACCCATCCATTGACACTTGGGTTTTTTTCAACGTCCTGGCTATTGTAAAAAATGTTGCAGTGAACATAGGGCATGAACTCACATGAACTTTGAATAGTGATTTCATTTCCTTCGGATATATACTCAGAAGTGGCGTTGTTAGATCATATGATAGTTCGATTTTTAATTTTTTGAGAAATCTCCATACTGGTTTTCTACTGCCTATACTACTTAATATCCCCATTAACAGTGAACAGATGTCCTCTTTCTTCTCATTCTTGTCAGCGTTTGTTATCTCTTATCTTTTTGATGATAGACATCCTAACAAGGGTTAGGTGATAATCTTACTGTACTTTGGATTTCCTTTTCCCTGATGATTAGTGATATTGAACACCTTTTCCCGTACCTGTTGATTATTTGTATGTCTTTTTGGAAAAATACCTGGTTGGCTCCTCTGCCAGTTTTTAAATTGAATTGCTTGATTTTTTGGCTGTTGAGTTGTGTGTTTCCCATATATTTTAGATATTAACTCCTGGTCCTACCGGACAAATGGTTTGCAAATATTTTCTCCCATTCCACAGGTTGCCTTTTCATTTTGTTGACTGATTCTTGTGCATGCATACTGTTTGTATGTAGGATAGTATTAATTTTAAAGAGCTTTTTATGATCTTAAAGATGCCTTCTTAATTGAATAGATTCATTAGACTGGGTACTATCGTCTCTCATCGAGATGCCCGAGAGCCTGCCACAGCAGGGGGGAAAATTTAAGGGCTTGAATCTCATTGCTGTGTGAGATTTGATATTTATCTCTTATGGAACAATTACATGTAGCCAGCCTGCCAGATAGGGGCTTTGTAATGAAGCAAACTGATATGTTTAGATCCCAAATGTATTATAGGGGTGACCATCAAGTTCTTCCAGAAGTTTAAACAGATAAGTACCTGGATCATTGTGTATGTACGCTCAAGGTGTTTGCATGTACAATACATTCCAGATTTACCAAATCAGTATGTTTTATATCTGTTTGGAATCTACATTCTGAGTTCTCTTGCTCACTCTAAAACTAGAGAATCACTGTTGTAAAAAAGATACCGTAAAGATAAAACCTTAAAATTTAAAACATAAAATTACACTACAGTAACTGAGTTAATGTAACTGGGGCATGTTAGATTATAAATTTGCACATATCTAGAACCGGAGTAGGTGACTGATTACAAAAATTGTGTTTTTCTGATCCAGTGATATGTCTTAGAGATAGAAAAGGAGAACATAAGCAACATAGCTAAATGTCAAAAATAATTCATTTAGGATTATTGTTCAAGTATGTAAAGATGCATTAGACACAGAGAGTCTTCTGTTGGGAAATTTGGAATATAATAGATGAGAGCAACAAGTATACATAGTATTTCAATATAATATGATGTACTCAAATTCATAGGATAATATGGTGGCACTTACTAAAAAGACAACTATAAAATATACCTTTTAAAGATTCTTTGTACAGTTAACAACTGAAAGTAATAGATTTTTTGGAGAATTTCAATCCAGTTCTCCCTTATGACTGCCTTCTACATTTATGGATTTCATATTGTACCTGGAACCTCTAAGCAGGAATTTGATTCTTGATATGCTTAACGAGACTGCCAGATAAAAATACAGGTGAAATTGACAGATAAATGGCCAATTGGGGGGAGTGCATGAAGGTTAGAAGGACGTGTTGAGTGGATCAATACAGTATTGTGTAAAAAAGACATATAAATTGTATTAGAGTCATGTTGTATATAAAATTCACACATATAAACATCAAACCATGAAGTGAAATAGAATAGGAAAAAAATTTAAAAACCAAAGGTTCAGATTCTTATGTTTTGAAGTAATTTTCCTAGGATATGAGACACTCATCAGATGAGTTATTATCATAATGGAAATTGTATGAAAGCATAAAAAGATAAATTTGTATATCTGGAGAATTGAGAATTATGTTTCAAGAGTTAATCATGCAATCTGGGAGAAAAATTTGAACATAATTTATACCGGACAGTTGTGTGAGATGATTTATTTTGTCAACATAAATATTAAGAATTAACTTTTAGCTAATAGTGCATCCTCTGGACACAGTTTAATTTATATCAACTGTATTTGTTAAAGTTCTTGTACTTACATAACATTTAGAAAATGCTTTAACATACATTATATATTAATTTATTTGGCCCTCTTAACACTATCTTGTAGAAAGTAGGGCAGAGAAATATCCTATTTTTGAAATGTAGGTATTAAGCCTGAAAAAGACAAACTTTTATTTATTTTTAACTAGCTGAGCTCTTCTGTACAGATTTTCAGTTTTTAATAATGTCTAACTATATCCCAAGCACAGTGTTCCAAGTTCATTTATTTTCTTGATCTTCACAATAACTCTGAGATGAAAGTGAAGTCGCTCAGTCGTGTCTGACTTTTTGCGACCCCACGGACGGTAGCCTACCAGGCTCCGCCGTCCATGGGATTTTCCAGGCAAGAATACTGGAGTGGGCTGCCATTTCCTTCTCCAGTGGACCTTCCCGACTCAGGGATCGAACCCAGGTCTCCTGCACTGCAGACAGACTTTACCCTCTGAGCCACCAGGGAAGCCAGCTCTGAGATAGGTGATATTATTATTTCCATTTTACATTTGAGGAAACAGCCATGGAATCAAACAGTTGATTGACAGTTATGCAACTAGTAAAGATAAGGCTCCATTAGACTTAGCAGAAGTTTAACCATTTTTCTCCTAATTTCCGCTCTGAAAGTATAAGGCACTCTGTAAATCACTGATTTAGTAGACCTATAATATAATTGTACTTTTAAACTCTTCTTTAGTCAGCCTTAGGGTGTGATTCCCTACCCTCTGTCTCATAGTAATAATAGAGATTTGTGGTAGACAATTCAAATAACATTAAATGCTGTAAAAAGAAAGTAGAAGTAACTGGTAATCCCATTCAGAAGTAGCTGCCAGTATTTTCTAGTACATCCTTTACTAGTAACTCTGCTGTGACTTAATGGAACTATAATTTTTACCTAATTGGGTTTATAATATGTATGTTTTGCAACCTGATTTTTCTTTTTTAACTCAATAGCTTATCTCTGTTTTTCATTGTTTGTTTTCATATGTTTCATATTTTTGAATATTGGCTTATATGGTAACTTAGATTTTATTAAAGTTTGCAAGATTAATAATGTATATATATATTTTTTAAAGGACTTATGCATGCTAGTCCAGCTATCACTGAAGACCAAAAGAAAAGTGAAGAAATGCAAGAGAGCATTTCAGATGAGGAAAACATTAGACTTCTACAAGAAAATAATGAAGAGCTAAAAACACGTTTACTCACCATTGAGAATGAACTTAAAAATGAAAAGGAAGAAAAAACAGAATTAAATAAACAGATTGTTAGTTTGCAGCAGGAACTTTCTTCTTCTGAAAAAAAAAGTTTAGGCTTTAGTATAGAGGTCCAACAAATTCAGTCGAGTTATGACAATGTGATTTCTGAGTTACATGTGCAGAAAAGTATAAATCAAGAACAGAAGGAAAGGATCATGAAATTGTCAGAGGAGATAGAAACTGCTAGACGAAACATCACAAACAATGTTTCACAAATAAAATTAATGCAAGCAAAAATAGATGAACTGCGTAGACTTGATTCAGTTTCTCAGATCGCAAACATAGATTTACTCAATCTCAGGGATCTGTCCAGTTGTTCTCAAGAAGATAATTTGCCAAACACACCGTTACATCATTTGGATAATGATTGTTTGATAAGTAAGCAGGTTAAAGAACATGGTATTCAAGAACTTAGTAGGGAAAGGTCTTTCCACTCTACTGTTGAAGCCATTTGGATAGAATGTAAAGAGATTGTAAAGACTTCCTCCAAAAAAACCCATCAGATTGAGGAACTAGAACAACAAATTGAAAAATTACAGGCAGAAGTAAAAGACTATACAAATGAAAACAATAGACTAAAAATAGAGGAGAGGGAGAAAAAGAATCAAGATGATTTACTAAAAGAAAAAGATAGTCTTATACAGCAGCTGAAGGAAGAAGTGCAAGAAAAAACCATTAGTCTTGATATTGAAGTACAGCATGTAGTGGAAGGAAAGAGAGCACTTTCAGAACTTATGCAAGATGTTACTTGCTATAAGGTGAAAATAAAGGAACTTGAAGCAATGTTAGAAACTCAGAAAGATGAATGTAGCCATTCAGCCAAGTTAGAACAAGAAATTATGGAAAAGGAATCTATCATTTTAAAGGAAGAAAGAAATCTGAATGAATGTCAAGCAAATCTTAAAGATTCTATCCAAAATGCCAGAGATTTAAGTGAAAGGGAGGTCAAATTGAAAGAAGAAATCATGCAATTAACAAAAAATTTGCAAGATGCTAAGCATTCACTTCAATTAAAGGAAGAAGAAAAGGAAAGAAACTGGCAAGAAACAGAAAAGTAAGCTAAACGTTTTTAAAAGGTTTTAAAAATTTGCATTTCTTTTATTGATTTTTCCATATAGCTTTTAAAGAATTTAGGTGGGCATAACTTAAGCTGGTTAAATATAGCATTGTATGTTGAGAGAAGAACTTGAACTTTGTATAAACCTTTGGGACTGAATGTTATTTATATGCAGAGTTCTGTTTATAAAATCTCCTGAAATCCTCTTTGAAGTACTCATTCATGCTATGGAGATTCCAAATTTGTGAAAAGATCTAATTTTGTAGGTTACTGGTCACACATATGATCCTAAGTGATTAGTGATATATCACCATAGGAAAGTGATTTTTGATTTTTAGGTTGAAAGAGGAGCTCTCTGCAAGCACTACTCTTACCCATAATCTGAAAGCTGATCTTCAGAGGAAGGAAGAAGATTATGCTGAGCTCAAAGAGAAACTGGCTGATGCCAAAAAGCAGATTGAGCAAGTACAGAAAGAGGTTAGTTATTTGAAAAGTTGTGTGGCCAATTTAAATGATAATCATTGTTTTCCTTATATATCATGTTTATACACTAATTTTAGTATTGACCAGAACATTTGTCAACTCCATAATTTTTTTTAAAATGATGTGATGTTATTTCACCAAAAATTTAGTCAGCTTAAACAAACCAAAGAATGTCTAATAGTAAGAAAAATACTTGCCTTATGTAAGATTAGAACCTTTTTTTTCTTTTAAGGACTAGGCTCAAGTCTCCCCAAAAAATAAAAAGTAAACTTCTGTTTACAGATTTTATGTAGGAGAGTATGTAGTGCAGTTGTGACAAGTTTTTATTATAATTTGATTTTAAAAATAGGAAATACGTTCACATGGTAAAATACATGGAAGTGTATATAGTGAGGGGAGGCCGTCAGGCTCCCACCAAGGAATCAGATGTTACCAATAATTGTTTTTTCTTCACTTCTCCGTCTTCCTCTGTTGTTCCTTCCTTCTCTTCCTGTTAAAAAATGGAAACCTCCAATAAACACTATGTGAACCTTGTTTTTCTTCACATAGTGTATCTTGACTGTCTCTCCATCTCAAGATATAAGATATAAGTTTCCAGGTGACTTTTTTAATGACTAGGAACATGTATTTATGGTTAATAAGTCCCCTATTGTTGAACAATTAAGGTAATTTCCAGTTAATGATGCAGTGATGTCATTTTGAACTTTTGTAAGTCTTCCTGTGAAATAAATTCCTGAAAGTGGAATTTATGAGTCACTGGTTTGTACATTTTGATATTTTTTATGCTTTTTAGAGATTATGCTAATTTACTCACCAGAACTAATGTGTAAGAAAGTATTTTTTTCTATACTCTTATCCACAAAGTAGTATTTTATCATTATTTCTTTGATATCTGCTAACTTGACATGTAAATAATATATCTCAACTATAATTCTAACTTGCGTATCTTTAATTAGAATGAACATTTTTTGGTTTACAGTTTAATTTTTTTTTCTCCTGTGGTCTGAGTATTCATATTCTTTAAGTTTAGGTTTTTTTTTTTTTATTGTTATTGCTTTATGGGAGCTTATATATTTAGGAAATTAACTTTTTAGGGATATTAATTGTGGATGACCCCTGTACCTGACCCCTATCTTGACATTTTTCTTGATTTTGATTATGGTGCCTTTTTCCCTTGGAGCAATTTATTTTTCTTTTATGAATGCTGTATTTTATATCACAATTAGACCTTTTTTAAAAGTTGAAATAATTTTAAATATTTTTCATTACTTAGAGTTAGTTACAAAAGAATACTTAAATGCTAAGGTCTGAAGATTGTTCACATAGCATATGTTTGTGTGTCTCATCCATTTTTTGTTTCCTATCCCCAATGAAGTTAATATAATGAATGTTTTGTATTTGTCTTTTTTTAGATCTGTTAAAAATGTAAGTTAAACTATATATATATTTTTTATTTCTACACATTAATTGTGTTCTGAGACATTATCCACATCATATTCCTGAGAGTCATTTATGTATGGTTATAATCAATCACTTTCACTGCTGTGTAATGTTCCAAAGTGTGTGTGACTATGCAATTTAGTTATCTTTTCTCTTGACCATTTAGATTGTTTTCATTCTTTGCTCTTAGAAGAAAGAGTGATCCTATTTTAAACATGCCCTAGGTATACGTGTACAAGAATTTGGAGAGCATGGGGTGGAATGGTTGGGTCAGGAGATAAAGGGGTATCTTATGGTTTTAAGTTGTATTCCTCACAGTGTCTGTTTTTATTCACTATATGTCTATTCTAGTTTTCACTTTGTGAGATACGTTTGTTCATATTTTCTTTTAATTTTTCTGTCCTTTTAAAAATTATTATTGTGTTGGATTTCTTGTGTCTGATTCTTTTTTAAGAATTTTTTTGTTTATTGATTTATTTTTGGCTGTGCAGAGTCTTCACTGCTACGCGAGAATTTTCACCAGTAATTCTTTACCATTTCCCACCAGGGAAGTCCTTGGTTCTAATTCTTATAAAATATATTGCAAATACCTTCTAGCTTACTTGTTGAAAGTCAGGCCTCCTCTTTCTATGAAAGCCAGTCAGTGTTACACTTATTTCTGTGATTATTTTTTCACTTAATTTTTTTCTGTTATCTCGATATTTATTTTTCTGTTAGTTCCTCTGCTGCTGCTGCTAAGTCGCTTCAGTCGTGTCCGATTCTGTGCGACCCCATAGACAGCAGCCCATCAGGTTCCACCGTCCCTGGGATTCTCCAGGCAAGCTGGAGCGGGTTGCCATTTCCTTCTCCAATGCATGAAAGTGAAAAGTCAAAGTGAAGTCGCTTAGTCATTCCCGACTCTTAGCAACCCCATGGACTGGACTTTTAAAAAGATTTAAAACTTTTTATCCAGCATTTAAAGTCCTTGAATAATTTTTTTAGGTAGCCTAAGAAAACTGACAATAATATAACATTAATGTAAATTTAAAATGAATGAAAAGAATGGGTGTGAACTTTTTGATCAAATAAATTATAATTTTCATGACTGTTAGGCCTGTACTGGTAAAGAGAAGCTCCCGCTATGACTTGGGAGATACCCTCCATCTCCATATATGTAAAATAGTTACTCTATGTGCTTATGTGTTTTTATTTTTATAAATGGGATCAGCTATACCTAACAGAAGCAGAAGATATTAAGAAGAGATGGCAAGAATACACAGAAGAATTGTACAAAAAAGATCTTCACAACCCAGATAATCACGATGGTGTGATCACTGACCTAGAGCCAGACATCCTGGAATGTGAAGTCAAGTGGGCCTTAGAAAGCATCACTACGAACAAAGCTAGTGGAGGTGATAGAATTCCAGTTGAGCTATTCTAAATCCTGAAAGATGATGCTGTCAAAGTGCTGCACTCAATATGTCAGCAAATTTGGAAAACTCAGCAGTGGCCACAGGACTGGAAAAGGTCAGTTTTCTTTCCAATCCCAAAGAAAGGCAATGCCAAAGAATGCTCAAACTACCACACAATTGCACTCATCTCACATGCTAGTAAAGTAATGCTTAAAATTCTCAAAGCCAGGCTTCAGCAATATGTGAACCATGAACTTCCTGATGTTCAAGCTGGTTTTAGAAAAGGCAGAGGAACCAGAGATCAAATTGCCAACATCTGCTGGATCATGGAAAAAGCAAGAGAGTTCCAGAAAAACATCTATTTCTGCTTTATTGACTGTGCCAATAAAGCATAGTCTTTGACTGTGTGGATCACAATAAACTGTGGAAAATTCTTCAAGAGATGGGAATACCAGACCACCTGATCTGCCTCTTGAGAAATCTGTATGCAGGTCAGGAAGCAACAGTTAGAACTGGACATGTAACAACAGACTGGTTCCAAATAGGAAAAGGAGTACGTCAAGGCTGTATATTGTCACCCTGTTTATTTAACTTCTATGCAAAGTACATCATGAGAAACGCTGGACTGGAAGAAACACAAGCTGGAATCAAGATTGCCGGGAGAAATATCAGTAACCTCAGATATGCAGATGACACCACCCTTATGGCAGAAAGTGAAGAGGAACTCAAAAGCTTCTTGATGAAAGTGAAAGTGGAGAGTGAAAAAGTTGGCTTAAAGCTCAACATTCAGAAAACTAAGATGATGGCATCCGGTCCCATCACTTCATGGGAAATAGATGGGGAAACAGTGTCAGACTTTATTTTTTGGGGCTCCAAAATCACTACAGATGGTGACTGCAGCCATGAAATTAAAAGACGCTTACTCTTTGGAAGGAAAGTTATGACCAACCTAGATAGCATATTCAAAAGCAGAGACATTACCTTGCCAACAAAGGTTCGTCTAGTCAAGGCTGTGGTTTTTCCTGTGGTCATGTATGAATGTGAGAGTTGGACTGTGAAGAAGGCTGAGCGCCAAAGAATTGATGCTTTTGAACTGTGGTGTTGGAAAAGACTCTTGAGAGTCCCTTGGACTGCAAGGAGATCCAACTAGTCCATTCTAAAGGAGATCAGCCCTGGGATTTCTTTGGAAGGACTGATGCTAAAGCTGAAACTCCAGTACTTTGGCCACCTCATGGGAAGAGTTGACTCATTGGAAAAGTCTCTGATGCTGGGAGGGATTGGGGGCAAGAGGAGAAGGGGATAACAGAGGATGAGATGGCTAGATGGCATCACTGACTTTATGGACATGAGTCTGGGTGACCTCCGGGTGTTGGTGATGGACAGGGAGGCCTGGCGTGCTGCGATTCATGGGGTCGCAAAGAGTCGGACACGACTGAGCGACTGATCTGATCTGATCTGATATATAAATACTGCTTTTAAAATTTGATCTAATTTTAAGATTTTTTTTTTCATAGTTTTAGGTGGTATCTCTTTTTAAGTAATGTTTTACTGTGCAGATAACTAACATTACTCTTAAGGGCGAGAATTAAGAGTGTCTTCTGTCTTTCATTGTTCTGAATTTACATGTATCATCTCATTTAATTTTCATACAAATGTTAGGCATAGGGACTATTTTTAGCTTTCATTTTACGACTAGGGAAATAGGCATTAAGAGAAATAACTTGTCCAGTGTTAGAGGCAGGATGGAAACGGAAGCAGTCCTTATGTACATCTTGGTGTAATATATAGTCTCTATATTATTGGCAGACAGTTTATTTCTGTAAAATTGATGAAGATGGTGTTTATTAGTGGAAGTCCCTTGTTTTTGAACAAAATAATATATAAAGTTAAATTTTATTAATGTATGATTATACAAGGAATATATGTTTATTATAGTAATTTTGGAACATAACAGGAAAACTAAAAAGAAATGTAAAAATCCCCTGAAACCAAAGAACTGCTATTATTATGGTATCTCCATAATTTTTATGAAGGGGAACTTTGTTCAGTTTATTTCCTTCAGTTTATGAGATCCCTAGGTATCTTGAAAATTGGCCTAAAAATGTACTTTGATTACATGTTTTCTCTACTTATCCCTTTCCCTTCTCTCCCCTCTCTCCTTCTCCCCTCTTTTCCTTTAAGGTTTGCATACTAATTCAAAGTGCTTTTTGATTTCTTTAATAGGTTTGTAGGATTAAGTTACCTGTAACACCAAAAATCAATTGACCTTCCCTTGCATGGGTACTTTTTGATCTTGTAATTGTTCTGTTTTCATCTTCTACATGCCATTATTAGCTGTTAAGTTACTTCTTATATTACTGGATCATATTACTTAATAAATCTTGGAAATCAGAGTCAGTATTTTTCCCCTAGAGTATCTCTATTGATTTTTCCATGGTAATGATTTCCCTCTTGCATGCATGGGACTATTCTGAGTCTTTTTTGGGAGCATTTACAGAGTTTGAGATTCTGATAATTTGAGTTACATCATGTATGTTGAAATCTGTAATTTTTCTAATGCTCTTAAAAGGACATTAATCTTTGAAACAGTGGCCTTGAATTTTAAACAACAAAAGCAGTTAATATTTTTAGAAATACCTAATTTGATTTATTACTTTGTAGATCTCTGTAATGCGTGATGAGGAGAAATTGTTGAGGATTAAAATTAATGAACTGGAGAAAAAGAAAAACCAGTGTTCTCAGGAAATAGATATGAAACAGCGAACCATTCAGCAACTTAAGGTAACAGTTTTGTTTTTAAAGATGATTTAAGTAGATTCTGTTGGTATATTTTAGTGTTTAATTAAATGTATATATATATTTTTTTAAGTAAGAAATGGATAATCTGAGGATTGTAACCTGGAAGACAGTCTTTCAGAAAGCTCTTAGGACTGTTCTACCCATTAGAGGTCAAAGCAAAATTGCATACTTTTTGAGACAAAGGGTTATACATTAAATGATATATTGTTGACAATTTACAGTACTCAGATGTGCAGTATAAAGTGAGTAGGGGGTAATCATGGCCCCTTTGACCATAAGAAGGAAGGTTATCTCCTAAGGAGTTACCTTGCTGGCACCAGGAGAAAATAGCTTTTTACCATCCAGCAGGCATTCCTGTGTCTTCTAAGGAGGGGTTAATGCCAGTGCATAATGCACAGTTAAAATAGGGTAGGAGGCGGGCACAGAGAATTTTATGTTTGAAAAAAATTTTTCTTTTTTTTCTTCTCCTGCCTTAAAATGTTTATCACAACTCAGGACTCTTAGGTGGTAAACCCAGCCCAGTTGTCTGGTCAAGGTGCCTAGAATAGCTGGGATTGCTCCAGAGATGCGTTTGCATTTGCCGTCAGGGAAGGGCACCGCAGCCCTGGGTTTAGGGGAGATTCCCAGGCCTTGGGAGCCCAGTTTCAGGGGGATGTCTTAGTCCGCCATCATGTTCCCTGGCACCTGCAGAGCAAGAGTCACGTTTTCAAGAGATGTTTAGAGGCCTTTAGGGGGGAAAAGCTGTTAAAATCCTACTTTCAAGAAGACAATTAGTTCATGATTCCAATACCTTAGGGATCTTTAGGGGACTTTGAGGAACAGCTATGAGTACTTGGCGATAAATGATTTGAGCATCAGTCCAAAGGAATGGTGAGGTGTCAAAACAGATGGAAATTTTGTTTATAGTGCGCCCTTGTGTAACCAGACACCGACTAGGCTCTTTCCCTCACTGTCGGACCACCTTTGACTACCGCTGTTGTTCTCCGTCTGTTTCCGTCCCCATCTGCCTACCTCTGTCGCTCTCCATCTGCTTCTGTCCTGTCTGACCACCTCCATCGTTCTGTTAACAGCCTGTGGTGTTCTCAGCGTTTGGGTCTCTGGTCACCCACTTCCGCCATTCTCCATCTGTTTGCATCCACCGTCCTTGTTCTCTGTTTCAGTTGTGTCATGCTACTGCATCATTCTACATCCACCTCCGTCGCTTTCCATCTGTCTACCTCCCTCATTCTCGTCTATTTCCACCCTGTCCGTCCACCTCCTTGGTTCTGTTTTCCTTTCTGTGGGTGCATCTCTGTAGTGCCGTTTCTGGTCTGTTGTGTCCCTGTCCGTCAGCCTTTGTAGTTCTCTGTGTTTCCATCCGTCTCTGTCCATCCACCTCCATAGTTCCTCTCTCGTTTTCTTTCATTGTCTCTTCACCATCCTTCCAGCTCCAGATGGAAGGTTAGATTACCAGACAGGTTAAAACTAAAATTGAAGGATTTCCAGTGTCCATAAATTAATGTTGCGTCTTTTTCAAACCTTCCAGCTACTTTCTACATATAGGGCATGTGGGGGCCCTATTTTTTCTGCATCTTGAGTTTACTTGATAAAGAATTTATTTATGGTTTACTTTGTTGTTCCCATATTAAATATATTTCTTCCCCTTTATGCTTTTTGTGTTGTGTAAGAGAACATACATGCTAGCTTAAAATGTTGAGTGAAGAAGATGATTTGGCATTTTTGAGGTAGATTAAAGGTATAAAGTTGGGGGTTTGTTTTTGTTTTATTTTTTCCGATTATCACTCTCACCTTTACTCTGAGGTGAAACAAACTTGGAAGCTTAAGACTTAGCCTTCTAGGAGATGGATTTCAAAGTTAATAATAAACCCTGTTCAAGTCCTACTATTAAATATTGGTGTATAATTAAGTTTCACTTGGATTTCATGTTCTTTCATTTTGCAGGAGCAGTTAAATAATCAAAAAGTGGAAGAAGCTATACAACAGTATGAGAGAGTGTGCAAAGGTCAGAAACAAAACTCTTCTTCCAGTACTAAAAAGACTGCAAAATAAGTAGCTAGAATAACAATTGGTTCATCATTTTCCTTTGAAAATTTTGAAGTGAAATAAGGACAATATAAAATGTAACTTTATCAAAAGAGAAAAGCATTGATTCTCAAGAGTAACTTACCACCCTGAAGTTTATCAATGAAGAGGGACTAATTTGGATCAGTAATTTGGATGTGAAAATATATGTCCCTACAGAATCTTATTTTCCTACCCTTTTAGGCCATTGTCCCAGAAGCATCTCATATTTCCATAATATTTTTGGAATTTTCCTTTATTTTGGCTCCTTTGTCATTGTTGTCAGGTGTGAATAGATCTTGGCTAGTCTATAAAACATTCTTTGAACCAGAATATAGTTTCTTTCATATTTTAATATTTTATTTCTTGGCCATATATCGAGATGTGTGGTGTAGGCCCATTTTGAGTACTCTTAATCTTCCATCTTCTCCATTCTCTCTAAACTTTCATCCAGGCCACTTGTACCCTACATAGTGTCAGATCTTTTTGGGTTTTGCAATCCGTCCTTTCCTTTATTTTTTAATTATTTGTCAATTCATTTTCTCTCACTTTTGTTTTTTAAGTAGTATTAATTGTATGAGTATTTTTTCTAAGTATAAAGGTGATGTGTAGCTTCCCCCTTTTTGAAACTCTTTTACCTTGGCTTTTGTGATCTATTCTTCTGGTTACTGCCTTTCTCTCAGAATGGACCTTAGCCGCTGTGACAGATTTCCTGAATAAGGCATCGTTATCTTTTTTGTCTTTGTTTTCACTGTTGAGTTCCTTCACCTTTGTGATTTTAACTTTGTATTAGACATTCTCTGACAAGCCAAAAAGTACATTTTTAGCTCTTAAGGATTTCCCTGGCTTCTAAAGTTCTATTTAAATACTGAATGCCATTTACCTAGGTATCTTATTGAGTTTTTAAATTGAGATATACAAACCATAAAATTTACCCTTTAAAAGTGTACAGTATGGTAGGTTTTAGTATATTCACAAACTTGTACAACCACTACCACCATATAATTCCAGAGCATTTTCATCACCCTAGAAAGAAATGCTGTACTGATTAGCAGTCACTCTCCATTCATGCTTCCATCAGAACTCCAGTTTGGTTTTATCTTAACATAGACATCTTCCCTCTGAGTGTGTTTCTTCTCCCTATCTGTTGCCATACAGACTTCCCTTTTCTTACAAGGACACCAATTATGTTGAATTAGGGCCCACTGTGGAGAAGGTGATGGCACCCCACTCCAGTACTCTTGCCTGGGAAATCCCGTGGGCTGAGGAGCCTGGTAGGCTGCAGTCCATGGGGTCGCGAAGAGTTGGACACGACTGAGTGACTTCACTTGCAGTTTTCACTTTCATGCATTGGAGAAGGAAATGGCAACCCACTCCAGTGTTCTTGCCTGGAGAATCCCAGGGATTGGGGAGCCTGGTGGGCTGCCGTCTATGGGGTCGCACGGAGTTGGACACGACTCACGTGACTTAGCAGCAGCAGGGCCCACTGTAATCCAGTAAAGGGAGTTCCCCAATGGCTCAGCTATTAAGAATCCACCTGCAGTGCAAGAGACATGGGCTCCATGCTTGGGTTAGGAAGATCCCCTGGGACTTCCCACTGGAGCAACCCACTCCAGTATTCTTGCCTGGAGAACCCCATGGACAGAGGAGCCTGGTGGACTGCAGTTCATGGGGTCGCAAAAAGTTGGACACTACTGAAGCAGCTTTGCATTCAGGTACACTAATCCAGTATGACCTTATTCTAAACTTGATTACCTCTGCAAAGACTCTTTTTCCAAGTAAGGTCATATTCACAGGGAGTAGACATAATTTTTCCCCTGACATGCTGGTGGTTATAAAGGAGTATGTCATTTTGGTTCACTCAGCTGCAGCAAGTCTTAGTTGTGGTCCGTGGGATCTTCCCAGAGAAGGCAATGGCACCCCTACTCCAGTACTTTTGCCTGGAAAATCCCATGGACGGAGGAGCCTGGTAGGCTGCAGTCCACGGGGTCGCTAAGAGTCGGACACGACCGAGCGACTTCACTTTCACTTTTCACTTTCATGCATTGGAGAAGGAAATGGCAACCCACTCCAGTGTTCTCGCCTGGAGAATCCCAGGGACGGGGGAGCCTGGTGGGCTGCCGTCTGTGGGGTCACACAGAGTCGGACACAACTGAAGTGACTTAGCAGTAGCAGCAGCATGGGATCGTCATTGTGTCTTTGAGATGTTTTGTTCTGGTGCACAGCTTCTCTAGTTGTGGACACAGGCTCCACAGAACAGGCTTCGTAGTTTAGACATGTGGACTTCGTTGGTCCACAGCATGTAGGATCTTAGTTTCCTGACCAGGGATTGAAACCATATCCCCTGCATTGCAAGGCAGATTCTTAACCATTGGACCACACGGTAAGTCCTGTTTGTTGTTTTGATTTACATTTCCTACTGATATTGAGCATCTTGTCTTCTGCTATTGGCCGTTGGTATATCTTCTTTGCAGAAATGTCTGTTAACGTCCTTAATGTGCTTTGCCTATTTTGGGCAAAAGTTGCCCCCTCAGACAATGCAGTTGGGTTGTTTGCCCCCTCCCCCAACTTGTTTTTTTTGTGTGTGTGTGTGGAGTTGTGATTTTTATATTTTCTGGCTTCTAGACTCTTATCAGGTAAATGTTTTCTCCTATCCTGTGGGTGGTTTTTCACTTCCTGGGTAGTGTCCTTTGATAGATAAAAGTTTTTAATTTTTTAAGTTAATTTTTACTGGAGTATAGTTGCTTTACAATGTTTACAAAGTGAAAGTTTTTCATTTTGACGTTACCTATCTTGTTTTGATTGCTTATGCTTTAGGTATCATGTCTAAAAACCTGTTGCCTAATCTAAAGTTACCTCAGTTTTCTTCTAAGGGTTTTATAGTTTTTAGCTGTTGTATTTAGGTCTTTGATTCACTTTGAATTAATCTGTTTGAGTATAATTTTGTATATTATGTGAGGTAGATGTCTAACTTAATTCTTTTTCATTTGGAGATCCAGTTGTCCCAGCACCATTTGTTGAAAAGACTATTCTTTCTCCTGTTGCATTGTTTTGCATCTTTGTTGAAAATCAGTTGACCATAAATGTAAGGATTTATCTCCTAACTCTTAACTGTTTCATTGTTCTATATGTCAGTCTTTATGCTAGTACCATACAGTATTGTTACTTACCTTTTAGTGAGTTTTGAAATTGAGAAGTATGAATTCTCTCACTTAAAAAAAAAATTTTATTTGGCTGCCCTGGGTCTTAGTTGTGGCACTTGGGATCTTTAGTTGTGACATGCCAACTCTTAGTTGTGGAATGTGGTATCTAGTTCCCTGACCAGGGATCGAACCTGGGGCCCTGGCAGTGAGAGATCTTAACCACTGGACTGCCGTGAAATTCCCAATCACTGAGTATTTCTAATCCAGAGTTTTACATGACATTTGTATGTCGTTTCTTTCACAAGTTGGTGCAATGTCCCTTCTTTGCACAACCAACCTGTTCTCGAACATTATGCTTAAGCTTTTCTTCCTTGAAGCCTTGCTAGGACATTATATAGCTTTCAGTGATCCTCTCTCCTGAATGTTAAACACTTGATTGATTGTCTGCCAGGCATTTATTTAGCTATGATAATTCATAGCTGTCTTTAGATAGCTTTGATGAAATATCTAGTTCCTGTCCTTTTGCTTTATTTTGTGTTTTATTTGTTGCATATTTCTGGATTCTTTTCTTGAAATAAAGTTCAGTTATTGGAGGCTGTGACCAATATAATTATCTTTTTTCTTTTACTGTTTCTGCCTTTCAAAATAGATGGATAGCCATTAGTGAAGTTATCATTGGTGTCTTGGAACTTTACTGATTGCTATCTAGATACTTAAACTCCTTTTTTTGAACCCTCTAATTTAGAGCAGAAGATAGGATGTAGGAAGAACAGATTATTTGAATAAAATTGTGATTAACTATATAGTCAATATATTTGCATATCATGCTTTTTCAAAGGAAGAGTTTGGGGCAGAATACCAGTACTACTTTAACCCTAAGAAAGAATTCTGTTTCATTAATTCTCCTGGTGGCTTATATCAATGAACAGAAATACTGAAAATTACTCAAAATATTTTCTCATTGTTTTGTTTTAAGCTTACTTTATAGTAAGTATTTTAAGGAAGCCATCTTTAGATATTTGTGTCATTTTTAGTGTTTCTTTTAGTGCTCTGAGTTTGAGCTATGCATTTATAAATTCATCACCTCTGACATGAATAGTAGTCTTGGTAAGAGGTGTGGGAAGTGAGCCCTGGTACTGTGTCACCAAAGACAATAAGCCAGTCTTTCCTCCTTATCTCTTTCAGGTAGGATTAGAATTATTTATAATCCATTATTATAGTTATTTTTTCAAGGGCCAGAAACAGTTTTAGTAAGGTTATAATAGCACAGTTGTTCCTGAGGAGCTGGTTTAAAAAGCACTAGAAGTAAATATTTTGCTTTGAAAATTTTTCTAGAAAAAATAATTACTTGAGACTTTTGAAAAAGTAAATTTGGGATTGAGTACTTATTGTTTTAAGGAGGTAAAAATTATAGTTTTAGTTTTGGTTTAAGAATATTAATAGTTCAGTTCAGTTCAGTCGCTCAGTTGTGTCCGACTTTTTGCGACCCCATGAATTGTAGCACGCCAGGCCTCCCTGTCCATCACCATCTCCCGAAATTCACTCAGACTCACGTCCATCGAGTCGGTGATGCCACCCAGCCATCTCATCCTCTGTCATCCCCTTCTCCTCCTGCCCCCAATCCCTCCCAGCATCAGAGTCTTTTCCAATGAGTCAACTCTTCACATGAGGTGGCCAAAGGACTGGAGTTTCAGCTTTAGCATCATTCCTTCCAAAGAACACCCAGGACTGATCTCCTTTAGAATGGACTGGTTGGATCTTCTTGCAGTCCAAGGGACTCTCAAGAGTCTTCTCCAACACCACAGTTCAAAAGCATCAATTCTTCGGCGCTCAGCTTTCTTCACAGTCCAACTCTCACATCCAGACATGACCACTGGAAAAACCATAGCCCGGACTAGACGGACCTTTGTTGACAAAGTAATGTCTGTGCTTTTCAATATGCTATCTAGGTTGGTCATAACTTTCCTTCCAAGGAGTAAGTGTCTTTTAATTTAAATTTTGTCAAATAGGTTTTTTTTCTAAATCCCAGTATATGTGTTTATTAGTACAGGTGTACCTCAGAGATGTTCAGATGCTAAATCACTTCAGTCATGTCTAACTCTTTGTGACGTTGTGGACTGTAGAGCCTACCAGGCTCCTCTCTCCATGAGATTCTGCAGGCAAGAATACTGGAGTTGGGTTGCCATGTCCTCCTCCAGGGGATCTTCCCAACCCAAGGATCGAACCCAGGTCTGCCACATTGCAGGCAGACTTTTTGCAGTCTGAGCCACCAGGGAATCCCTTAGCACACCCATGCACATAGTTAAATGGCTTAAAACAATGCAAATACATTACCTTACAACTCTGGAGGTCAGAACTCTGAAAAAAGGTCTATTAAGGCTAAAATCAAGATATCTGCAAAACTGTGTTCCTTCTGGTTGCTTTAGGGGAGAATCTGCTTCTTTACCTTTTCCAGATTAAGACATAATAGTATTATGTTTAAAAAAACAGTGCTCACACCTAATTAAAAAATACTTCATTGCTAAAAAATGCTAACCATCATCTGAGCTTTCAGGGAACTGTAATCTTTTTGCTGATAGAGTAGAGCCTTACGTTGATGCTGAAGACTGCTGACTGAACAAAGTAGTGGTTGCTGAAGATTGGGGTGGCTGTGGCAATTTCTTAAAGTAAGACAGTGAGGAAATTTGCCGCATCAATTGACTCTTCCTTTCATAAACAATTTCTCTGTAGCATGCTCTGCTGTTTGATGCCTTTTTACCCACAGTAGAATTTTTTCAGAATTAGAGTCAAGCCTCTTAGACTCTGCCACTGCTTTATCAGTTTATATAATATTCTGAATCCTTTGTTGTCATTTCAACATTTTTCACTCAGAATAGATTCCATCTCAAGAAACCACTTTGCTCATCCATAAGAAGCAACTCGTCGTCTGTTCAAGTTTTATCATGAGATGGCAGCAGTTAAGTCGTATATTCTGGATAACTGGCAGCACCTACGTCAGCACTTGGCTTCTTCACCTTGCACTTTTATGTTTTGGAGACAGCTTCTTTCCTTGAACCTCAAGAACTAACCTCTGCTACCTTGAAACTTTCCTTCTGTAACTTCCTTACCCCTCAGCATTCATCAGATGGAAAGAATTAGGGCCTTGCTCTAAATTAAGCTGTGGCTTAAGTGAATTTTGTGGTTATTTTTGATTTCTCTGTCCAGGCCACTGAAAGTTTCTCTATATCAGCAGTAAGTCTCTTTGGCTTTGTTATCATTTGAATATTCACTGGGGTAGGACTTTAAAGTCTCTTGAAGAACTTTAATTTGCAGTCACAACTTGAGTATTTGGAACAAGAGGCCTAGCTTTTGGCTAGTCTCAGCTTTTGATATGTCTTCCTTACATAATCATTTCATGTCTAGCTTTTGATTTAAAGTGAGAGTTGTGTGCCTCTCCTTGAGCACTTCCTTTCACTTGAGCACTTAAAGGCCTCTGTAGTGTTATTAATTGGATTAATTTCAATATTGTTGCGTCCTAGGGAATCGGGAGGTCCATGGAGAGGGAGAAACAGGGAAATAGCTGGTCATGGGAGCAATCAGAGCACGCACAGTCTTTATGGGTTAATCTTACTATCTTGCATTGTTGCAGTTCATAGCATCCCCCCTAGAAATACAATAGTAACGTCAGAGATCAGTGGTCATAGGTCATCATAACAAATACAACAGTAATGATAGAATTATTAAAATGTGATTCAGAGGCAGGAAGTGAACAAATACTGTTAGAAAAATGGTGCTTATAGACTTGCTTGATGCAGGATTGCCACAGACTTTGAATTTATAAAAAAACACAGTGTATCTGAAGCACAATTAAGTGAAGAACAGTAAAATAATAGTTTTATAATTTTCATTAATAGCTTAATTGAAAATGATTAATTTTATTTGAAAAGCTTTTCTGTCTGTTTATTCTTGCATTCATCTGTACATCAATTATTTGTTTGATCCTTCATTGATGCCAGTACTGGTCTAGGCATTGAAAATATAGCAGTGAACGAGACAAAGTTTTGTCTTGGTGGAACTCATATTCTATTTAAGTTAACTTAATTTTCAATATGGATATCTAGATGTAGATGTTAATAATTTCTAAAATGTTCTTTATAAATTTTTAGATCTGAGTGTTAAAGAAAAAATAATCAAAGACATGCAAATGACCCTGGAAGAACAAGAGCAGACTCAGGTAGAACAAGATCAAGTGCTTGAGGCTAAATTAGAGGAAACCGAAAGACTGGCCACAGGTAAAACAAGATTGCTTACATATTTCAAAGCATACTTTTTCATTTTCTTTTACTAGTTTGCTTTCCTTTTTAATGTGGTTTAATATTTATAATAATTTATAATAAGAAAGTATTTATTGTCTTTTTGGAATATCCTGTCACTTGTTATGTTTTACTGTGATGAAAATCGTTGTATCTCATTGAAAAGAGGAATCAGTATACTTTCATAATAACTGGATGATAGCTTGCAGTGTTCCCCAGATGTTAAGAATAAACTTTCAACTTTTTTCACCTCTCTACAGCAATTGGTATCATCTTGTATGTTTAACTCAATAAATACTCTGATTCTGTCCTTCAGAATACCATCAGTGGGTTTTGTTTTTTTTTTTTTAATTTTTGAGAGCATGAGGTTTCCTATATATTGGCATGCATTTAAACTGTATACTCAGAACACTATTCAATGAGTTATTGAGAGGTTTTCGTAGTTCTTGTCTTAGAATTTGGTAAACTTGTAGAATGGTCTGTGTGTATGTGTGTACGAAAGTCTCTCAGTCATGTCCGACTCTTTGTGACCTCATGAACTATACAGTCCATGGAATTCTCCAGACCAGAATACTGGAGTGGGTAGCCTTTCCCTTCTCCAGGGGATCTTCCCAGCTTAGGGATCGAACCCAGGTCTCCTGCACTACAGGTGGATTCTTTACCAGCTGAGCTACAAGGGAAGCCCAGAATGGTCTCAGTTCTATTTAATATCCTGGCCTATGATCTTCTGCTTCTGGGCTCTGCTGTCTGTATTCCTGTCTGTATCCCATGCCACACACATCTCTGTGCAGTATAACTTTTGCATGTAGTTTAAAAAAAATTTATATTTCCATATCAGAATTGGAAGAATGGAAGGAAAAATACAAAGATTTGGAAGCCAAACACAATCAAAGTTCAAATAAAGAATTTGAGGATAACACAGATGTACTTAATACAAAACTCAGTAAGCTTCAAGATGAGTTACAGGTATGATTTTTATCTACATGTGTAATTTTATCTATATATTTATTATATTTCTCTTAAGATTATTTAGTAAATATTTTATAATTAATTTAGATATGGAGGTACTCATAGCTGGGAAATGTTAGAAAATAATTTCTCAGTACACATTGAAATGACATGGGGAAGAGATTCCCTAGAATACAAGCTACTAAGTGCCAATGAAAATGCAGTGGTTGGGTCTTCAGTTTTACATATTTAATTCTTGTATCATCATGTCTTACGTCTTTGTACCTATTTTTGTACTGTTTAAACTTTTAACTCTTCAAATACTTCTGTAGAGATGAAACTATTAGGAAAATTATTTTGATTATTGTAAATGTAAAGATGGGCTCGATAAAGGACAGAAATGGTATGGACCTAACAGAAGCAGAAGATATTAAGAAGAGATGGCAAGAATACACAGAAGAATTGTACAAAAAAGATCTTCACGACCCAGATAATCACGATGGTGTGATCACTGACCTAGAGCCAGACATCCTGGAATGTGAAGTCAAGTGGGCCTTAGAAAGCATCACTACGAACAAAGCTAGTGGAGGTGATGGAATTCCAGTTGAGCTATTCCAAATCCTGAAAGATGATGCTGTGAAAGTGCTGCACTCAATATGCCAGCAAATTTGGAAAACTCAGCAGTGGCCACAGGACTGGAAAAGGTCAGTTTTCTTTCCAATTTCAAAGAAAGGCAATGCCAAAGAATGCTCAAACTACCACACAATTGCACTCATCTCACACACTAGTAAAGTAATGCCCCAAATTCTCCAAGCTAGGCTTCAGCAATATGTGAACCGTGAACTTCCTGATGTTCAAGCTGGTTTTAGAAAAGGCAGAGGAACCAGAGATCAAATTGCCAACATCCACTGGATCATGGAAAAAGCAAGAGAGTTCCAGAAAAACATCTATTTCTGCTTTGTTGACTATGCCAAAGCCTTTGACTGTGTGGATCACAATAAACTGTGGAAAATTCTTTAAGATATGGGAATACCAGACCACCTGACCTGCCTCTTGAGAAATTTGTATGCAGGTCAGGAAGCAACAGTTAGAACTGGACATGGAACAACAGACTGGTTCCAAATAGGAAAAGGAGTTCCTTAAGACTGTATATTGTCACCCTGTTTATTTAACTTATATGCAGAGTACATCATGAGAAACGCTGGACTGGAAGAAACACAAGCTGGAATCAAGATTGCCGGGAGAAATATTAATAACCTCAGATATGCAGATGACAGCACCCTTATGGCAGAAAGTGAAGAGGAACTCAAAAGCCTCTTGATGAAAGTGAAAGTGGAGAGTGAAAAAGTTGACTTAAAGCTCAACATTCAGAAAATGAAGATGATGGCATCCGGTCCCATCACTTCATGGGAAATAGATGGGGAAACAGTGGAAACAGTGTCAGACTTTATTTTTTGGGGCTCCAAAATCACTGCAGATGGTGACTGCAGCCATGAAATTAAAAGGCGTTTACTCCTTGAAAGGAAAGTTATGACCAACCTAGATAGCATATTCAAAAGCAGAGATATTACTTTGCCAACAGAGGTTCATCTAGTCAAGGCTATGGTTTTTCCTGTGGTCATGTATGGATGTGAGAGTTGGACTGTGAAGAAGGCTGAGCGCCAAAGAATTGATGCTTTTGAACTGTGGTGTTGGAGAAGACTCTTGAGAGTCCCTTGGACTGCAAGGAGATCCAACCAGTCCATTCTGAAGGAGATCAGCCCTGGGTGTTCTTTGGAAGGAATGATGCTAAAGCTGAAACTCCAGTCCTTTGGCCACCTCATGTGAAGAGTTGACTCATTGGAAAAGACTCTGATGCTGGGAGGGATTGAGGGCAAGAGGAGAAGGGGACGACAGAAGATGAGATGGCTGGATGGTATCACTGACTCGATGGACGTGAGTCTCAGTGAACTCCGGGTGTTGGTGATGGACAGGGAGGCCTGGTGTGCTGTGATTCATGGGGTCGCAAAGAGTCGGACACGACTGAGCGACTGATCTGATCTCATTGTAAATGTAATTATTACGCTGAAAAAGAATAGAATTGTATGTCTGAACATTGGAATAGATTTGAAACTATATTACTACATTTGAAAATATATTACTACATAGAAGATAATCTGTTTTCTGTTTATATATTTTTCTGTATTTAGCTTTCACATACCATGAATAGGACGTACAGGGCAAAGATTTTTTAATGGGACTTAACAAATATGTAAAACTTTATACATTTTATTTATTAGAAGTTACAATCCAACTGTAGTTTTGGCATTGAAGAAAGCATAGTAATGGGTTTTGAAAAGATTGCATCTAAATTATTTTCTTAAATTCAGGCTGTAGAGAATCAGATGTTAAACAAATAAATCCGTTCCTTTCTTTTTTGTAACTATTAATTACATACTATAGAATTTATCCTTTCCATTGTCAGAACTGAAAGCAGCTGGAACAGAGTGGATAATCCATTAGTTATGAAAAAATACACTAATTACTTTGTGAATATTCATATTAAGGAATACTGGTGTGTTTTGCATTCTAAAATAATAAGATCATGTATCTTAGATAATAAGCTTTGTAATTCTGTAATGGACTAGTGATAATTTATCTGGCACAGTGGTTTTGCAAGTTTTAAAAACAGATCTTAAATACATAGCTTTTAGTGTAGTAGTATTATTTTTGCTTCAAAAGAAGTTTTACGTCAGTTTTGAATGTATAAATGAGATGTTTTTGAACTTGAAGGATCTATGGAAGCCTCTTTAAAATTTACTGATCAACTGTATTTTCTATCCAGCTATTCCCTGTATTCTTTAATAAATATTTGTCCTGTTACACAAGTTACTCTTTATTTGACATTCTGTATACCTGGGAAAATTTTATTTTGGAATCTCAGCTGGAAATGACCACTACAAATCAAAAAAATTTTTTTTAATCTAGCATTTAAAAAGACTTGGTTCTCTGTAATTCAGAAATTTCAGTTATTTCTTCTTAAGCTCACTGATGAAGGAAAGTTCTTAAATGGATTTTATAGCAAAATTAAGTTTATGAATGAAATAACTATTTAGGAAAGCAACCAACAGTGTTCATTTTATAGTCTGAAATATACTCAAACTTTGTCATTATTTAAAGAAAAATGCTTGTTTTAAGTTTTTGAAAAGGTGAAATGAAGAGCCATGGATTATATGGAAATGTTTATAAATGCAGATTTATTAACTGCTTTCAAAATATGTGATAGTTACTTATGCTATTTCTACATGTAGGAATCGGAACAGAAACATGAAGCTGAAAGAAAAAAATGGTTAGAAGAAAAAATGATGCTTATCACTCAAGCAAAAGAAGCTGAGAATCTACGAAACAAAGAGATGAAAAAATATGCCGAAGACAGAGAGCATTGTTTGAAGCAACAAAATGAAATGGTTGGTAATAGTTGTACTTTATCTGCTGTGTATTTTGCCTGCTTTCTTTGGCTTCTTAAATTGTTGCCTGGGATTCTTAGATTCTTATCAGTGTCTACATGGTTGTGTGGGTTTGGTTGGTTGTTTATTTTTAAGGCAGTTTGTCTATTTGTAAGATGAGTTTTCTATCCCAGTTTATCTTGAAGTTCTTATTCTTGGGAAAATAATTATTTCTCAATATCTAGATTCAGAACTTAAAAATATTTTCCTTTTGACTGCCACAGGGTTATCCCTACTAGAATGTAAAATATTTGCATTTTGAACTGTAGATTCTAACATGGTGTATGCATTTTACCTCATAAGCTGCTTTTGTCAGATCTTTTTTTAAAAAAAAAAAACATCAACTATATAGTTTCTAGAAGACTGTAGGTAGAAATAACTTTGTTTTACTAGCTATAGTTCTCAAGTAATTCTGTCTTATTAATAGTTTGTGTTTTTTCCTCCTATTTTAATCTACAACTTAGTCTCTTTGATACTCAATCAGAAAAAAGTTCAAAGTCATCGTTGATCCTGGGAAAACTATTGAGTAATATGTTATCTTTAAATGAAAAGATAACCTAACCCTAACCTAGTTCCCTGTTTACAGTAATACTAACATGGCAGTATCACATTGCCATCTGTTGGCATTTCCTTTGTTTATGACAGAATTTTACTTATATCAGCTCAATTTTTCTGAACAAAAACATTAATTTTCACTAAGTTAAAGAAGATTTTCCCACAGATTTTAAGAAATATTTTTTATTTTGAAATCACTTTATTTCCAGAAACATTGCAAAGCTAGTACAGAGAATTTCTCTATATCTATTACCCAACTTCTGATGTTAGAGCTTACATAACAACAGTACATTGATCAAAACCAACAAATTAATATTATTATAATACTGATTGCTAAATTATGGATCTTACTAGAATTTTACCAACTTTCCCAATAATTTTTTTTTTTCCTGGATATAGGATCATATCTAGGATACTGTGTTCCATTTTAGTTGTCAGGTTTCCTTAGAGTCCTGACCCTGTTTTCTTTGTCACATGACAAAGTACGTGAGACTAATACTTGTTATTACTACAGCACCCAGGTAGCAATATATTTCACTTCATGTACCAATGCCACATGACTGGAGTTACCTTCAGGAAGTGTTGTGCTGAGCAAGATTGAAATGCTACATCTGTCTTAACAGGAAATGCTGCTGCTGGTTCTGTTTCTGTCCATAACCCATTTAACCTTCCAGACGGTAACAAGAGGCAAGAAGTGAAATCAGAGCTGTTGACTTTCATAGTCAGTCACTCCAGCCCCAGACCAGGAATGGGCCTACTTCTTTTCCTAATCAGTGGTCCCTCTGGCAGCAATGCCAGCAAGTAAACCTCCTTTGAATTTTTAGTCCTAGAGCAAACTAGCTTTCTCCTTTCTCCTATATATTTCTTTGCACTTGTACCTAGGACGTGTGTCTGCAATATTTAAGAAATAAATTGTTGATTTTTTAGAAGCCTTTTAAGCTGGAATACACAGAACACAGTAAGTAAAATAAACCGTGTTCAATGAATTATTATAAAGCCAGTCCCCAGTTAACTACCATTGAGTTTAAGAAATAAAACAATATTAGCATCCAAGAGACCCCATCTTCTCAATGATAATAACTATTCTATCTTTTAATGTTAAACTTCAGTTTTGTTCATTTTTTAAAACTTTATATAAATAAAAATACGTAGAATGCATTTTCTTGTGCCTGGCTTCTTTCACTCAGTATTATGTTTGTGAGGATCATCTATATTTGTTCCAAGTAGCTGGAGTTAGTCTCCTTTCATTGCTGAGTATTTCAGTGTATAAGTATACCACAGTCTATTCAATTTAAAGTTGAAGATACAGGGGTTGTTACTGTTTGGGGCTGTTATGAGTAAGATATCCTGTAAACATTTTTATATATTTCTCTTAGTGCACATGTGCATTCATTTCTATTGCATATATAGCCAAGAATAGAATCGCTAGTGGATAGGGTAAACATCCCTGGAGGAAGGGATGGCAATCCACTCCAGTATTTTTACCTGGAAAATCCCATGGACAGAGGAGCCTGGCGGACTGCAGTCCATAGGGTCACACAGAGTCTGACATGAATGAAGCAGTTAGCAGGCAGGCAGGCACGGTAAACATATGTGGAACTCTAGTAGAATGCCAGACTAATTTTCAAAGTAGTTTTACCCATTTATACTGCAATTTGTATTGTTGGATGTTTTGTTTATTGGCTCTGCCTACCCAAGTCCCCTTGTTTATTTTCTGTTTGACTTTTTTATACAGGAGTTCCTTATACTTTCTGGATAGGAGTGTGTTGCAATTACTTTCTTTCAAACTCTGGTTTACCTTTTTACTCTCATTGCCTTTTTAGAACAGAAATGAAGAATTATTCTAATTCATTTTCTCAGTCTTTTCCTTTATTAACTTCAAGGACATGAAGCTGTTCTCTTACATTATTTCCAGAAAGGTTTGGGGTTTTACCTTTCCTATTTTGATTCCAGTATTAATTTTTGTGTTGGGGTGAGATAGGGGTAAAGGCTGTCATCGTTCTTATAAATTTGAATTACCAATCGACCTGGTAGTACTTTTTGAAAAAGCTGTTACTTTTCTACTGCTCTGCAACTTTTGTTGTAGGTCAGTTGTCCAGTGGTTAACTTTTGTATATGGTGTGAGATTATAAGTCTTTTTTTCCATTTGGCTGTTCAGTTGTTCCATCACCCTTTGTAGAAAAGACTGTTGTTTTCTCCATTGAGTTTCTTTGACATTTTTATGGAATATCAATTGACCATGATATTTTTGGACTGTATCCTCTGTTCTCTGATGTCTGTATATCCTTAAGACAATATCACACTGTCTTTATTATTATATATAGTAGGCTTAAAATGACATGGTATGATTGCTTCTACTTTGTACTTCATTTTCAAAGTAAATTTGACTATGTCATTTGCATTTTCATGTTATTTTTAGAGTCAGCTTTTCCACTTCTACTCACTCACAGACACACAGATACACACACACACTTGCTTGGATTTTTATTGAAGTTGCTTTAACTCTAGATCTTCTAAGGGAGAACTGACATTTTAAAAACAATGAATCTTTTAATCTTTGAACACAGGTTCTCTTTATTTAAAAAAGAAAGTGAAAGTGTTAGTTGCTCAGTCTTGTTCTACTCTTTGCAACCCCATGGACTGTAGCTGGCCAGGCTCCTTTTTCCTTGGAATTCTCCAGGCAGGAATACTGGAGTGGGTTGCCAGTCTCTTATCGAACCTGTGTCTCCTGCATTGCAGGCAGATTCTTTACTGTCTGAGCTACCAGGGAAGCCCCTTGTTTATTTACATGTTCCTTTATTTCTTTCAGCAGTGTATTGTAGTTATGTTTAGATCTTGCACATATTTTCTCTAATTTGCCAGTTTTTCAACCCAGTGAAAAAGTATTTTTAATTTTCATTTTTCTGTTGTTTGTTGCTATTGGTTTTGTCATTTATTTTTTTGTAATTTTACCATCTCATTTTGCAAATATTGAGGGAAATGCTAGAATTAGTTTAAAAGCTCTAATTGTTTATTGAAGGAAGTGCCCAGTAAGCTTTTTTTGTTTTGAATGAGGTGGAATAGGATATAATATGTGGATAGTTAAGGTATATAAAGGCATTATGTATTTGGTTTTTTAAGTAAATATTTTATCTAGACTTGTCTATGTAGTTTGTTGTGTATCCTGTTCACAGTTGTATTTATTGTGTTATCCATAATAACTTCAAAAATTCTTAGATTCATAATGTTACAACATTTACTTTAGCATTTTGTGTTTATTCTGTTTAGGAAATACTTAAAGGACAGTTGGCTGAGAAAGATGGTAACCTCCAGCAGTGGCGGGAAGAACGCGATCAACTTGTTGCAGCTTTAGAAATACAGCTGAAAGCACTGATCTCCAGTAATGTACAAAAAGATAATGAAATCGAACAATTAAAAAAGATCACATCAGAGGCTTCTAAGACAGTCAGTAGAATCTTTTTCTTTCTATGCCTTTTTTGATTAAACATAGGAGTTTTCCAAAATTATTTAATTGATTAACTTTTAAAGAATAAAAATGTTAGTAGATCAGTTAGGAATCATAGATTGAAAAAATTATTTGCATGTTTGCCATGAATTTTGAGTTTTCAGAGTTTACTCTGAGTTGACCCATCAGTGACTGGTTGAGGAATAGTACTTTCTCTAATATTTTGGCCATATCTTCAGGTAGAGTATTTAGAAAATAAACAACTGGTGATTTAGTCCCTCATCTGTCTTTAAAATATGGCAGTGTGACTCAGCCTGAACTCTTGCTGATATTTAAATATTTGAGCCCATCCTAAATTTATGATAAAGATACACACTGTTTTTGAAAATAAGCACAATGGTGAGGAGATGTGAGTCATTCATTGGCCACACCACTCAGCTTGCAACATCTTAGTTCCCCGATCAGGGAATGAATCCGGGCCCCAGCAGTGAGAGCTCTGAGTTCTAACCACTGAACTACCAGGGAATTCCCAGGAACTACTTTTGTAATATGCATTGGAGTTAGGAACCCTAGATGAAGAAAGTATTGCATTTCTCAGATAGCTGTTTCCCAGGAAAATTGAATCAGGGTGCATCTAAAGCTAGTCTTTTCAGAGTAAATGATTGGCATTTGAAAATATGCCATTCTAAAGCCTTTAGATAAATAATAAAATAAATGTGTATGTGTGTATCTGTCTCTTACATCAAAAGACCTTGTGATTCTCAGAGAAAGACTGCTCAAAACAGGTATTAGCATGTTGTATAAATTGTACAGAATAGACAGTTAGAAAAATGAGGTATCAACTACTGTCATTGTGGTTTGGGACCTTTGGGAAAATTACTCAACATTTCTGAACTTTAAATCAGAGGTGATAATGTCTTCCTAATGGAATTGTGAAAATTTATTGAGAGTGTTTATAAAACAGTTAGCACAGTTATTACAACAGTGGAAGTCAGTACATGCTAGTTGCTTTCTGCATTATGAGTGCAAATAGGATCTTTTTTACTTACAATTTTGGGTAGGTGACATAAGAGATGTATTTGACTTTTGATTTTGGTGGTAGTGATTAGAGGGTCCATGTTGGAATTTATCAAGTTTAGCAATGTAAATATGATTTTTTTTTATAGATAGGGTTTAGGAATAGAGAATATCCTGTGACTAAGTGGGATGAAGAGCGTGCAGCAAGGAAAAGTTTAGTTATCAGTATAGTCTTTTCTACTCTGATTCTGTAGTTGCATTCCTAAGACACCTCCAGTTTTTTAGAATTACATTATCAAAGTGATTTGGGAGGTTTAAGCTCCAACTCAGTACAGAGTCTGGTTTTGTTATTTAATGTCTCTAGGTCTCTGTTTCCTATACGGAAAGTAGAAATAATGATTCTTGCCAAATCTAACTCCGAGTTGCAATGAAAGTAAAATGAGAGAATATATGTAAAACACCTTGGAACTTGAAAGTAATCTTTCAAATTTCTGTTTAGGTCAGACTCAGAAGAGGCTGGAAAGTTGCCGAGTCTATGAGCATGCAAAAGAGGAAGAAGGAGAGTTAGTTGGTCATTGAAGTCTTTAGTTACTTCCAGTATTTAATTCATCTAAATCTTGATTTTATATTCTTTAGGTGAATTATTTTAATGTATATTCAGTTACAGCGGCTTGTTGCTTTAATATTTCCTTATTTTAGGAAAAACAGACCGTGGATATCCACCTCACACAAATGAGTTCAACAGATCCTGGCAGGGTTGAAATTGAACCTCAGTCAACAAGTTTTGAAATTTCCAGAGGTGAAGTAGAGGTGGGTATTTGATAACACAGTCTGTTCTTTAACCCTCTTTGCCAATGACCATTAATTACTAAATAACACTTGAAAGTATAATTTAATTAGCTGTTGAAGGTATCTTGCTGTACAGTTAGCTATGAGTGCTCTTGGGAAGGAGAACTAAAGGCTTTTGAGGGGAGATGCAGTTCTCCTGAGGAAATTTGATCCCCAAATGATACTGATCTCCTCAAAATGATACTGATCTCAAACAACAGATCTTTTAATATAAATAAATTTGATGGTCAGAAATAGGAAATCCCACCAAAGATAAAATTTGGATGACTGTTTTCTCTCATAAGTAGTCCATTTAAAAAGCATTCTAGTAAATAGTATTTTTTGGAAATTTTACCCACTTTACAACTTTATCACAAAATCCCAGTAACCTCACAGTGAAGTTTCTTTGGTTTGAAGTGGGCTTGGGGTTCTGTGACTCATGTTGTATAGCACAGAGTTTATCAGAGTGCCTATGAAATAGGTAAAAATCATGTGTCACTTTTTGAAAATAAAATTACTTTTTAAAATATTTATTTCAAAAACATTTAATGGGAGCATTCATTGTTAGGAACTTTGCTAAGCCCTGAGGGTAAAGACATAAGATCGCCATCCTCGAGGAGTAAGAATTCTAATAAGACAGGTATTTAATGACTGTCTTGTTTGACCATTAGGACTGAGTGTTATGAAGAGAGTGCTGAGAAGGCACACTGAGGAAGATAGGATGAATTTTGCTTGAGTGGCTGTGTAGAAAAAGTAACATTATACTGGGTCTTGAAGGCTAATGGAAGTTTACCAAGCAGAGAATGGGAAGAGAAAGGCATTTTAATTCAGGAAAATAGCATAAGGCATTCCTTACAAGGCTTCAGAAGAACCATGTTACTTCCACCACATGCTGTTAGTCATAGAAGCCATTAAAGCCAGCCTCTATTCAGGGGCGGGGGGATGAGACTCTTGAGGAAGAATAGTATTCACAGCAAACTGTAGTTTACCACAGTGAGGGTGCTTATTACCTGGTAGCTCAGACAATAAAAAATCTGCCTGCATTGTGCGAGACCTGGGTTCAATCCCTTGGTTGGGAAGATCCCCTGGAGAAGGGAATGGCTATCCACTCCAGTATTCTTGCCTGGAAAACCCCATGGACAGAGGAGCCTGGCAAACTATAGTCCATGGGGTTCTAAAGAGTTGGACACGACTGAGCAACTTTAAATAAACAATAGATATTGGAATAGATAGGGTGCTTATTAAAAATCCTAGACTCTTTTCTTCGAGATTCCTGGTTTAGTAAATTCGTGGTAGAGTTCAAGAATTTTTAAAACTCTTTCTCCAGAGTATTCTTATGATGATACAGGTTTGGGAAATACTGAGTACCATGTGTAAACCTGGAGAAAGTAGATGACAACTCACTCTTTATATCCCTGTTGTGGTGAGTTTGACCCAAACGTTTTATCTTTCCCAATTCATTCTTTTTAATAGGTATTTGACAGAGGTAATTTTTGGCAATTTAGAAATTCATGTTCTGCAAATACGGTTTGTTTTCCTTTTAAATTCTGTTGTAGGATGGATCTGTAGTCCTTGACTCTTGTGAAGTGTCAACAGAAAATAATCAGAGCACTCGATTTCCAAAACCTGAGTTAGAGATTCAATTTACACCTTTACAGCCAAACAGAATGGCAGTGAAACACCCAGGTTGTACCTCACCAGTGACGGTTAAGATTCCCAAGGCCCGAAAGAGGAAAAGTCATGAAATGGAAGAGGTAAATACTTAACTATTAAGTGAACTAAACAAGTAAGTTTTATTATTGTTCAGCTATATAGTTAAACTCTGCTACGTTGCCCTCCTGTGCATAAGCACTAGTATTAGAACCCAGAGTCATAGTTTACAGTGTATTTAATACTCTTAAGAATGTCGCTGTGCTAAACAGTCCTTAAACAAAAAGCTTGAGGATTTTAAAATGTGTAGACGTTTCCTTGTTTCAGTGAAGCTGTGATAGGTCAAATGGTGGTGAATTTTAGTAGAAAGCTATTTCAGTATTCCAGTTCTGTTCATACTTAGTCACTTTCCTTCCTGTGGAGTAGGAAAGGGATTAAGGATAAAGGAATTAGAGAAACTGAAATGACTAACTTGCTTGAATAGAATCATTGTGATTTAGTTAAAATCTTAGGTCTCTATGATCATAGTAGGTTTCAGAAGAGAAATTCTTTTTCTGTGAGCCAGTATGAAAATTTGGATCCTATTTAGTGGTAGGCCAAAAATGATTTACTTTTGCTTCTGCAGCTTTCTGATTGTGGGGTTACCAACCTTCTATCATATTCTAGCCATGTCGGTTCAGCAAGTCACATAAATTTTCTGATTCTCACTTTCCTCCTTTTGAAATAAAGAATTAGATATACTGTGTTTAAAATGTTTTGCTGTAACATTATGTACCTGTAATAGGTACATAATAAATGACAATGTTTATGCTAAAAGCAGTATTTATGTTTAAAACTCTTTAGCACAATAACTTTTTCTCCAACTTGTCTTTTTCACTTCTTTAAAGAGTAGTGTATTTTCAAGCTGGTGGAAGAACAGAAATAATATTAAACATACTCCTGAGGCTCTCTGTCAGATAATACATTTGATGAATGAATATTATTTAGCATATTTCTTGCTACACGTAGAGCACCTTAAAAGATTGTTTTGGAGAGCCTTAGTTAACTTTTATTCTATATTTAATACACTTAGATACCATTAAGATACAGATGACCCTTGGACAACATGAGGGCTCAGTGCCAGTCATTGTGCAGAATTAAGAGACAGTTATTTTATTCATTTTACTGCTGGTATATACTCCCCATTTCAGAATTACTTACAACAACAGATTGTTCAAAGTAAACCATGTAGAAACTTAAAAGTTTTAAGTGATTTTGCTAGGCTCTTTCCTGCTGTAGTAAACAGTGTTGTGAAGTCTTCAGGAAAATAATTTATACAATGCTATATTCTACTCTAAATTCTACTCCAAATTTGAAGTGCTCTATTGAAAACAGCAAGTGTGATGGAGTTACAATCTTTCTTCCTTTGCTTTCCCTGATTACCATCTATCTGTCTTTCCTCTCTTTAGAAAATCTGCTTTTTGTCATCCTTATGACTTTACTTTGTAACTTGAATTCTGAGGCTCAGTCGTGATCTTCTCTCTCTTTCTGTTCTTGCCTTCCCCCGCCCCCTTTATGCTTATCATCTTTAGCACAGTTAGGATTTGCACAAGTTCAATTCAGTTAATAACTACAAAAGATTTTGTCTTAAGTAAGGTTATGTGGGGAAAAAGAGTAAGATGTCATGCCTATTTAGTACTGAAGGCAGATTTTATTTCTTCACTATCATTTTTTACCTGTGCTTATACTGAAGATTTTTGTTTTCAGTGTCACCAAGTACCAATTAGAGGTCATACTCAGCATGATTTGGGAGTTGGGAAAAGGGTAGATATATTACTATGTTGTATTTTAAAGATGGGACTCAAAAGATGTTATCCCTTCATTTAAGTAGTGTAATTTCATTATGATGCATGTGAAAAATTCATACCTTCAATCATTTTGTAATAAAAACATGTATTATATCGTCAGGCTGTGCACTTAAACCTACATATGTTATATATCAGTAATATTTCACTGAAGGTGAAAAAATTGTGAGAAGAAAGTTGTACCTTCAGTCAGGGTTTCTCAGCTTCAGCATGATTGACATTTTTGGCCAGATATTTCTTTGTTTTGAAGAGTTCAATGTCCTGTACATTGTAGGGTTTTTTAGCAGTATTCCTGGCCTCTACCCACTAGTTGCCATTAAACCTGCCTCTTATACCCAGCAATGACAATCATAAATATCTTCAGACATTGCCAGTGTCCCCAGTCAGAATTGCTCCTGGTTAAGAACTATTTGCTTGTTTTTTTGTTTGTTTGTTTTCTTTTTTTTCTTCCTCTGGAGTCTAGAGAGAGAAAGAATATGTTGTTTAATCAGTGCTGAACTTCATTATTTTTAGGACTTTGTGAAATTTGAAAATAAGAAGAATGCTACACCAAGAATTAATTTGAAGTCCCCTGTTTCTGAGCATAGAAATTCTTTCAAAAAGGAACAAAAGGTTTGTCTTTTAATTTGTCCAGAATTGACCATTTTCATAAGTTACATTTGTGAAGTAGATGATGAAAGTAAAAATGTCAAATTTGATTAGTAATTATTCAGAAGTTGAGTCTTGTCCAGTTATAACTCACTTATATTCTGTTTTCTATTTATCTAATTCAACTTAGATATATAACCTTTAACATTTGACAGGTAGCAGGTACTTCTTGATGTGTTCATCTCTGACTTAGCACTCTTATCACACTCATTCTCTGGCCCTTTCATCCCTCTCCGTATATTATTAACCCCAAGTTCCCTGCCTGAGAATTTATAACTTGTGTCTGGCTTCTTTAATTCAACTATGGCTATAACTGTTTGTTCTAACATGCCTCATTACCAATAACAACAAAAAAATGTTTGTTTATTAGGTTTCCATACGCCCATCATCTAAGAAAACTTATTCTTTACGGAGTCATGCATCCACAGTTGGTGTAAACGGGTCTGCTAAGAAAAAAGAAGGAACGCTACAGAAATTTGGAGACTTCTTACAACATTCTCCAACTATTCTTCAGTCAAAAGGTTTGCAGACTATTAATTAAATGACCCTTTATGTTAGATGTATGGTGTTTTCTAATATCTGATTTGTATAAACTCAACCACAGTGACTCTTACATCTCCAGTAGAAACTGTTCTGTGTTAATGTTAGGTATTGAGGGAGGAAGCATGAACCTATGATGTGCCTTGGCGTTCACTGTGTGGTGGGAGAGAACAGTCTGTATTTAAATAATTGATCCAGAGTAGCTTCCCAGGTGGCGCTAGTGGTAAAGAGCCTGCTTGCCAGTGCAAGAGATGTAAGAGACATGGGTTTGATCCCTGGGATGGAAAGATTCTGTGGAGAAGGGAATGGCAACCCACTCCACTATTCTTGCCTGGAGACACCAATGGACAGAGGAGCTTGGAGGGCTACAGTCCATAGGGTCGCACAGAGTTGGACACAACTGAAGCGACTTAGCATGCGTGCATGCAGACTGCTTAATGCGTTGTAGAGATACAAGGAAAGAACTATGGTAGTATTGGAGGAAAAGAACTGTTGGGGCTATGGGAAGATTTGGTATTAATAGAAGAGATGGGATTTAACTTGGGTATTGAAATGCTGGAAGATTATACCTCCTAGAAGTAACCACTATTAGTATTATGGTATATATTCTAGTGCTTTTTTCCTCTGCATGGATAAATATTACCTAATCTTATGTACTATATCAAAAACATATTTCTTTAAATATCTATAAAATTTAGTTGCTTAATGCTTTTTTCTTTATAATGTAGACATATTAATACTCTGGTATTAATAATGTGATAAGATATATATTCTCTCTATACACTTATACATAAATACATACTTACATACACATCTACCAGAAAGAACAGTTTTAATATAAGTAGAGTACCAGGGAAGTGGAGCACTTGTGTAGGCAGTTCTAGGTAGCAATATGCATCTGGCATCTAGAATGTGGAGAGGTTATTAGGAGGAAGCAAGCAGGAAGGAGTGAGTTTTCATGAAATTACCTGAGTGGTGGTGGTGGGATAAATTGGAGACTAGAGGTGGGGAGAATGAGGAGGGAAATGACTAAAAGCAGGGGGACACTTGAATTGAGTCACATTGGTTGTGTAAAAATACTTTGTGTAAAAACTTACCACAGAGCTTCCCAAACTTTCTTGGTTCACAATGCCTTTAATGTGTCAGTAATTTTTTTCAGTGCGTCCATGCACCCAAAGAAACACCTAAATAGTCCCATTCATTAATACTTAAGGCCAAACAATCCCTGAAAATTTAGCTTCTGAAAATCCAGGTTGCTAAAATATGTCACCATCCAAAGGAAGGATATTTGATACCTTTTTGAAACTGTGTACTACCTTGAGTTGAGTGTCACTGTTTTCCTTAGAAATTTAAAATATTCCAAGTTGCTCTTGTGAATTTGCTGCAACATGTCTTGGCACACAGTTTGGGAACTTCAGACTTAGATCCATTTGTGTGTATGTATGTGTGTGTATATATATATTGTGTGTATGTATGTGTGTGTGTGTGTATATATATATATATATATTAAAAGTATACATTGTTGGAAAGGTATCATTTGTATAAGCATAGAAAATATCTGGAGAGGTAAACAGCAAATTGTTAAATGTCTAAATTTGGAGAGGTGGGACTTGTTATTTTAGATTTTTAGGTATTCTACTTAATTATATTGACCATTGTTTATATTTATTTAGTTGCTAAATTGTGTCCGACCCTTTGTGACCCCATGGACTATAGCCCACCAGGCTCCTCTGTCCATGGGATTTCTCAGGCAAGAATACTGGAGTGGGTTGCCATTTCCTTCTCCAGGGGTCTTCCCGACCCAGGAATCAAACCTGGGATTCGGGTTGATTCTTCCCAACCCAGGAATCGAACCTGCATTGCAGGTAGATTCTTTACTGACTGAGCTACAAGGGAAGCCCTTCTCCTTGAAAACATATTTCCTTTTGATATATAAACAATATATTGCCATAAAAAGCAATGCATATATGGTTTATATATTAACAGGAAACATGTTTTCAAGTAAAGGGAAGTACCCAGATAGTAATGACTTCCTGACTTGGTTGATTTAGCTTAACAGCTTCCCTACTATATACCTGGTGTGGGTTTCTTTTTTTAAAACTCCTTTCTAGGAATATATAGATTGCCTGTTTTGGATTGTAACTGCAGTACATGTCTCTTGTTGATCACTTGGAAATAAAGGGAAAAAAGAAGAAAATAGAGGCTAGTTCTTAAAATTCTGTTGCTCTGATAACTACTCTTAATCCAGTACTCAGTATCACTGTTCTCCCCATTTATCCCTTATGCCTATCTCCTATCCATTCAGTACATAGCAGCCAGAGTGATCTTTTCAAAGTACAAATTATTTAAGCCATTTAATTTTTTGTTTTCTTATTATCTATTCCAGTAGGATATAAGCTCTGCAAGTGCGACATGTCTGTCTTGTTTACATCTTCGGCTCTTAGTACAGTGGTTTGCACATAGTAGTGTGGGATTTTGAGGCTCCAACCCAAATCCTATGTGTGATTTGTTTCAGGCTGACCATGGGCGACTACAAAGGTTTTACCTGTTAGGCCTCATAAGGAAAAGCTGCCCTTCCCACATCAAACATGATACACAGCCAGTGCATTCCAGTCTTTGAAGGGAGTTAGTCAGTCAAGGACTCAGATCTCCTGCTGGCCATACTCTTACACATATCTGCATTCCTAGCCTGTGTGTGTGTGTTAGCCACTCAGTGGTGTCCAATTCTTTGTGACTCCATGGACTGTAGTCTGCTAGGCTCCTCGTCCATGGAATTGTCCAGGCAAGAATAGTGAGTGGGTTGCCATTTCCTTCTCCAGGGGATCTTCCCGACCCAGGTATTCAACCTGGGTCTCTTGCATTGCAGGCAGATTCTTTTACCACTGAGCCACCACGGAATTGCTAGCCTAGGGGCCTTCATTTGGATGCTCCTAATTGTGAGTGCCTTCAGTAGAGAATGTCCTCAGGCATCTCTGCTGAAGACTTTATGATGGGGAAGGAGAAGGAACCTTGGAGACACTTTTTTCCACTGACTGTACTTTTCCACTCCTCCCCTCTAGTCTCCAGCACCAAGGTCCATAAAACTGCAAGTGCGGAAGCCTTCTGACAGTGATAGAACCACCACTTCTGTGCTGATGCACCTGACCCAGACATGCATTATCCCATGGGGGAGTGTGGAGCAGGGCGGGGTTTGGTATGTTCTCAGTTTAGACTTCCCTGGTGGCTCCGATGGTAAAGCGTCTGCCTACAATGCAGGAGACCCAGGTTCCATCCCTGGATTGGGAAGATTGCCTGGAGAAGGAAATGGCAACCCACTCCAGTAGTCTTGCCTGGAAAATTCCATGGACAGAGGAGCCTGATAGGCTAGAGTCCATGGGGTCGCAAAGAGTTGGACACGACTGAGTGACTTCACTCACTCAGCTTAGCCTCTTGCTTATTTAATTGCAGTAGATGGTTAAAGGCTTTAACTTCCATGTTGACTTATCTTAATTAGCTACTCTGACATCTGGCAGCTCCGCTCTTAGGCTCAGCTTAGCCACTGACAGGTAGACACTTAATTCTGCTTATTCCCTTAAATGTGTTCTTTTTTTAAAAAATATATATTTGATATAATATATATATATATTTATATATTTTAAATCCAGAAGTTTTCCTAAATGGAAATGTTTTGTGCTGAAATCAGTATTTGTCTGTTAAAATAAATAAATAAATAAATAAAGCAGATGTACAAAGTAAGAAATTGAAAAATTCCTTTTCAACTCCCTAGAAACCATCAACTGTTAAAAATTTGGTTTCTGTCTTTTAATCTATGTATCTGTGTGCATGTGTTTGTTAACTGGAAGTAAATGGCTCACAATTACAAGTTACTTTTACTTAATATTCATGTGGACATCTTTACATGTGAATACTGAACTAGCTCTGCCAACCTTATTATTCTTAGTGCTGCATGGTCCACTGTGTATGTGTACTGATCTTTTCCATAAATGTAGTACTGACCTCTTCCGAGTCGTTAAGGATGCCTGAGTTTTACTGGTGGTAGTATAATTTACCAGTATGTAAATTTACCAATAGTAAATTTACCAGATTTACAAAATTTCAACCTTTACAATATGTTGAATATTAGTGAAGTGATATTTTATTTATTTGCCTATTTTTGCTGTTGATCATTAGGTCATGTATTTATTGGGCATTTCTTTGTTTTCTATTTGTGTCCTTTCACCATTTATAAATTGCAGTGCTTTTTAATATGGCTCTTTATGAAGGGTTTATAATATTTGCAATTAGGAAATTATTTCAGGATTTAACTGATAAATTTTTTTTCATAGCAAAGAAGATAATTGAAACAATGAGCTCTTCAAAGTTCTCAAATGTAGAAGTAAGTAAAGAAAATGTGTCTCGACCAAAACGGGCCAAACGAAAATTATACACAAATGAAATTTCATCTCCTATTGATATATCTGGCCAAGTGGTAAGCTACTATTTCAGTTCTCTTAAAAGTAAAACTCTTTATGTTCTTTTTAATTCTGAAATACTCTTACAATTTGAATTACATAGTGGTTTGAATCTTTTATTCTGTACACCAAGTCTCATAAAACTTGCTTTAAAAGTTATACTATTGGTACTGGATGTGTTAAGTTTGTAGTAATTGAATGTAAATGCTACATTGATGTATACAAGTGTCACGTGCATCTGCATTGGTAAACTCATTAGAATTCTAGAACTTTTAATTCCATCAATAGAATTATCACTGTTTAATAATTTCTTGGCTTCTAACATCTGTTTTTTCATGTTATCTTTATCATAAGAGTTGTACAAATCTGGGCCTAAGTCTGCCTGGTAAAAATATAGACTTGACATTCAGTCATTTCCTCCCACTTTGCCTCTAAGCCTTCCATGTTCTCTTCAGAAAAGACTGTAGTTCGTCACCCCGACTCTGTGACTCATTCTCCTGACTCAGAACACGCTGTTCTATTACAGGGAAAGTTCTAATTTTCTATCATGCTTGCATTTGCCTAGTGGATAAAAGTGAAGATAGGAAAATAATTAAAGGAAAAGCCTTCAACAGGAAGTGGCCAAGAAAAATCAGGAGAGACCTTTTTGTAACAGTAGCTGTCAGATAAAAGATAGACACTTGAAGCAAGTAGTAAAGAATTAGGGTCATTAGGACATGCTTTTCAAGGTGCTGTTCTCTTGGTAACTTTTTTCCATCTGTCTGATAAAGTACATGATTTTCTCCCTTGGCTGAAATTGTTTCTTTTCTTAGTTGCAAAATAATGCTCTACTTGTTATTGCAAAAAATAATTTCTTAAAAATTACTCGAGATACTTGTTTCGAAATATTTTAGTTATTATTTCAAACTATGTATGTCCTGAATTCAGTAAAAGTGTGGATTTCTTTAATTTTAGAATGAGGTGGTATTGTAAGAATCTTTTATACTGCCTCAGGCATGCTTTTTTTATAGAAGATAGTGTAATTGCAGTCCAGGAGGACAAAAATTACTGTCATGTACTTATTTCAGTTATTAAACACTGAAATATGAACATATCTTATTAATTGTAAGTAAGGTTTCATTTTTACTTTTATTTTCACTTATAAAATTTGTGAAATTGTTAATTTCAGATTTTGATGGACCGTAGAGTGAAAGAAAGCGATCATCAGATTCTCAAACGACGACTTCGAACCAGAACAGTCAAATAAATCACTTATGGAGAATATTTTAATATAAATTTTGTATTCATAATCATTGTAACTTGTATCATAACTTTTTAAAGATAATTGTATATACTGTGTTGCATCAAATCCCTTTGTATATACATTGTTATTTTATACTGGTATAATTTTAATTCAATAAAGAAAACATGTCAACAATAAGTTTACTTGTCTACTTTTCTAAGGCTTTTAAATAATAGCTTCTTTTTAATAATAGCTTCTTTTATCCTAGGCGTGGGCCCAGAAGGATGCTATGGTTTTTGTTTGTGTTTATATACATAGATGTTATAAATTAGATCTTTGGTTTACTTATATTTAACTGTTGTAGGACTTGCTTTTACTGCATCTGTTAGGAAATACAGGTGATTTTACATATCTATGCAGGAAGTAAGTGTGTATAGGTCATCTGGTTGCTAAAATGTGCACATATTTTAGAAAAGATGTCAGGTTTTTAATTAGAATATCTTTTATTTTTAAATAATAGAATAGAGTTGGCTTTCTGAATTTTTTAGGACACAGATGATTAGAAGCAGAAAGTTAGAAGGGAAGAGGAGATAACATCTAGAGGCCAAAAATAACACTGTTATCTAAGAAATACAGAATTTTAGTTGGCACACGCCCTGCAACTAGAGAAAACCCACATGCAGCAAAAAAGACCCAGTGCAACCAAAAAATAAATAAATAAAAATAATAAATTAAAGCCATATGTAGAGAGAAAACTGCAGTGAGGGAAGGAAGATCAGTGATTGCCTTGAAGCCATGGTCAGGAGATGGAATCTGAGGACATGAGGAAACTTCTTGGGGGAATGGCTATGTTCTGTGGCTTGAGTGTTCTGTATGCAATCTCTAAAAATAAAATTGTCTTTGAATTAATTTTATTGCTTGAAATATAAAGCTGGGAAAAAAGATTTTAAAATAAGCACCAAAACTGCAATGAGGTACCATTCTGTGGAGACCAGAATAGCTAAAATTAGAAAGACTGACAATACCACGTGAAAGATTCTGGCTTCTAGCATGTACATTTAATGGAAATTTTTTCCCCCTGTAGAGTAACTGCACTCATTCTTTATTGTGGCAAGAGATCATATTTTGGAAAATATTTTGGAGGCATTTTTTGACCTAAGGTTCAGTTCAGTCACTCAGTCGTGTCTGACTCTTTGCGACCCCATGGACAGCAGCCTGCCAGGCCTCCCTGTTCATCAGCAACTTCCGAAGCTTACGCAGACTCACGTCCATTGAGTTGGTGATGCCATCCAACCATCCCATCCTCTCGTCCCCTTCTCCTCCTGCCTTCAATCATTATCAGCATCAGGGTCTTTTCAAATGAGTAAGTTCTTCACATCAGGTGGCCAAAGTATTGGAGCTTCAGCATCAGTCCTTCCAATGAATATTCAGGACTGATTTCCTTTAGGATGGCCTGGTTGGATCTCCTTGCAGTCCAAGGGACTCTCAAGAGTCTTTTCCAACACCACAGTTCAAAATCATCAATTCTTCAGTGTTCGTCTTTATAGTCCAACTATCACATCCATACATGACTACTGGGAAAACCATAGCCTTGACTAGATGGGCCTTTGTTGACAAAGTAATGTCTCTGCTTTTTAATATGCTGTCTAGGTTGGTCATGACTTAAGGTATGGTGACTTTAAAATGATAGAATTATAATAGAAACATTTTATTAAAGCTCACTTTAGAATACAGGTATTAATAATTCCACTTGATGAAGTGGTTATAGCAAATTTGAGGGAGTTTGCAAATCTGTAGGTAGAATTTAAAATGAAATATAAGACAAGTATAAGCTGGGTTCTGAATGCCCTAGGGGCTATCATTAGAGGAAGGCTTTTGTAAAGGAAATAATGCTTTAATACTTAGAGTAATCACTTTCTAATTTATGTGTTTTATAAGTTTAAAATTTTATTTTTTCTTATGTCAAGTTATGCCCGATTTGTGATTAAAAGTCAGTTTAGCAAATGCTTATCAAAAGTTAATGATGATAAATACTATTTAAAGGCATAACAGAAGAAAGCCAAATATTATATAATCTAAAAATGGAAAGAGGATATATACTTCTGAATTCTCCTTTTGGTTACTAATTTTTTCATCTTCAGCATTCAAGAGAAGTGAAGACTTTATATGGAAGTTAAGGGAACAACTTCAAAGAAGTTTAGTAACCTATTGGTAGGTGTGTTAAGCCTGTAATTTTTTTCTCCCTGTGGCTTTCAGAGGTATGTTCATCTGTTAATGCAATCGTACCCATTTTTAAGAAGTCACAGTCCAGTATACTGAATATTCTTACTGATCTGAGTCTCAAATCTCAATCGGGGGGACCTGTGAATGTCATGTTCTGGTTACTCTGATCTACTATACCAAGCTGTGCTTCACTTCCCAGCTGCCCAGCTTCCCTAATCTTGGTCTTACTCACTGCTTTTGGAGCAAGAGGAAAGTACTATACTTGAGCTATTTAATCTCTGCCTACAACCATCACTGCTGATGTAATTGCTGTAACTGCAGTTTGATTAAGATGGGCATTTTCCATCCCCTCTTCATACTTGGTAAAGCATGTAGGCTATCAGTGTTTCTGATTTGGCCAAATCCCAGATACGGACCAGACTGGGTACTAGATTGGAATTCTACTGGCTGTCATTCTTCAAAGCTTTTCATTTCCTATTGGTGACTAGTATCTTTGAACCAGTATCTGAACTTTGTCTCAGTGTCACATACACAGTCAAGTCCCTTGTTTCCCCAAATACGGAATTCATTAAGGAACTACTATATATAAAACATAACTACTAAGGACCTACTGTATAGCACAGGAAACTGTTCAATGTAATGACCTAAATGGGAAATAAATCTAAACAAGAGTGGGTATATGAATAATTGATTCACCTTGCTGTGCAGCAGAAACGAACACGACATTGTAAATGAATTTATACTGCAGTAAAAATGTTTAAAAACAGAAAAATATCTACACTCCCCCCCGCCCCACACACACACAAAGAGGAAGTTTAGGCTTTGCTTAGGCTGTTTCATGGCCAAGTAGGCTAAACTTTCATAAATGGGAGGCTTCATTGTGGCTTTCTAAACCTAAGGCTTGAGCTAGCAGAGCCTAGTCTAATAATAGCTAAGCATTCAGTCTTTGGTTCTAAAACTCACTTTTTATTTTCCATGTGACTGAGGAACATAAATTTATGTAAAACAGTAGATGAACTGTTTATAATAGCCAGGACATGGAAGCAACCTAGATGTCCATCAGCAGATGAATGGATAAGAAAGCTGTGGTACATATACACAATGGAGTATTACTCAGCCATTAAAAAGAATACATTTGAATCAGTTCTAATGAGGTGGATGAAACTGGAGCCTATTATACAGAGTGAAGTAAGCCAGAAGGAAAAACATAAATACAGTATACTAACGCATATATATGGAATTTAGAAAGATGGTAACAATAACCCGGTGTACGAGACAGCAAAAGAGACACTGATGTATAGAACAGTCTTATGGACTCTGTGGGAGAGGGAGAGGGTGGGAAGATTTGGGAGAATGACATTGAAACGTAAAATATGTAAGAAACGAGTTGCCAGTCCAGGTTCGATGCACGATACTGGATGCTTGGGGCTGGTGCACTGGGACGACCCAGAGGGATGGTATGGGGAGGGAGGAGGGAGGAGGGTTCAGGATGGGGAACACATGTATACCTGTGGCGGATTCATTTTGATATTTGGCAAAACTAATACAATTATGTAAAGTTTAAAAATAAAATTAGAAAGAAAAAAAAAACAGTAGATGAACCTTATGGTACAGACTCAGCATGACTAGATTCTATATCCAATCTAAATGCAGATACATATTTTCCATACAGTTTGTACACCAGCAATATGATTGATGACTAGTCCCACAAAACTAGTGCAATATTAGTTTTATATCCTTTAACTAGCAGTGTATGGTTCAAGAATACAGTTTATGTATTAACATTTAGCCTCCTGTCCATATTATCATTCCATTTATCATTTATTTTGGGACTCTTGTCTTTAGAATACCATTTAAAACTTAATAACCATTGACAGCACCAAAATGATGTTCTCGAGGTAAAATATGTACGTGGATTATTGGGCAATGTTAAAACTAACTTCTGAAAGTTTCAACAGAAAAGAAAACAAATGATTTCTCAGATAACACATTAAGTGGAAATTTGAAGACAAGATACATGTCATTGATCAAGATTTGTATCAGTGATCCAGTAACCAGAGATCTATTTAGTAGACCATACTGTGGCCATCACTCATACATCTATAGTTACATTCATACTACAGAGTTGAGTGGTTGTGACCCTTGTCTGCAAAGCCTGAAATTTTTACCATTTGATCCTATACAGAAAAAGTTTGTTGGCTCCTGTAGTAGACAGTCCAACATACATAATGCCAGTCGGTAAGTGGTATTTATCCAGCAAGCTGCCAAACATGTTTTGGTCATAATCAGGAGATGTTTCTTGCCACTTCCCGGCATATTTTGGATTTAATGTAGTATGACAGTGTCTGGCATATAGGTATATTTTTTGAACATTTACTGTTTCAATTGACCTGTTTTAACTAAAAACAAGTATATGATACCCTTATTTTTAAAAATGGACCATCACAAAATAAGAACTTAGAAATGCTTAGTATTATTTTTAAAAGAAAATTTTGATTAACATTTTAATACTGTCTCTAGATGATTTTGTGAAGCATTACTGTTGAGGAATATAGTTTGGAAGGACTGTCCAAGGTCCTTGTTACTTAAAGTGCAGTCAATAGACAGTGTGGGCATCACTTGGAAGCTTGCTAGAAAAAGACACTCATGGGTTCCACCCTAGACGACTCCTGGAAACAAGTTGTTTTTTTAAACAAGATCTCCAAATAAGTCATGTAAAGTTTGAGGAGTACTGCCAGTTACAGTACAATGGCTAGTGATTGTGAGCAACTTCTACTCATGCCCTGCTGATGCTAATGTACTTGATAGAACCATTTTGGAAAATTGGTAGTATCAATTAAAACTCCCCCACTTAAGGTGAAAAGCACAGGGAAGACTTGATTCCTGATGAAACTATTTTCTACCATCCTGGTTAAAAAAATGTAAACAATTCTCACGTCACAAAATTCTATACAGCTCAATGAGTTATCAAAAGTGAATGCATCTATCTAATGAAAAAGCAAATTTTCTGTTATTACTCTCTTGGTCTGTCCCAGTTACAACCTGTCCTGTTATTGAAAGTAACCAACTATTTAAATTTCTAACAGCATAGAATGTACAAAAAGTATGCATATGTTGTGGCTGATGCCATTTGTACTAAAATATACTTGTGCGATTTATCTATATTTTTCTTTCTGGTTATAGTATTTTCACTTATTGCTATGTGATATTCCATTATATATCACAATTTATTCATTCACCTATGGATGGACATTTCAGTTCAGTTCAGTTCAGTTGCTCAGTCGTGTCCGACTCTTTGCGACCCCATGAGTCGCAGCACGCCAGGCCTCCCTGTCCATCACCAACTCCCAAAGTTCACTCAAACTCAAGTCCGTTGAGTCGGTGATGCCATCCAGCCATCTCATCCTGTGTCGTCTCCTTCTCCTCCTGCCTCCAATCTCTCGCAGCATCAGAGTCTTTTCCAATGAGTCAACTCTTCGCATGAGGTGGCCAAAGTACTGGAGTTTCAGCTTTAGCATCATTCCAAAGAAATCCCAGGGCTGATCTCCTTCAGAATGGACTGGTTGGATCTCCTTGCAGTCCAAGGGACTCTCAAGAGTCTTCTCCAACACCACAGTTCAAAAGCATCAATTCTTTGGCTAGCAGCCTTCTTCACAGTCCATCTCTCACATCCATACATGACCACTGGAAAAACCATAGACTTGACTAGATGGACCTTTTTGGCAAAGTAATGTCTCTGCTTTTGAATATGCTGTCTAGGTTGGTCATAACTTTCCTTCCAAGGAGTAAGCGTCTTTTAATTTCATGGCTGCAGTCACCACCTACAGTGATTTTGGAGCCCAAAAAGATAAAGTCTGACAATGTTTCCACTGTTTCCCATCTATTTCCCATGAAGTGATGGGACCAGATGCCATGATCTTCGTTTTCTGAATGTTGAGCTTTAAGCCAAATTTTTCACTCTCCTCTTTCACTTTCATCAAGAGGCTTTTTAGTTCCTCTTCACTTTCTGCCTTAAGGGTGGTGTCATCTGCATATCTGAGGTTATTGATATTTCTTCCAGCAATCTTGATTCCAGCTTGTGCTTCTTCCAGCCCAGCGTTTCTCATGATGTACTCTGCATATAAGTTAAATAAGCAGGGTGACAATATACAGCCTTGACGTACTCCTTTTCCTATTTGGAACCAGTTTGTTGTGATCCACACAGTCAAAGGCTTTGGCATAATCAATAAAGCAGAAGTAGATTTTTTTTCTGGAACTCTCTTGCTTTTTCTGATGATCCAGCGGATGTTGGCAATTTGATCTCTGGTTCCTCTGCCTTTTCTAAAACCAGCTTGAACATCAGGAAGTTCACGGTTCACATATTGCTGAAGCCTGGCTTGGAGAATTTTGAGCATACTTTCCTAGCGTGTGAGATGAGTGCAATTGTGCAGTAGTTTGAGCATTCTTTGGCATTGCCTTTCTTTGGGATTGGAAAGAAAACTGACCTTTTCCAGTCCTGTGGCCACTGCTGAGTTTTCCAAATTTGCTGACATATTGAGTGCAGCACTTTCATGGCATCATCTTTCAAGATTTGAAATAGCTCAACTGGAATTCCATCACCTCCACTAGCTTTGTTTGTAGTGATGCTTTCTAAGGCCCACTTGACTTCACATTCCTGGATGTCTGGCTCTAGGTGAGTGATCATACCATCGTGATTATCTTGGTTGTGAAGATCTTTTTTGTACAGTTCTTCTGTGTATTATTCTTTTTTTTTAATTTAATTTTATTTTTTAACTTTACAATATTGTATTGGTTTTGCCATATATCGAAATGAATCCGCCACAGGTATACATGTGTTCCCCATCCTGAACCCTCCTCCCTCCTCCCTCCCCATACCATCCCTCTGGGTCATCCCAGTGTACCAGCCCCAAGCATCCAGTATCGTGCATCGAACCTGGACTGGTGACTCGTTTCAATATATTATACATATTTCAATGCCATTCTCCCAAATCATCCCACCCTCTCCCTCTCCCTCTCCCACAGAGTCCTAAAGACTGTTCTATACATCAGTGTCTCTTTTGTTGTCTCGTATACAGGGTTATTGTTACCATCTTTCTAAATTCCATATATATGCATTAGTATACTGTATTGGTGTGTTTCTTTCTGGCTTACTTCACTCTGTATAATAGGCTCCAGTTTCATCCAACTTATTAGAACTGATTCAAATGTATTCTTTTTAATGGCTGAGTAATACTCCATTGTGTATATGTACCACTGCTTTCTTATCCATTCATCTGCTGATGGACATCTAGATTGCTTCCATGTCCTGGCTATTATAAACAGTGCTGCGATGAACATTGGGGTACATGTGTCTCTTTCCCTTCTGGTTTCCTCAGTGTGTATGCCCAGCAGTGGGATTGCTGGATCATAAGGCAGTTCTATTTCCAGTTTTTTAAGGAATCTCCACACTGTTCTCCATAGTGGCTGTACTAGTTTGCATTCCCACCAACAGTGTAAGAGGGTTCCCTTTTCTCCACACCCTCTCCAGCATTTATTGCTTGTAGACTTGAATCACAGCCATTCTGACTGGCATGAAATGGTACCTCATAGTGGTTTTGATTTGCATTTCTCTGATAATGAGTGACGTTGAGCATCTTTTCATGTGTTTGTTAGCCATCTGTATGTCTTCTTTGGAGAAATGTCTATTTAGTTCTTTGGCCCATTTTTTGATTGGGTCATTTGTTTTTCTGGAATTGAGCTGTAGGAGTTGCTTGTATATTTTTGAGATTAGTTGTTTGTCAGTCGCTTCATTTGCCATTATTTTCTCCCATTCTGGAGGCTGTCTTTTCACCTTGCTTATAGTTTCCTTTGTTGTGCAGAAGCTTTTAAGGTTAATTAGGTCCCATTTGTTTATTTTTGCTTTTATTTCCGATAATCTGGGAGGTGGGTCATAGAGGATCCTGCTGTGATGTATGTCGGAGTGTTTTGCCTATGTTCTCCTCTAGGAGTTTTATAGTTTCTGGCCTTACGTTTAGATCTTTAATCCATTTTGAGTTTATTTTTGTGTATGATGTTAGAAAGTGTTCTACTTTCATTCTTTTACAAGTGGTTGACCAGTTTTCCCAGCACCACTTGTTAAAGAGTTTGTCTTTTCTCCATTGTATATTCTTGCCTCCTTTGTCAAAGATAAGGTGTCCATATGTGCGTGGATTTATCTCTGGGCTTTCTATTTTGTTCCATTGATCTATATTTCTGTCTTTGTGCCAGTACCATACTGTCTTGATGACTGTGGCTTTGTAGTAGAGCCTGAAGTCAGGTAGGTTGATTCCTCCAGTTCCATTCTTCTTTCTCAAGATAGCTTTGGCTCTTCGAGGTTTTTTGTATTTCCATACAAATTGTGAAATTATTTGTTCTAGCTCTGTGAAGAATACCGTTGGTAGCTTGATAGGGATTGCATTGAATCTATAAATTGTTTTGGGTACTATACTCATTTTCACTATATTGATTCTTCCAATCCATGAACATGGTATATTTCTCCATCTATTAGTGTTCTCTTTGATTTCTTTCACCAGTGTTTTATAGTTTTCTATATATAGGTCTTTAGTTTCTTTAGGTAGATATATTCCTAAGTATTTTATTCTTTTTGTTGCAATGGTGAATGGAATTGTTTCCTTAATTCTCTTTCTGTTTTCTCATTATTAGTGTATAGGAATGCAAGGGATTTCTGTGTGTTAATTTTATATCCTGCAACTTTACTATAGTCATTGATTATTTCTAGTAATTTTCTGGTGGAGTCTTTAGGGTTTTCTATGTAAAGGATCATGTCATCTGCAAACAGTGAGAGTTTTACTTCTTCTTTTCCAATTTGGATTCCTTTTATTTCTTTTTCTGCTCTGATTGCTGTGGCCAAAACTTCCAAAACTATGTTGAATAGTAATGGTGAAAGTGGGCACCCTTGTCTTGTTCCTGACTTTAGAGGAAATGCTTTCAATTTTTCACCATTGAGGATAATGTTTGCTGTGGGTTTGTCATATATAGCTTTTTCTTCTGTGTATTCTTGCCACTTCTTCTTAATATCTTCTGCTTCTGTTAGGACATTTAGATTTCCAGGTTTTTTTGTTGTTATTTACAAATAATGCTGCCATAAACACATATCTCTGAGGTGTACCTAGCAATTGAAATTTGTAAGTTATATAATATATTTGTATGTTCAGCTTTAGAAGATACTACCATTTTCTAAAATGGTTGTACCAAAGTACATTAGCATATACATGTACAACTCAGCAGGGCATGAGTTGTAGTTCACAATCACTTGGCATTACATGGTTTTAATTTGCATTTCTTTGATGACTAATGAGTTTGAGATCCTTTCATATGTTTATTGACTATTTGATTATCTCCTTTTACTAAGTCATTTGCCCATTTTAAAATTGGGTTGTCAGTCTTATTTATTTGTAGGAATCCTATGTCTTCTAGATATGAGCTCTTTTGTCATTTATATGTGTTGCAAGTATTTTTTCTCTCTGATTTGCCTATTCACTCTTTTTTTTTTAAATTTTTTTACCTTTTACTTTTTTATTTTTGTTTCACTCTTTTAATAATATATATTTTGAATAATTTTTCACGTTGTACTTAGAGAGTTGATCAGAACCATCTAATTCAGTATTGCCAGAAGTAGAACTAGTTTCCTTTTTAATAACTAAATTTTATAGCAGTAATGTATATTTTGGAGAAGGCAATGGCACCCCACTCCAGTACTCTTGCCTGGAAAATCCCATGGACGGAGGAGCCTGGTGGGGCTGCAGTCCATGGGGTTGAGAAGAGTCGGACACAACTGAATGACTTCACTTTCACTTTTCACTTTCATGCATTGGAGAAGGAAATGGAAACCCAGTCCAGTGTTCTTGCCTAGAGAATCCCAGGGACGGGGGAGCCTGGTGGGCTTCCATCTATGGGGTCACACAGAGTCGGACACGACTGAAGCGACTTAGCAGCAGCAATGTATATTTATGATTAAAACAGCCATTATCAGCAGGAATTAGTTTGACAAGATTTTAAAAGATAACAATCTATTTCAACCTATTCAGTCTTCATTTGAAATCTTCTAGGATATGTAAAAAAGCAATAGATAAGATGTAGCCTCCATGTTACATGGGTAAGAACTTCTATAGTTGTATATTTATGCTTTTGATGATCTTCTCTCAAGATTACCAACTATGTGTTCAACAAATGCACATCAAATAGATCTGTATTGGTTGGGAAAAAGAGACAAGCTGAGATCTTGGCAATGTAAATATTAGAAAAATATTTTAAAAACTTATTTGTAAATAACTTCAAGATTATAGAAAAGTTGCAAGAATAAGAATATTATATGGAATACCTATATAATTTTTACTCAGATTCTCCCTTTTTCAGCGTTATTAAGGTATAATTGATGGAAAAATTATGATACTTAGAGTGTACAAAGTGATTTGATATACGTATACACTGTGAAAATATCCCCCATCAGGTTCACATATCCATCACCTCATGTATTTACCTTTTTTTTCCTTTTGGTAAGAAAACTTAAGTTCTAGCAAATTTCCGTTATACAGTATGGTGGTCTTCAGCAATACATGAACTGTGAAATTCCAGTTGTTCAAGCTGGTTTTAGAAAAGGCAGAGGAACCAGAGACCAAATTGCCAACATCCGCTGGATCATGGAAAAAGCAAGAGAGTTCCAGAAAAACATCTATTTCTGCTTTATTGACTATGCCAAAGCCTTTGACTGTGTGGATCACAATAAACTGTGGAAAATTCTTCAAGAGATGGGAATACCAGACCACCTGACCTGTCTCTTGAGAAATTTGTATGCAGGTCAGGAAGCAACAGTTAGAACTGGACATGGAACAACAGACTGGTTCCAAATAGGAAAAGGAGTATATCAAGGCTATATATTGTCACCCTGCTTATTTAACTTGTATGCAGAGTACATCATGAGAAATGCTGGGCTGGAAGAAGCCACAAGCTGGAATCAAGATTGCTGGGAGAAATATCAATAACCTCAGATATGCAGATGACACCACCCTTATGGCAGAAAGTGAAGAAGAACTAAAAAGCCTCTTGATGAAGGTGAAAGAGGAGAGTGAAAAAGTTGGTTTAAAACTCAACATTCAGAAAACAAAGATCATGGCATCTGGTCCCATCAATTCATGGGAAATAGATGGGGAAACAGTGGAAACAGTGTCAGACTTTATTTTTTGGGGCTCCAAAATCACTGTAGATGGTGACTGCAGCCATGAAATTAAAAGATGCTTACTCCTTGGAAGAAAAGTTATGACCAACCTAGATAGGATATTGAAAAGCAGAGACATTACTTTGCCAACAAAGGTCCATCTAGTCAAGGCTATGGTTTTTCCTGTGGTCATGTATGGATGTGAAAGTCGGACTGTGAAGAAAGCTGAGCACCGAAGAATTGATGTTTTTGAACTGTGGTGTTGGAGAAGACTCTTGAGAGTCCCTTGGACTGCAAGGAGATCCAACCAGTCCATTCTGAAGGAGATCAGCCCTGGGATTTCTTTGGAAGGAATGATGCTAAAGCTGAAACTCCAGTACTTTGGCCACCTCATGGGAAGAGTTGACTCATTGGAAAAGACTCTGATGCTGGGAGGGATTGGGGGCAGGAGGAGAAGGGGACGACAGAGGATGAGATGGCTGGATGGCATCACTGACTAGATGGACGTGAGTCTGAGTGAACTCTGGGAGTTGGTGATGAACAGAGAGGCCTGGCGTGCTGCGATTCATGGGGTCGCAAAGAGTCGGACATGACTGAGCGACTGAACTGAAATATTAATGAGGAGGAGAAGAAAGGAAAAGCAAGGTCTGAGTGTGTACCTAGACTACTGTAGGGCTTTGTGTTCTTAGGTGAGTGTTGATACTCACAGGAGGAATGACTATCCACCTTAACAGGTCCTTAAGAGAATTAAATGAGAAAATATGTGAGAAAGTTTTTGGTAAATACAAAAGGTATGAAAGTCCAGTTAAAACTACGTGACAGTTTTGCCAAAGTACCTGATTGTGTACTTAGTGTGTGTGTGTGTGTGTGTGTGTGTGTTTGCTTAATGCATTCTTATCTCACTACAGGGAGAGTCACTCAGGAAGAAACTGGGATTTAGAGTTCTTATATTCTAAGACAATCCTTAGTGATTTCCCCTCTGGAAACTGTAAAGGGGCCCCTGGAAGATGATGGAATCTACATACACAGATTGCTCTTTTCCCTTTGTGGCCATCAGTTTATCATCGTTTTAGAACTTCTAACTCAGTGTATATTAAAATCATGTACGTATTTTTTAAACCAAATATCGCTGGCTGGATTCTGTTGCCGACCTCATTGAGTTAGTCTGGGGCAGGGCTGGGGTATTGGGATTATTGAACCCCTGGTGATTATAAGGGCTTGCAAGGTGGCACAACGGTAAAGAGTTCGCCTGCCAATGCAGGAGACTTGGGTGTGATCCCTTGGATTGGGAAGATCCCCTGGAGAAGGAAATGGCAACCCATTCGAGTATTCTTGCCTGGAGAATTCCATGGACAGGAGCCTGGCAGGTACAGTCCACGGGGTCACAAAAGAGTCAGTCACGACTGAGCTTGTGTGCAGAGGGATCCCAAAGTGCACCCAGGCCCGAGAACTGCAACTGATGTTGCAAACATAAATTCTTCCACCAGAGGGAGACAAAGCACTTCTCTGTGAAAAGGCCTGGCATAAAACCCATTCTCTGACTTCATAGCTGCACCAATTTATGTAAAGTGCCAAGCAGGGCAAAAATGTGGGAAGATAGGTAATATTATCTTTGGCACTGTTCCTTGCCAACCAAAGAAGTTCTTGCCACCACGGGAGAAAATTCCAGGAACTGGAAATGCAACCCAGTCCAGTATTTTTGCCTGGAGAATCCCAGGGCCAGAGGAGCCTGGTGGGCTATCGTCTATGGGGTCGCACAGAGTCAGACACGACTGAAGCGACTTAGCAGCAGGAGAAAATTCCAGGAACTAATTTTAAAAGTAACATCGTTAAAAATACCTCATTCATTCAGTTACCTGTACTAGCATCTAGAAATCTTTTCATTCCTTCAACTACCTCACTTTGATAAAATAGACTGCATGAAAAAAAGGGTTATATTGTTCATATCAAGTGGAAAATTTACATAAGATCACTTGAAAAATTTGACACAAGATCACTCGAAGAATCATGCAAATAGAAATCAACATCAGCAAAAGTAAATTAGCTTAAGTTATGCTCACAAAATTTTAGGAAATATGCATACATAATAGTGTGATTTAGATGTATTTGACTGGCATCTCCCAATTTTAATTTCTCCCATCTCATGCCTACTTCATCATGCATTGCAGGCAGACTCTTTACGATGTGAGCCACCAGGGAAGCCCCATCCTCCATCATAAAAGCCATAAAAGCTACAAACTTGATCTCTGTCCTCTTGTGGCTGAAGACGGTCAGTGAGAAGGAGGTGAAAATCACTGGGGAGGGCTTCCCTTCATGAATAAAATGGCAAAGAAATTTCTCTCTTTTCATTACCTAGCAGTGTGCTTGGCAAATGCCATATGTGATGGAGCTCATTATGGTATGGAACCAAAGTGAAAAGATATTAGCTTGCCTGGAAAGAAATGTAATTTGATGGCCAGGACAAGGAAGTAAATGATGATTTATGATCTGATTATTCAGTTCAGTCACTCAGTCGTGTCCGACTCTTTGTGACCCCATGGATTGCAGCACACCAGCTTCTCTGTCCATCACCAACTCCCGGAGTTTACTCAAACTCATGTCTATTGAGTTGGTGATGCCATCCAACCATCTCATCCTCTGTCGTCCCCTTCTCCTCCCACCTCCAATCTTTCCCAGCATCAGGGTCTTTTCCAATGAGTCAGCTCTTCGTATTAGGTGGTCAAAGTATGGGAGCTTCAGCTTCAGCATCAGACCTTCCAATGAATATTCAGGACTGATTTCCTTTAGGATGGACTGATTGGATCTCCTTGCAGTCCAAGGGACTCTCAAGAGTCTTTTCCAACATCACAGTTCAAAAGCATTAATTTCTTCGGCGCTCAGCTTTCTTTATAGTCCAACTATCACATCCATACAGACTACTGGAAAAACCAAAGCTTTGGCTAGATGGACCTTTGTCTGCAAAGTAATGTCTCTGCTTTTTAATATGCTGTCTAGGTTGGTCATGACTTTCTTTCAAGGAGGAAATGTCTTTTAATTTCATGGCTGCAGTCACCATTTGCAGTGATTTTGGAGCGCAAAAAAAGTAGTCTGTCACTGTTTCCATTGTTTCCCCATCTATTTGCTATGAAGTGATAGGACCAGATGTCATGATCTTAGTTTTCTGAATGTTGAGTTTTAAGCCAACTTTTTCACTCTCCTCTTTCACTCTCATCAAGAGGCTCTTCAATTCTTCTCTTTCTGCCATAAGGGTGGTGTCATCTGCATATCTGAGGTTATTGATATTTCTCCCAGCAATCTTGATCCCAGTTTGTGTGATCCCAGTCCAACATTTTTTATGATGTACTCTGTAAGTAAGTTAAATAAGCAGGGTGACAATATATAGCCTTGATGTACTCCTTTCCTGATTTGGAACCAGTCTGTTGTTCCATGTCCAGTTCTAACTGTTGCTTCCTGACCTGCATACAAATTTCTCAGGAGGCAGGTCAGGTGGTCTGGTATTCCCATCTCTGTAAGAATTTCCCACAGTTTGTTGTGATCCACACAGTCAAAGGCTTTGGCATAGTCAATAACACAGAAGTAGATGTTTTTTCCTAGAACTCTCTTGCTTTTTCGATGATCCAGTGGATGTTGGTAATTTGATCTCTGGTTCCTCTGCCTTTTCTAAATCCTGATTGAACATCTGGAAGTTCATGGTTCATGAACTGTTCAGTTGGTCCTAAAAGTCAGCATCACAGCTACTATAGCTCCCTTACCCATGCATATATTCTCATCAGTCCCAAATGGGCATATCTACTTGAGCCATTAAACTGTGAACATGTCAAGGGCGTTACCTTTAAGGTAACACTGATAAAGTTGTACCTTACACTTTTGACAGGAAAGCGCTCATTTTACCCTAATGAAAGTCAGGGTTTTTGTGGCGATGGTTGCTTGATCCTGGCTCTGTCCATAATAGCACACTGGAGAGTATGATTTATGAACTGAGTTTTTATTGTTCAAACTGGGAGTTAAAGAATAGCGTCTTGACAAAACCACCTGATATCACTTATATGTGGAATCTAAAAATGACAGAAATGAACTTATCTGCCAAACAGACGCAGATTCACAGACAGATCAGACTTGTGGTTGCCAAGGGGGAGAAGGTGCAAGAGGGTTTGATGAGCAGTTTGGGGTTAGCAGATGCAAACTATTATCTATGGACAAACAAGGTCTACTGTGCAGCACTGTATACCGCTCTAACGGTAGAAAGTGAAGAGGAATGAAAGAGCCTCTTGATAAGGATGAAAGAGGAGAGTGAAAACACTGGCTTGAAACTCAACATTAAGACCATGATCATTAAGATCATGGCATCTAGTCCCATCACTTCATAGAAAATAGAAGGGGAAAAAGTAGAAGCATATGACAGATTTTCTTTCCTTGGGCTCTAAAATCACTGAGGCTGATGATTGCAGCCATGAAATTAAAAGATGTTTGCTTCTTGGAAGGAAAGCTATGACAAACCTAGACAGAGTATTAACAAGCAGAGACATCACTTTGCCCGCAAAGATCCATGTAGTCAAAGCTACGGTTTTTCCAGTAGTCATGTACAGATATGAGCATTAGTCCATATAGAAGGCTGAGCACCACAGAATTGATGCTTTTGAATTGTGGTGCTAGAAAAGACTCTTGAGAGTCCCTTGGACTGCAAGATCAAACCAGTCAATCCTAAAGGAAGTCAACCCTGAATATTCATTGGAAGGACTGTTGCTGAAGCTAAAGCTCCAACACTTTTGCCGCCTGATGCAAAGAGCTGGCTGATTGGCAAAGACCTTGATGCTGCGAAAGAGTGAGGGCGAAACAAGAAGGGGGCGGCAGAGGATGAGATGGTTAGATAGCACCATTGACTCAACGAACATGAATTTGAGCAAACCCCCGGAGACAGTGGAGGACAGAGGAGCCTGGAGTGTTGTAGTCCATGGGATCACAAAGAGTTGAATATGACTTAGTAACTGAACAAGAACCACTGTAAAGCACAGAGAACAGTAGTCAATATCCTGATAAATCATGATGGAAAAGAATATGAAAAAAAATGTCTATAACTGAGTCTCTAAGCTGCACAGCAGATATTAACACAGCATTGTAAATCGACTACATTTCAATAAAATAAAAATTTTTTAAAAGAGCAATCTCTTGATAGCAATACAGTGAAAGCCTTGGTGCTGTAGCAGCTTCTAAGATGGAGCATTTATGGACCCTGGTGTTTGGACAGCTGGACAAGTGCAGCTGTATTTGAGACATATTAAAATTTTTGTGTGTTGTTTATCTGATAGTCAAACATAATGGACATCAAGTGTTTCATTTGGCATGGAAATGGCTTAAAAAACCACTCCACTGATTCCTTACCTTAAGAAATGAGAGGGTTTCAGATGCCATGATTTTCGGATTTTACTTGTTTTCAGAAACTCTGCACAAGTGAAATTTTAGGCAGAAGTCCACTATACAAAACAGATAAAAGCTGAGTTGCTCTGACTGAAACTGAGTGTGGGTCACTACCTACCTGAAAGTGGTAGAAAAGCACTGGACTTAGTGATGTCTAAAATTCCTTCTACCTGTGACAATCTGTGTGTCCAAGTGAATTCGTTTTACAGGAAGTAATCGTCCAGATTGTGATTAATCAGATGTCGTCCTTTCCTTTGACACTTAGGAAGGACAAAGTAGAATTAGTAACTGCCTTCATTTATTCTTTCCACGATATTTGTTGAACACTTACTACAGCAATGTATTAGGCACTTTGGAACAAGAATACGAAGGGAAAATTTTAGAAGGCGCTCTGAATTTAGTAGAAGGGCTGATACTTATGACAGGTAACTGTAGGTGCATTTATTAAGATTTACTATGTGATGGGCATGCATTGCTTCCAATTTTAAAAAGTATTTCAGTGAGCATTGGTCTGACTCACAGCTCTTGTTCTTTTCCACCTGCTTTCATCACACCCTTATTTCCTTTTTTTTCTGAAACTAATATGCAGATGATTCCTCTACTTGTTTTTATCTCTGAATTTGCCTATCTAATTTTGGATATTTCTTAGAAGCCCTGCCTCTACTAAAGTGTAAGATGATAAAGTTATAACGTGTTTTTTTTTCCCTCCCCTTTCAGAGAGGCATTCCAGAGACCCAGCCTCTTCCCACAGCATGCTGTGTCCCAGGTCGGGGGTAGAAGAGGTCATTTTGTACATAATCCTCATTTTCACCTATTTCCATGCTGAGGCTGTTAGCAAATTTCACCATTCCCTGCTCTGCAGGATTCCTGGCTTTCTCTCCTTCCTCCTTCCTCTGCCAGGCCAGATCCCTCACCTGAGTTCTGGTCATCTCACATCTCTCTCACTGCTGTCTTCTACTCTTTATTCCTCCCTTTCATATTTTGCATAACTCAGCAAAGGTTCTTTTTGACCATTCTAAGGTAAGTGGTTTGAACCCACAGCTTAGTCCTTGTCTTCCTGCTATTGAAAATTCCCAGGTGCACGGTGGAACAAATGTTCTCATTTTGACACAGCTCTCAATGGCCAGATATTCTCTTCCATTCACTTTCGGTTTTTAAAAAACATTTTTGTTTTTCTTTCATGGACTACAAAATAATATCTGTTGAAAAAATTTAAACATATGCTTTTTCAAAAAGTAAGTGTAAATCATATGTAATTCTGTCTCTCTGGAGTGGGAGGGGAGGTGGGGGATCTCTAAGGTATATTCTTTTGGATTTTTTTCCCCTATGTATTTTTTTTTTTCAACAAAAATAGAAGCAAATACACATACTGTTTTGTGGCTTACTTTTTCATTTAACAATAGTTAGTGAACATCTTCTGATTTTATTAAATTTTTTCCCTTGATATCATTAAAGACTGTGTAGTGTTCTATCAGATGGATGTGCCCTACTTTGTTGGTCATCTGACTTTCCCAGGTTTTCCCTATTAAAAACGTCCTACCCTCAACAATATTGAAGCTAAAGTATAACATACATCAGTGAAATGTGTTAAATGTTTTTTCCCTTAGGTCAATTCATAGAGAAAATATTTACACATAACCCACTTCCCAACCAGATTTCACTTTGTGTTTCGGTCAAACTTTCTTGTGTGACTAGCCAGTTCCTGGATTGCTCCTTCTTGGCCATTGAAGACCCACTTCTCTCCTGTCAGTCATAGTCTCTCACTTTATACCACACCTGTGTTGGCAGATTTCACCCCATGAACGCTGCTCACTTTCCTTTCTGCAGGTGGAAGGAGAGCAGAGCCTCCAGCTCCTTTCTCTTTCCAATGTTACCGTTATTCCTGCCTCTTTCTTGGAAACAGAGAGGCATGCACAAATCCCTTAATAACTTGAGCTTCACTTAAGATGGTGCTGGGGAAGCCCCTCCAGTCACTGTGTGACTCAACTCAGACACACACACACACACACACACTGCCTTCTCAGACCTTTACCCAAGCCCCAGGTTCCCAGCGATGCTCCCACTGAGAGGCAGTCTGCATCCAGCACGGTGGAGATAGTTCCTATCTTTGGTGCGAGAAGAAAAGTCAAGCACTAAGTGCTATCATTTCAGGAAGTCTCAAGGCTCATTTTATGTTATTATATGTTTTTTACAATTTTTTTTTTTTTAGGCCGTGCCCCACAGCATGTGGGATCTTAGTTCCCTGGCCACAGAATTAACCCACAGTTCCCCTGCATTGGAAGTGTGGATTCTTAACCACTGGACTGCCAGGCAAGTCCCCCATTTTATGTTATGATGTAAGACTTCTAAAGAATCTAAAAGAGTGGATATAGATATTATATAACTGATTCACTTTGCTATACACCGAAAACTAACACAACATTGTAAATCAGCTATATTCCAACAAAAATTAAAAAAATTTTTTCTTTGATAGAAGAAGATAAAACTGTAGTTTTTCAAGCTGGGTTCTGTGAGGCCCTTGGGTTCTAACCCAACTTCTTGGGGGTCATCCCAAGTGGGGAGCAGAGAGCAAAGTTGAGGTGACCTAAGCTGATCTGTCTTTTTGTCTTGCCAGAGAAGAAGAAATGAAGAAGCTGGAAGGAAGCGAGGGCCTTCCTAAAGTAAGCAGAGGTCACACGTCTTAACCCAAAGTTCCCAGTCTTTTCGTCTTTTTTGAGAGAAGGCTGCTTCTGCGTCTGGAAGGGGGCCCAAGAGAATCCCCCAGAGGTTGAGAGTTGACTTGGAGTTACTTTCTGATATGGTGTCTGTGAGTGCCGGACAGGGAGGCCTGTGCAGAGACACAACTGAGCGAGAGGGAAGGCGACAGCTGTGTCCCGTTGCGCGACGTGGCAGACACACTCAAGTTCTCCCGTGGGCCCCGAGTGAGTGGGGAAGCGAGTGGAGAGCAGGGACTGATGGTCAGATACTCAGAAAATACTGATATAGCCAGATACTCCTCCTGAAAATACTATTTGAATGTTGCCTTAGATTTTGGGGAAGAGGTATATGAAACAGATGAAGTGGAAGCAGGGACTTTTTCCAGGCTCCTATGTTGTTGTCTGGGTTTGGCCTCTGGCTGGAAGAGAAAATTTCCTTGGGGAAATTTCAGGGTTGCTGGACAAAAGCTCTACCTTACGGAAAAGCCAGGGAAAGCTTGTGGATTTGGTGTTTTGTGGGGTTGCATTAAGTCCAGACTAAACTCTAGTGCCTGATGAACAACATCTGGCTCATGAACTGTAGATAGGACAATTAGTTTCTCCACAATCAGTCCATCTAGACTAGACAGCAGTGCCGTTTTTTCTTAAGACATTAAAAAGAAGAGGCATAATGGATGGGGACTCTCAGAGTGGATTATCTCAGATGCAGAGGATCCTCTGGAAATATCCAGCTGCTGAAAAAATTATAGGAGAGCAGCAGCGGCAGAGGAGGCGGGGCTGAGTGTGGGAAAGAAGTAGATCCCTCGGCGAGAAAAGCAGTGTGGACTCCCTGCAGAGTCAGGAAACCTCAGGGTCAAATCCGGCTGCTTCCTGGGAGACAGAGTTGAGAGTAGGCCGGCACGCTGCCCTGCTCTCTAAGAATCCAGGTGCTGCTAGGACGAAGTGAGGGATGCTGGGAGCTTCCACTGCGGGGAGCTGGGTTTTGAAAAGCATCCTCCTTGCCTGTTCCATGTTAATTAAACTGAACGTGGGAAAGGAGCAGGAACCCTGTGGGGAGAAGCAGAGCGGGCCAGGTGAAGGCGAAGCTGTTGCTCAGCCCATTTCCGCTGCTTGAATCTGTACTCTGTGCCTTCTAGCTGTGTAACCTTGAATGTGCTCCCAACACTGTCTGTGTATTGAGTTTCGCATTAGTCAAGGGGAATAGTAAATGCCTTCTTCGTAGGGTTGATTAGAGGACGAAGGGAGATGGGTTTTTTAAAGAGCTATGGTAGGCCCTACCTAACATCTAGATGGTTCTCAGTGAATATTGGCTCATTTCTTCCTCCCTCAGCAGAAACTAACTTTTCCTCTGGTAATCTAGCAAGCATGGGGTGGCAGGAATTGACAATGATTTCACATAACCCTCTTTCTAATTTTTGGCTTTAACACAGATTGCAAGGAACAGAGCAGGTCACTGCAGGAGGCCTGTCATCTGGATCCAATACAGCCCTGCAAGCCACAGGCCTGAAGACACGTAATTCTAATTACCTGGAAGCAGAGAGGGGACTTGCCTGGAGGTCCAGTGGTTAAGACTCTGCAGTCCCAATGCAGGGGGCATAGGTTGCTTGATCAGGGAACTAAGATCCGTCATGCCACATGATGTGGCCAGGAAAAAAATAAAAAAAGAATGACTTTGGAAAACCCAAGCTGAGTGAAAAGAATAAAAGCTTACTAATATAACATTTACGTACATGTTTAAAACATACAAAGCAATGTCTAGAGCCAGAGAGAGAGGGAGCTGATTGGGTTGACTGACAACACTTACGAACATTGACACTGGTGTGTTGATTTCTGTCCCCCTCTAAACACATGTGTGCTGTGCTAGGTCACTTCAGTCATGTCCGACTTTTTGCAACCCCATGGACTGCAGCCTGCCAGGCTCCTCTGTCCATAGAATTCTCCAGGCAAGAATAGTGGAGTGGGTTGCCATGCCTTCATCCAAGAGGGGCAGGTAAAACTTGGCATTTCCGAGTGTCTGCAGGCAGCCAGCAGCTAAAATTGACTGAGTGGCTCATTCGCGTCCGACTCTTTGCGACCCCATGAATTGCAGCACGCCAGGCCTCCCTGTCCATCACCATCTCCCGGAGTTCACTCAGACTCACATCCATTGAGTCAGTGATGCCATCCAGCCATCTCATCCTCTGTCGTCCCCTTCTCCTCCTGCCCCTAATCCCTCCCAGCATCAGAGTCTTTTCCAATGAGTCAACTCTTCGCATGAGGTGGCCAAAGGACTGGAGTTTCAGCTTTAGCATCATTCCTTCCAAAGAAATCCCAGGGCTGATCTCCTTCAGAATGGACTGGTTGGATCTCCTTGCAGTCCAAGGGACTCTCAAGAGTCTTCTCCAACACCACAGTTCAAAAGCATCAATTCTTTGGTGCTCAGCTTTCTTCACAGTCCAACTCTCACATCCATACAAGAAAGTTTCAAATTCTAGTTCTGTTTCCATGGATCTAGGTGGAAGTTAGATGAAAACAGAGAAGGCTTAGAAATGGTTGGGGTGAAGAAATCAGCCCTACCAGGAAGCATTAACTTTCCCCCCTCTAACTTGCCAAAATGCACAACTATTTACAATGACTAGCTCATCCTGGTCTACCTGGACTTTTCCTGGCTATATCACTGAAAATCCTGAGTTCCAGTAAACCTTTGTCTTGGGCCAACCAAGACAGTTGGTCATCCTCCTGGAAAGGACGAAGAAAAACTGTTGAGAAAGAGACAGACTCAATGAACTCTGGATGGATAGGCTGGGGTCAGGAGTAAGGGGAAATGGGTGGGGTTAGCTGCTTGAAGTAGGCCTGCAGAGTCACAAAGCTGAACTCTTAAGTAATTGAAACCCAGAAGTTGGAGAGGTTGCGGAGGCCACCTTGAAAAACCAATAAGCAAATAATCAAATGCCAAAAAATGAAGGCAATCTACTCCCCACCTGAAGTTGGAATAGGCTAGACCTAAAGATCTCCTTTGGGACTTAGGGCAGAGAAAGAAAATTAGTTTTTTAGGGAACTGGTCTGCAGAGAAAGACTCCATTAAAATTGCTTAGAGTGTTTATTAAACAGTTTCCTGGACCTTACCCCAAACCTACCAAACTTAATTGTTCAGGCTTAGGACTGGGAATTTGTCCTTTTAATAAGCACCTTGGCAAAGTTAATATGAAGTAGGTTTGGAGGATCACTTGCTCTGGAGTGGAAACTTTAAATTTTAATTTGTGACCACTCACCCCTAGAAGTGAAAAAAAATTTTTTTAATATATATTGTCAACATATGTTGTTGTTTAGCTGCTAAGTCATGTCTGACTCTCTGTGACCCCATGGACTGTAGCCTGCCAGGCTCCTCTGTCCATGGGATTTCCCAGGCAAGAATACTGGAATGGCTTGCCATTTCCTTCTCTGGGAGCTCTTTCTGACTACAAGATCAAATACGCATCTCTTGCACTGGCAAGCAGATTCTTTACTGCTGAGCCACCTGGAAGTCCCAACATATATATATTGTGTATATATATATATATATATATATATATACACACATTTATATTAAAAAAAATGTATATATATGCAGCTGTCTTTTAGGTTTCACATTTCACACTTCTAGAAGTGGTTTAATCGAATTGGTCTATGTTCTTATCATACCTTGGATCTTTCTTTCCAGGACACATTTGTCTGCTAGACCAGAGTTTCATGAGGGCAAAGGACTCTATTTGATTTACCTTTGTACTCATACAGACTGTGCTTGGCCCATAGGAAATGTTCAATAAAATATTGGTTTGAGCTGAATTTTAAGGACTCCTCCTTGAAAGAAAGGGGGCTTTCCAGGTGGGTCTAGTGGTAAGGAACCAGGCTGCCAATGCAGGAAACACAAAAGATGTGGGTTCAATCTCTGGGTTGGGAAGATCCCCTGGAGTAGGGCATAGCAACCCATTCCAGTATTCTTGCCTGGAGAATACCACGGACAGAAGAGCCTGGCAGGGTATAGTCCATATGGTCGCAAAGAGCCCGATACAACTGAAGCAACTTAGCACGCACCCTTAAAAGAAAGAGAGCTTG